>NC_092420.1:79593595-79930381 GCF_040894005.1 Engystomops pustulosus
GCCCAGGTTTTCCACCAGTCACAGTCTGTGGGTGATGATGACCTTCTTGACGTAGTGGAAGTGTGTAAAGAGGTGTCCGACGATGAGGAGACACGGTTGTCAGACAGTGGGGAAGTTGTTGTCAGGGCAGGAAGTCCGAGGGGGGAGCAGACTGAGGGATCGGAGGATGATGAGGTGACAGACCCAAGCTGGGTTGAGAGGCCGGGTGAACACAGTGCTTCTGAGACGGAGGAGAGTCCTCGACCAGAACAGGTTGGAAGAGGCAGTCGTGGGGCCAGACGGAGAGGCAGGGCCAGAGCTGGTGCATCAGCGCCAAATGTGTCAACTAGTGAAGCTCCCGTGGTGAGGGCTCTTGCGGCGAGGGCTAGATCTTCAGAAGTCTGGAGGTTCTTTAAGGAAACACCGGATGACCGACGGACTGTGGTGTGCAACATTTGCCAAACCAGGCTCAGCAGGGGTTCCACCACTACTAGCTTAACTACCACCAGTATGCGCAGGCATATGAATGCTAAACACCCCACTCAGTGGCAACAAGCCCGTTCACCTCCGGCCGTGCACACCACTGCTCCTTCCCCTGTGTCAGCTGATAGTCAGCCCCCTGCCCAGGACCCTGCCACAAAAACCCCATCGTCGCCTCCACGATCCTCCACAGCATCCACCAGCGTTCAGCTCTCCATACCCCAGACGCTGGAGCGGAAACGCAAATATAGTGCAACCCACCCGCACGCCCAAGCCCTTAATGTGCACATCTCCAGATTGCTTAGCCTGGAGATGCTGCCCTATAGGCTAGTAGAGACCGAGGCCTTTCGCAACCTCATGGCGGCGGCCGCCCCTCGGTATTCGGTCCCCAGCCGCCACTACTTTTCCCGATGTGCCGTCCCAGCCCTGCACCAGCATGTGTCAGACAACATCACCCGTGCCCTGACCAACGCCGTTTCTGACAAGGTCCACCTGACCACGGACACGTGGACGAGTGCTGCCGGGCAGGGCCACTATATATCGCTGACGGCACATTGGGTTAACTTGGTGGAGGCTGGGACCGAGTCTGACCCTGGGGCTGCTCATATACTGCCGACGCCGAGGATTGCGGGGCCTACCTCGGTCCAGGTGTTTCAGGCCTACTATGCCTCCTCCTCCTCCCACCCCTCCTCCACCTCCTCCTCCGAACTACCATCCGTGGGCACGGCGCCATCAGTCGGTAGCTCTAGGCACAGCAGCAGTGCCGTCGCTAAGCGACAGCAGGCGGTGCTCAAACTGCTGAGCCTAGGCGACAAAAGGCACACCGCCCAAGAGCTATTACAGGGCATCACGGCGCAGACTGATCTGTGGCTGGCACCGCTGAACCTGAAGCCAGGCATGGTTGTGTGTGACAACGGCCGTAACCTGGTGGCGGCTCTGCAACTCGGCAGACTGACACATGTGCCATGCCTGGCCCATGTGTTAAATCTGATAGTTCAGCGTTTCCTCAAGACATACCCCAATCTGTCTGATTTGCTCACGAAGGTGCGCCGCATCTGTGCGCATTTCAGGAAGTCCAGCCCAGATGCTGCCACTCTCAGGGCAGCGCAGCGCCGCCTCCAACTGCCCGCTCACCGACTGTTGTGCGACGTGCCCACGAGGTGGAATTCAACACTGACCATGTTATCCAGAGTTTACCAGCAGCGCAGAGCGATTGTAGACTGCCAGATGTCAACTTCCACCAGAAGTGGTAGTCAGGTCAGTCAGCTTCCTCAAGTCTACAATGAGGAGTGGACGTGGATGTCTGATATCTGTCAGGTGCTGAGTAACTTTGAGGAGTCAACACAGATGGTCAGTGGCGATGCCGCCATCATCAGCCTCACCATCCCGCTGCTTGGCCTGTTGAAAAACTCTCTGGTCAGCATGAAGTCGGAAGCTTTGCGCTCGTCACAAGAGACGGGGGAAGAAGATTCCCTTGTTGATAGCCAAAGCACCCTCAGGTCTGTTTCTCAGCGCATATCGGAGGAGGTGGAGGTGGAGGAGGATGAGGAGGAAGAGGAGGAGAATGTTGGCGAGACACAAGAGGGGACCATTGTTGAGTCCTTCACTGTTCAGCGTGTATGGGCAGAAGAAGAGGAGTTGGAGGAGTTGGAGGAGGAGGAAATGGACAGTGAGGCCAGTGAGGGGAGTGAATTCTTACGCGTTGGTACTCTGGCGCATATGGCAGATTTCATGCTAGGCTGCCTATCCCGTGACCCTCGCGTTCAAAGAATTTATTCCAGCACCGATTACTGGGTGTTCACTCTCCTGGACCCACGGTACAAGCAAAATCTTTCCACTCTCATCCCTGCAGAGGAAAGGAGTGTGAGAATGCATGAATACCAGCAGGCCCTGGTGCACAAGCTGAAACAGTATTTCCCTTCTGACAGCGCTAGCGGCAGAGTGCGTAGTTCTGCGGGACAAGTAGCGAGGGAGAGTAGGCGAGCAGGCAGCTTGTCCAGCACTGGCAAGGGTACGCTTTACAAGGCTTTTGCCAGCTTTATGTCACCCCAGCAAGACACTGTCACCTGTCCCCAGTCTCGGCAGAGTAGGGCTGATCTTTACAGAAAGATGGTGAGGGAGTACGTAGCTGACCATACCATCGTCCTAAATGATCACACAGCTCCCTACAACTACTGGGTTTCAAAGCTGGACATGTGGCACGAACTGGCGCTGTATGCCTTGGAGGTTCTTGCCTGCCCTGCTGCTAGCGTCTTGTCCGAGCGGGTTTTCAGTGCAGCTGGTGGCATCATCACCGATAAGCGTACACGCCTGTCGACTGACAGCGCTGACAGGCTGACGCTTATTAAGATGAATAAAGCCTGGATTTCTCATAATTTCCAATCTCCACCAGGTGAAGGAAGCTCAACCTGAATAATTGATCCACTCCTCCTCCTCCTCATTTTCCTCCTTCTCCTCCTCTTTGTACAGTAAAGCAGAGGAAACTGGCTATTTTTTGACAGGGCCCACTGGCTCTTGCTATAGTACTTTATGCATTTAATTTTTCTGGAGGGCCACCTACCCGGTCCTCTGTTTTAAACAATTTTTGGGAGTGCCACATACAGGCACTCAATGTATTCCATTTTTCTGGAGGGCCACCTACCCGGTCCTCTGTTTTAAACAATTTTTGGGAGTGCCACATACAGGCACTCAATCTATTCCATTTTACTGGAGGGCCACCTACCTGCTCCTCTGGTTTGAAAAATTTTTGGGACTGCCACATACAGGCACTCAATCTATTCCATTTTACTGGAGGGCCACCTACCTGCTCCTCTGGTTTGAAAACTTTTTGGGACTGCCACATACAGGCACTCAATCTATTCCATTTTTCTGGAGGGCCACCTACCTGCTCCTCTGGTTTGAAAACTTTTTGGGACTGCCACATACAGGCACTCAATCTATTCCATTTTTCTGGAGGGCCACCTACCTGCTCCTCTGGTTTGAAAAATTTTTGGGACTGCCACATACAGGCACTATCCAAATTAAATTGTCTCCATAGCAGCCTCCACACGTTGTCTCCATTGCTACCTCCAAAAGTCGTCCATATAGCTGCCTCCATACATCGTCCCTTTATCAAACGAGGTGTGTCAGGCACAAATTTGGGTTGTTTTCATGGATTCCACATCAAAGTTGTTAACTTTGTCGCCACCCTGCTGTGTAATCCACAAAATATACTGGCAAACTTTTATCATGTACCGATATTATTTGAGCGCTTCTTGCTCACCTCCTTTGGTTCCTCTCTGCCACCCATTGGTTTGAAGCCTGAGTCCATTTAGGGTATGTCGCCATGCCACTCTCTAGCCTGCTGCCGCTGCCTCTGCATGCCGTCCCCTATAGTGTCAGGGTCAATTATTGCATGTTTTAGATGCTATCTAGCTTCATTCTGTCACTCTGTCATGGCCATGCTGTTGCCCATAATTTTGGCATAATGGTGCGATTATGCAGCCTCAGAGGCATCCATGCATGCTGCCCCTGCTGTTTCCTGTCCATTTCCGTGGTGTTTCCATCCTTTTCTGAGGTTTCCAGGTGTTTGGCCAAGCTTCCCTGTGCAGAGCCTTGGTCCCCTTGAAAAATGCTCGAGTCTCCCATTGACTTCAATGGGGTTCGTTATTCGAGACGAGCACTCGAGCATCGGGAAAAGTTTGTCTCGAATAACGAGTACCCGAGCATTTTAGTGTTCGCTCATCTCTAATCGTTGGGCATTCTGGTCAATCTGGCAAATTGACACCCCTAGCAAATAGCCAAGGCTTGATCTGCCAGGGGGTCTCCCCTGGAAATTAGAAGACCCTAGCATTCATTTTCACCCCACAGATCCCAAACCACCCCTTTAATTCATGGCTCACCGGCCAACCTGGGTACACAACCTGTCCAATCCTTTTCATCTCACCGTTCCTGTGTATTTTTCCCATCGGATAAGCACAGGGTTTTAATCAGTTCGATAAGTAATCAAGTTTAATGAGGCGGGATATTTTATTTCAAGACGTCCCACTTTGAGATGATATTGGCCTACGTGCGGTGAGACGTTCAAGGTAAAGCCTCATGCAAGGAGCAGGGATGCACATTTTTTAAAGGTTAGTAGAAATTTATTTTCTTAACAAGTAGTGCGGATGCTGATTTCACACCTCATATCTCCTGAGAGCAATATAGCCTACTCAAGGTGAAATTGTAGATTTAATGAGCAACAGAATAAATTTTCACTGCACAAAAAAAATAGATATATTTTTATATGTTATATGTTTTTTTTTTTAACAAGCAGCTTGAATTACAACCTTAATCAACCGCTAGTTATTACAAGGTCTTTGGGCGCCTGTGATATAGAATTGCATTCTTAAAATGAATCTTTTACGCAGCCCCCACAGTAACAGAATAGTAATGACATCTGTAAAATCAATAACATGTATGCGCTCCACACGCTGCACTTGTACCGAAAGCCATCCGCAAGGTATTATCGCCGCACAGCAGCATGGAGAACCTCAGCCAATATTAGATACGTTTATGCTCATTTACATGTGTCACCTACATTTGCTTCGTGACTTTTCGATCTGAGAATTGCCCTCGGAAATCCTGTGTGAGAATCCATCTTTGTCACAATGCTTCTCGTAATTACTGTGAACAGTGTTTGCCGTGACTTGGGGGTCAGTGGTTGCGTTCTAAAACGAGAAGGATTAGACTTGTAGCAAATAGTAGACAAAATACACAAATCTAAGGAGAAATGTAATGGATATTCTCTGTACTGTTGTCATTACATTAAAATGGTATTCCAGACTAAATTAATAGATTGTCTATCCTTAAAGGACATCTACCACCAGGATGAAGGATTGTAAACTAAGCGCAACTACATACTGGTGTAGTGCAGGATCTGCTCTTCTTTCAGCTTCCTATGCCTTTATTTTTAAGAAAAAAAGGTTTAAATTATGAAAGGTTTAAATTATCCCAAGGAGCTCCAGGCTTCATTAACATCTATGGAGCTTGGAGCCATATACAGTCCCAAGTAATCACTATATACAGTTCCCCAGTAATTACTATATACAGCCCCCCAGCAATCACTATATACAGCCCCCCAGAAATCACTATATACAGTTCCCCAGCAATCACTATAGACAGCTCCCCAGTATTCACTATATACAGCCCCCAGCAATCACTATATACAGCTTCCCCAGCAATCACTGTATACAGCCCCCAGTAATCACTATATACACCTCCCCCAGCAATCACTACATACAGCCCCCAGTAATCACTATATACAGCCCCCCTGCAATAACTATATACAGCCCCAGTAACCAGTATATACAGCCAGGACATAAGAAGCTAAAGGAAGAGCAGACCCTTCCAGAGGGGGCATACACCAGTATGTCAGTGTGCTTGATTTACAATCCTTCATCCTGGTGGTAGATGTCCTTTAAGGCTGGAGTCATAAGTACCGATCACTATGCTGGGAATTGAAGTCTGAGCATCATATTGATATATGATGCACAGAGTTCTTGGTTCCCCGATGCAGCAGGGCCGACATTAGAACTCATGCGTTAAATATCAATATTATGCAAGGAGTTCAGTCCCCAGCATCGCCGGACGATGGACTGAGTGATCAGTCCATCGCCCGGCACTTCTCATGTCCATGATCACGGACTGATCATGGAACAATGTGAATCCAGCCTAAGTCAGATAAATGGGGACCATTCAAATGAATTGGCCTGAGCTGTCTCTGACCATCTCATTCTCTGACTTTCTCTGTCTTTGAGTGTCTGTCTCTAAACGTCTCTTACAATGTCAGTCAGGATGAAGTGTAACATGTACATAGAGATAAGAGACCGTTCACAACAGGGGATGATCACTGTCTCCACACTCTCCTTCCTGTGCACATGGCACAGAGCATGCCCACAACAATCTCCATTAGTCAATTAATGTTTCCAGTTAAAGTCTGCAAATGCTGTTAAAGTGTTCGTGCCAAGGTTTATTGTCATCTCCTTTCCACAGGATAGGGGTTAACAAACTTAACTGTTAAAGGGGTTGGCCACCTTACCTCATGTATTTTGTAATGTGTGTGTATGTGGGGGGGCAGGATATCAGGTAAGTTACCAAAATACATCTATTAACCCTTCCCGATGCGCCGTAATAGTACATATACTTTTATCCCATTGATCGGCGCAAACAAAGCTGCTGGCAGCTTCAAAAGAATTGTGGTGCATCGCTGGTTAGAGATCAGCCCCCCCAGAAATCACTATATACAGCTCCCCAGCAATCACTAAAGACATCCCCCCAGTATTCACTATATGCAGCCCCTAGCAATCACTATATACAGCTTCCCCAGCAATCACTGTATACAGCCCCCAGTAATCACTATATACAGTTCCCCCAGCAATCACTACATACAGCCCCCAGTAATCACTATATACAGCCCCCAGTAATCACTATATACAGCCCCCAGTAATAAATATATGCAGCCCCCCTGCAATAACTATATACAGCCCCAGTAACCAGTATATACAGCCTCCCAGCAATAACTTTATACAGCTCCCAGCTTTCACTATATACAGTCCCCAGTAACCACTGTATACAGCCCTCAGCAATAAATATATACAGCCCCCAGCAATAACTATATACAGCTCCCCCAGCAACCACTATATACAGCTCCCAGTAATCACTATATACAGCGTCAAGTAATCACTATATACAACCCCCAACAATAAATATATACAGCCCCCCCATCAATAACTATATACAGCCCCCAGTAATCACTGTATCCAGCTCCCAGCAATCACTATATACAGTCCCCAGTAATCATTATATATGGCCCCCAGTAATAAATATATACACCCCCAGTAATCACTGTATAGAGAACCCACCCCAGTACTCATTATATACAGCCCACAGTAATCACTATATACAGCCCACCAGCAATCACTATATACAGCCCACCAGCAATCACTATATACAGCTCCCCATCAATATGTACATATTGTACAATATGTACATCCCCCAGTAACTATATAAAGCCCCCCAGCAATAACTATATACAGCTCCCAGTAATCACTATATACAGCATCTAGTAATCACTATATACAACCCCCAATAATAAATATATACAGCCCCCCCATCAATAACTATATACAGCCCCCAGTAATCACTGTATCCAGCCCTCAGCAATCACTATATACAGTCCCCAGTAATCATTATATATGGCCCCAGCAATAAATATATACACCCCCAGTAATCACTGTATAGAGACCCCACCCCAGTACTCATTATATACATCCCACAGTAATCACTATATACAGCCCACCAGCAATCACTATATACAGCTCCCCATCAATAAATATATACAGCCCCCAGTAAACTACTGCATACAGCCCCCTAACAATAACTATATACCGCCCCCAGTAATCACTATATGCACCCCCAGTATTAACTATATACAGTCCCCCAACATTACCTATATACAGTCCGACAGCATTGACTATATACAGTTCCCCTATCACAACCCCTATAATAATTATATACTTATATACTTTATATATAATTACATAATTATATACTATATACACACCCTATAATAACTATATACAGACACCCATAATAACTATATACACCCCCTATAATAACTAACTATATACAGACCCCTATAACAACTATATACAACCCCCTATAACTACATACACCTTCTATAATAACTAACTATATAAAGTCCCCCTATTATAACTATATACCCCCATAATAACTATATACACCCCCTATATATAACACATCCTGTAATAACGAACTATATACAATTGCCCTATAAAGTCAATACACAGTCCAAGGTAACATAATAAAATTGTACTTCACTTTCCTCCGCTCCCCGATGCATGCCGACCTCGTTGTCTTCCCTCGCAGTGTACCAAGATTTCGGCGCCATGTCGACAGGAAGCACGGTGACATCACACTCTGTGCCGGCGCAGTGACGTCACACCTTGAGCCGCCGCCAGCAGCAGGGCGCCACCATCTTGATTTACCTCGGATTGTCTAATGGCAGAGAAGGGAACGTCTTGTTCCCTGGCTCTGCCATAGGCTGAAGTCGAGGCATGCCCCATGTCTGCCAACTTTCTGGTACGGCAGATACACAGCTCGGTTCCAGATACACAGTGGGCAATTTGGTCGGTCATGCAACCACCTGAATCGCCCACATTTGGTGGGGGGCCCTTTAAGGTTAAAGTGGTGGGGGCCCTGGGGCGCGCGCCATGGGAGCTCCCCCTATAATCCGGCCTTGCTTGGCACAAAAACCCCTTCATTATCTAAGGCAAGGTGGTCACCCATAACCATACACACAATCTCCATTCTACTATAGAAAATAAAAACAAAATTAGCAAAAATGTATCACTACCAAGTAAAAACAATTAAACCAACAAAAGGTAAAGGTGGATTCCAGCATTGAGGTGAAAAAAATGACAAGTTTGCAGTAGGTAACATAGACACGGAGACACAGGACACAAAAAGAAGGCTGCGGTGACGCGTTTCGGACTATGACATCGACTATGACATCTTAGTCATTCTCATACCTGGTAATGTAAAAACAATGTTTCCCTTAAAAAACTCTTTTTCGGGGCATTAAAGATCCCTTTACCCCATCTCCTGACATTATCTTGAACTAACTATAACCACAAAGCAGAAACAAATACCAGCAAGCACAAAAATGTTCCAGAAAAGCCAAAGATGTCTGACAGTTATAATTTTATAGCCGGAGTAAACTATAAGTGGAGATATAAAGATCGGTATTACTCGTCTTTCATAAATAGTCATTAAATGCCTATGACCTTTAGAGAATGGTATTAAAACCGATGCAGGAATCTCTCCTTGAAATTGCTTTTAAAAAGGAGAAATTGCTGCGAAGAAAAGCATCTTTAGATACAAGGGACAAGTATCACTGGAGCCGCCGCGTTTTATTGTACATTATGTTCTCTGAAAATGCTGCAATTAGATTGTTACAAAGTTATTACTGTTCATATTACAGAAGGTAATCTGTGATGTTAGATTCTGCTCTCATCGGTGTCAGATCCTCCCTTCAGCACCTCCATTGCAGATATTGTGGTATTCGCAGACATTGCTATTTTTTCCAGGAAAATGACAGAAATATAATAGTCCATTACGATCCATTGGTGTCCTTCACATGACACATTCAACTCTCCAACTTAAAATGCAACTTAGATGTGAATTCATGCTCCTCCATGTTGTACAAAACCCCAACTATAGAGGTTGGAGACTTTGAATTTGTCCATGAGCCCTTTGTTCCCCTTTGACATCTCGCAATTTAAAGGGGTTTTCCCACTAAAGAAAATTCTCAAATCTCAATCCCCAATAAAGATCATTTCAACCCCTTACTTTACAATTTTACTCAGTTTTATTGCTGTTTTAGCTCCTAACTCTCAGTAATGGTCAGTGTAAGATTCCAGAGTGTGAGCAGGGACTCTCTAAGCCAGTGGTTCTCAACCTTTCTAATGCTGTGACCCCGCAATACAGTTCCTCATGCTGTGGTGACCCCAAACCATGGAACTCACTGTAAAAACACAGTAAAATTGCGGCTCCGATGGCTTTAGGCGACCCCCGGTTTTGGTCGTTCGACCCCCGCTGGGGTCCCGACCCATAGGTTGAGAACCACTGCTCTAAGCAGACACTTCATGATCCATCTAGTTCTGTGAGCTGGCAGTGTGGTTACATTATCAGGGTACAGGTTTATCTACACTTTCATCTAGCTTCTGACATTGTACTAGTATCTGACACATAGTAAGATAAATGAGACTGATGAGAGATGATGAGACGCCTATTACACACTGGTAGTTCTGCTACATATCTGTTCTCACAGATATGTGCCTGCCTCCCCCTTCCCCTGGATAACTTATCTGCCTGAAGCTTGCAGCTTCTCTCTCCTTACAATGTGTTTGCTGCCAGGAAGAGATGAGTGTCTGTGAGCTCTGTCGTGGACGGCACAGAGCAGAGAGAGACAGAAATCTCAGCTGCACGGCGTCTTACAGAAATCCAAGATGGTGTCCCCAACCCTCAGTCAGAAGTAACAGGGTCGTGTCTAGGGGACTAAAATTGTATACTCCAGGACTGATAGAGACAGGTTGGAATTATTTCTGTGATATGCTGCATTTTTGTTAATAACAGTGAATTAGAAAATGCGTTATTTTGTTATACTGAGTACATATAAGAAACTTGTCTTCATGGCAATACCTCTTTTTTTTTTTAAATCAGATTGATCTTTATTTATTTTTACATTTTAAGGCAAACAGTACAGTGCCAACAATACCCCAAGTGGGGAAAAACAAAGAAATACCCAACCCCCACCCCCCCTCCTCAACCCCCCCCCCCCACCCCCTGGTTCCGGCCCCCGAAAGCTTCACCTACAGCAATTCTGGGATGGACCTTGTCTGCCCAATGTTATTACTTATAATAGGTTGAGCAATGCCCCAGCCCTTCAGCCCCTTCCCAGACCAACAAAATCATTCATACCCCGACATTCGTACCCCCCACGCTAATCCTACCTCTCAGCAATGCTTGTGACGCCAGCCCTGGTGTATCTAACCACTCACTCCACAATTTCTCAAATTTCTCCGGCTTCCCCCTTTTTTGGAATACCGCCCGTTCGTTTAGCAAAAGCCCATTCGCTTTTGTAAGAAATTCCGCCTCAGTGGGCGAAACAGGCTGTATCCAGTGGGCAGCAATAGTCTTCCGCGCAACCAAGAGTATACGGCCAACCGCCGTTTTACATCTCTTAGTCAACTGCACCTCCTCCATGCATCCCAACACACACAGCAGTATGTTCCTAGGCAAATGTGTAGAGAAAACCTTATCAAGAAGATCCAGCACTCCTGACCAAAAGGATGACAGATGTGTGCAGGTCCACAACATGAGAGCCATATCTGCTGGAGTTTCCCCACACTTTGGACAGTTATCATCAGGACGGATACCTATGTCATGCAATAATTTGGGCGTACGATAAGCGCGGTGTAAAATATAGATTTGAGATAATCTACCCGATTCACTAATGGACATAGACGGGATCTCCTCCAGTAACCCCTCCCATTGCTCATCCGTGATATTACCTACGTCCCTTTCCCACTTCTGCCTAACCCTAAGGGGGTAGCTATCCAAGAACTTATCTAATAAGAGACGATACACCAAGGATATCAATCCTGGTAGGTAATCAGCATTGGCCACACATCGAATAATTGGATCCTTCCTGATTTCTAAGGGAGTTAGTCGCTTTTGTGCGTCAAATGCATGGTGGATCTGCAGATACCTGTAGAAGCTGCTGTGCAGTAAGGATAATTCCTCCTGCAGTTGCTGAAATGGTTTAATGCTACCTTCCTCACATAGTTGGGACAGTTTAACCAGGCCCACCGAGACCCAATACTCGTAATCCTCCATTTTAGCAAATTCCCCGAGCGTCCCATTATACCATAAGGTGGTATATTCTGTAAAGCCTGTAACCCCTCTAATCTGCTTCACTTTCCCCCATAGGATGTGAATAAGCTTTATTGTCGGAAGCCAATCAGTTTCCCGGCGGAAGCCCCCCCCCATCCAAGGTCATGAGTAGCCTCGTAGTACCTAAATAGTAGCTAACCATCCCTGCTGAGACCCCTACCATTCTGTCAGCCCCCCACCCCCGTAGGTGTTGGAGCTGCGCTGCCAAATAATAAAGCCATGGATTGGGGAGGGCTAATCCCCCGTTCGTCTTTGAGTGCTGCAGAGTTTCCAGCTTGATGCGAGGGTGTTTCCGCCCCCACACCAAGTCTCTTATTAGGGCCTTTATCCTGTGAAACCTATTAAGGGGTAGCCATATCGGGGCATTATGCAGGGCGTACAGCAGCTGGGGCATCACCACCATCTTTACAAGGTTCAGGCGACCTATTACCGTCAAGGGAAGCTTACACCAAGCTGCTATCTTGGTTCTTATCTTAGTGAGAAGTGGCGTCAAGTTAAGTTCTTCAAAGTCCCATATGCATGGAGAGACCTCTATCCCCAAATATCTAAATCTAGAAACCACTGGTATGGGAGTCCCCAATCCCGCCAAGGCCCCATCCAAACGATCCACTGCCATCAAGGCCGACTTATGCCAATTAACAGTAAGGCCTGATAGGAATCCAAATTCCTCCAACAGGCGCATTGTCGCCACCAAAGAGGGCCCGGTGTCTCCCAGAAACAATAATGCATCATCCGCGTACAGCGCTATTTTATTGTGTAACTGGCCATATCGAAACCCCTCAATATCCGGAGACAGCCTCACCGCCGCTGCTAATGGCTCTATGGCGATGGAGAACAGCATGGGTGACAAAGGGCAACCCTGTCGTGTACCCCTAGTAAGGGGAAACCACTCAGACAATTCTCCATTTGCTCGTATCCTCGCCCTGGGTGCAGAATATAACACCTTGACCCAAGATATAAAATTAGGTCCAAAACCCATCACCCGCATGACCTCCCAAAGATATTGCCATTCCACGCTATCAAAGGCCTTAGCGGCACTGCTCTCTGACCCATGTTATCTGCGGGGATCTGTAGGCTGAGTAGCAATCTCCGGATATTGATAGAGGTCGATTTTTGGGGCATAAAACCCGTCTGGTCGGAATGAATAACGGAGGAGATGACACGAATTAATCGCTTGGATAGGTCTTGGCTAGTATCTTCACATCAGTGGATAACAAGGAAATGGGCCTATATGACTCTGGTACCTGAGGGTCCTTCCCTTCCTTAGGTATTACCACGATAATGGCTTCCTGCATCGACTGGGGTAAGTCCCCTTTCTCAAAGGATTCCTCAAACACCTTTAATAGCTTAGGCAGCAAGATTCCCCCAAATTTTTTGTACAGCTCCGTTGGCATCCCGTCCACCCCTGGGGCCTTGTCATTGGCCATCGCCTGCGTTGCCTCTTCTATCTCCTCCAAAGTCAGAGGGCCCTCCAGCATATCCCTATGCTCTGCCGATAGTTGAGGTAAGGAGAGTTTAGTCAAAAAATTCTCAATATCTCTACCTGACGCCTGCGTTCTTGTTGTGTACAGGTCTGTGTAAAAGGTCTGCAAGACATCTAGAATACCTTTAACATCAGTGCACACGACCCCGTTTGGCGCCTTGAGAGAACCAATATGGGTTGCCCCTTGCTGCGCCTTCGAGATGACAGATAGCAAGTGGCCTACTTTCTCCCCCTCCTCAAAAAATCTTTGTTTCATGAACATACGCTTCCGAGCCGCCACCTCTAACAAGTGTGTATTAAGTACCTCCTGAGCTTGTCGCAGTCTGTCTTTGGTGAGGTCAGTAGGCTTTTCAATAAAGTCTGCTTCTGCCCTACGCATTTCCAAGTGCATAGCCTCATCTAATGCCCGAGTCCTAGATTTGGTAACACTCACATATTTCATAAGAACCCCCCTCAAAAAGATTTTCATGGTCTCCCATGTCCATTGCTGTGAGTCACAATCTACATGTGCCTCAAAGAAGTGAGTGAGGTCGCCCGGAACATTACTAGTCACCAGCGGTTGAGTCAACCAAAAGGGATTAATCCTCCACAATCTCATAGAAGTATGAGGTTCCCCGGGTGTGGTAAGGGAAATTAACGTAGGGGAGTGATCAGACAGTGTCCTCTGGAGGTACTGAACGTCCGTCACTCGGAGTAACATTCCGGAATCCCCCAGCGCCAGGTCAATTCTAGAGAGACTAGCATAGGTAGAGGAACAGCAGGAATATTGTCTAGAGCACGGGTAACGGACCTGCCAGAGGTCTATCATACCCACCTCCGAGATCAGAGTACCAAAGGGAGTTACCCCTACCGCCCTACCATCTGTCAGCAGTCTATGTCTGTCCAGGCCTTCATGAGGGACATTGTTGAAATCTCCCACCACCAAATAGGGTATCCCTGGATGCTTTGCAATATATGTCAACACCAAAGTACATACCACATTTGAGTAAGGAGGAGGGATGTATACTGTAATAAGCAGAAAGGAGAATGTACCAACATTGCACTTCAGACAGATATACCTCCCCTCCGTTTCCACTGCTTTATCAACACATTCCAAAGGTATATTCTTATGCACCAGAATGCTCACCTTGCTCACCATTTTATTTTTAGTAAGAAACAAAACATCACAAATACGTTTTTTTCCATCTATTTTGGTTTTCTGCTTATTTTTTCTTCTTTTATAAATTGGAAGGACTTTTTGCCCAGTCTTATGTGCGGATTTTTCATCCTTGCGTATGTGGAATAGACAGCATGGTAGGCATTCCCTATCCAGGGCTTATTCATCAAATGGACATGATCCTCAGACAAATGTGTCTCCTGAAGACAATATATGGCAGGCTGTTGTCTAAGCAGGTACTGAAAGACCCCCATACGCTTGGTTGCATCAGACAGACCTCTCACATTCCAACTAACTACTTTCACATTCATCGCCATCTATCCTTACATACACACTAAAGTCACAGCCGCCCGTTCCCACCACACACCAACATATCTTCCATTCGCTTTCTCCCAAGGCCGGAACCAGACCCTCCCCCCCCCTCCCTTCCCCCCCACAACAAAAACATATACCACAAGTGACTCCTAATACATCTCCATCCACCTGAGCCCTTGTTGGGGCTATGCGTATACCTACGATATACCCTCTGAGCATGTACTGCATATTTCTCATACATAACCATCTTCAGTACTACTCATCAGGTGCATCTCCCACCCACCTCCCCCCTATTTCCACCAAATAGTGGAGGGAAGCCAGGATCTTTCTACCCTTAACAAAACTATCCGGATCACTACTTTTACTGCAGAACCATTGACAATAACACTGTATAATAAACATTAAATGTAGAAAACTGCCCCTTCTGTGGATATCTTATCAGGAGCCCCGTACAGTAACAACCACAGGTGCATTAGGGCAACATATCAGAAACTCTTATCTTAAAGGTCTCTATCACAGGGGTCGATCAGTCCCCCTCCTCCGGTACACGATTCCGCAGTTGGCCTTCATGTTGGTCTAGCCATTGCAGGGCTGTTTTAGGATCCTCAAAAAAGTGGGTAGTCCTCAATGCCACCACTCGCAACTTGGCAGGGAATATCATAGAGTAGGGGACATTCACGGCTCGTAGCCTGCGCTTTATGTCCAGAAGGCTCTTCTGCGCTGCACATCTTGAGAGTAGTCCGGAAACAGAGAAATTTTAGCCCCGTTGATGGTGAGGTCAGGATTATCCCGGGCCTTGCGCAGAATAGTATCCCTGTCTCTGAAGTGTAGAATCTTTGCCAACATTGGTCTAGGTGGGCGACCTGGTGGTAACGGTCTTGTGGGGACCCTGTGGGCCCTTTCGATGGCAAATAATGGAGATAACGTCTCTTTCCCAAATTTCTGAAGCAACCACTGCTCAATGAATGTTGTGGGATCTTGGCCCTCTTCTTTCTCAGGTATCCCCACCAGCCGTACATTATTTCTGCGTGCCCTATTTTCTAGGTCATCCGTCTTATCCCAAAGAGCGCCAATCTCATCCTGTGCCCTTCTGGAAGCTTTTTTGCATTTCTCCATATCATCCTCAAGATCTGAGGTTCTCTTCTCTACCTCAGTAGTGCGTTCAGATATTCTATGCACCTCATGGCGCAAAATGGAGAGGTCTTCCCGCATGCCCCCCACTTGTTGTGTGAGAGAGCTAATGCCTGTATTACAGCGGGTCACCGCCTTCAGAACATCAGCAATAGTGGGCTCCACTTCCTGTGAGGAGACTTTAGTCAGCCTGGGCCTGTCTGAGTAAGTGTCCGGTCACCCACCTCCATATCAGAGAGCTCGTCCTCTGACAAGTCCGGGTCCACTCCAACCGAGCCATCCGTCCGCTGCCATGAGTCATCAGGAGGACCCGATCGTTTCCCTCCCGTCTGCCTGGCAAAGCAACCCAGCCGGTCCGCGATGTTCTTCTGCCGGCGGGAAGATGCGGGAGTAGACGCGGAGGCGCCAGCGCCATCTTGAAAATCAGGGCCGCGGGAAGTTTTAGCGCTGCGGGTGCCTTTAGAAGGCATTCTCTAAAGTTCAGCCGGTGTCTAAGCGTACCGGAGAGTGTCAGCAGCAGGATCCTCGGTTCTGGAGCCAGTTCTTAGACCACCACCGGATAAAAACAGGATAACTGGTGGGAGCTCTCCCTATGCGCGTCTTACTGCATGCTCCGTCAGGCCACGCCCCTCCATGGCAATACCTCTTTAAGCAATGTAAGTAATTCAACCTCACTCTGCACACTAAAATTTATGACGCAAGCTGCCAGACTGCTGTCCATCGTCCCTTAGGTAATTTTTTTTTTTTTCTAAGAAGTAGCAATAACACTGTATAAGTAATAGAGTTTATAGAGGAATATGCAGTTGCAAGGGTTACAGTGTTTTCCATTCACTCCATTCTCAATATCTGAGTAGATATAACTGGAGGCTTACCAATTTTCACTATGTCCTATATTACTGGTCATGTTGGCTTCTAACAAAACTGATGGGAATTAGAAAAATATGTTGGGATGTGGGGCATGTTCAACTTTTGCCCCAGTGCCAATACAGTCCTTTAAATCATTTAGGCCATCCAATGTTCTAATTTGTTTCTAGTTCTTGGTTCCAACATGAATATCATGGGGTTGCACATATACAGGATACACTGATCACATTATTGTCTATAAATTCCATCTTGAGAATAACTTGTTCATCTGTAATATATCTAATAACAAAGATTTAATTCTGTTTTTCTCCCAAAAACACACACACACACAATTCAACAGATTACTTAGCATCTACGTAGACGCCTACACAGTCTGTAACAAACTATAATTATACATCTTTCGAACTTTTTGTGTTTGCAAGATTATGATGGCAGTATGTCACACACTGTGGAGGAGTTTTCCTCCTTTCACATGTATATCTCTGAATTCTATTATAATTACAGTATCTTAAAGAAACATCCACCAGAGCCCTTCTAGCTCATTAGAATTATTATAAAAGCTGATTTTAGAAGGAAGGAGGCCATGGATAACAAATATAAGAAGATTACAATATTCACGGTGCCCGGATCTATGAGTAAGTGTCCCTGGTTTATCATGCTTGGTTTTGATGGTTGATTTCCTTAAAGATAAAGTGGGAAGAACTGAGGAAGATACAACTTCATGAACTTGTCGATACCTTCAAAACTTCTCAAAACAGGTTGCAATCTTCAATATCATTTAGGGTATTCTAAACAGATTATTTGTTGTCTCCATCTTTTCTTGGCTTCCGCTCATCATCTTGCCAATGAGAGTCACCAGTTGCATTGTGTTTGATTTCTTTTAAGACAAGGCATTATGGTTCATCCACCAAATCTCCTACTGTGCATAGAGAAAGAACATCATGATACAGTCCTGTTACAGAGTTGTGATTTGCTAATAGCCCTAGTGATTTCACCAACACAAGAGTTCCCTGGTAATATGCCCCCCCCCCCCACACCCCTAAGTGCTGAGGCCCAGAGCTGCTGGGGGCCTATATAAGGCTAAATATAAGGAATCCATGGTGTTAGGGGGGTTGTATTTAATGAATCCATGCGGTTGAGGGGGGGAGGGCTTTGTTTAAAATAACAATGAGGGGGCTGATATCATAAACTAGGGAATATTTTAATGAACAGGAGACTGTTTTAGTTTCTGAATTTTTTTTCACTGCAAAAGGGCCTACAGAAGCTCTGTCATCCTGGAGCCGACCCTGTAGGTAAATTACCTAATATCCTGCCCCCACACTTACACACAAGCATTATAAAAAAACAGGAGTTAAGTGGCCAACCCCTTTAAGAACAAACCTACAAAACCTATCTTGTACATAAACCAGGGACTGCCCATAATTACTATGCTTAAAAATGTTTATTATTTTCACAGAAGAATATGACACCGTATGTGTTTCTGCTTCTGGGGATTACTTTGGTGCAGCACTTTCATTTCCTATTGTGATCCTCCACTTCTTTTTTCTTTTCAAATTTAAATGTAAGTCAATTCACACAAAAATATAACCCCAATCCCCAAAAAGTGATGCTCCAGTCCCAATTTCCATGTCTTTGGTATTGACCACTCGGCTGAAAGTCACTGGACTCACTTTGGCCAAAGAGTGGCCTCCTTGGACTATAGGACTTCACTTCTTGTGTGATGTAAGATGAAGAGACCTCACATGGTACAGGAAGGCAACTGATTCTGCTGTTATGTTGTTGCTATGATCTACTAAACATCAGATCATCTTAAAACTCTAGACCAAAGGAGAGGCCACAGTCTCTTTAACCGGTTAAGGACCAGGCCCTTTCCTGTTTTTTCATGTCCATTTTTCACTCCCCACCTTCAAAAATCCATAACTTTTTTATTTTTACATGTAAAGAGCTGTGTGACAGCTTGTTTTCTGCGTAACAAATTGCACTTCGTAGTGATGGTATTAAATATTCCATGCCATGTACATGGAAGTGGTAAAAAAATTCCAAATGCAGTGAAAATGGTGAAAAAACACATTTGCGCCATTTTCTTGTGGGCTTGGATATTACATCTTTCACTGAGCGCCCCAAATGACAGGTTTACTTTATTCTTTGGGTTGGTACGATTAAGGGGATACCAAATTTGTATAGGTTTTATAATGTTTTCATTCATTTACAAAAATTAAAACCTCCTGTACAAAAATTATTTTTTTGATTTTGCCATCTTCTGGCGCCAATAACTTTTTTATACTTTGGTGTACAGAGCTGTGGGTGGTATCATTTTTTGCAACATTTGATAATATTTTCAATGATATTATTTTTAGGACTGTACAACCTTTTGATCACTTTCTATAGATTTTTTATATTTTTCAAAATGGCAAAAAAGTGTGCCATTTTTTCCGTTACGGGGTTAAACGCATTGAAAAACCGTTAATATATTTTGATAGATCGGGCATTTTTGGACGCGTCAATACCTAATGTGTTTATGATTTTTACTGTTTATTTATATTTATGTCAGTTCTGGGGGATGCAATATGCAGCAAAGACTTACCGGCTATGCAAAGGGCTCAGCCCGTGAGCCCTCTCCATGCAGCGGGACCCGACCGCCGCCATGAATACACGGCGGGCGGTCGCGAACCAGTTAAAGGACATCTACCCCCAAAATGAAGGATTGTAAGCCAAGACACTTACATACTGGTGTGTGCCCCCTCTGCCAGGATCTGCTCTTCTTTTAGCTTCTAACGTCCTGGTTTTCACAAAAAAAGACTTTTAAAATGATGCAGAAGAGCCTAAGGGGTTCCAGGCTCTATTAACATCTATGGAGCCTGGAGCCCCTCAGACTTATTGCATAATTTTTAAAGCACTTTTTTTCTTACAAACAAGTGCAGAGGAAGCTTAAAGAAGAACAGATCCTGCCAGATGGGTCACACACCTGTATGTCAGTGTGCTTGGTTTACAATCCTTCTTCTTGGTGGTAGATTTACTTGAAACTCATATATGCAATGTGGTATGCTTTTATCCTATAGCAATGGGGTATAAATCACCAAACAACATGCATTAAAAAATGTATCACTTGTATTTCATAATTTTTGTTATCATTTATTAGGAGGCAGTATACTGTGTATCACAGCTCATCATCAGTGACCAGTTACTATACATATAATCAGGGCCAGATTAAGGGTCCCAGTGGTATGGAGCACCTCATTTAGGATGGGGCCCCCCCAGCTCTGCAGCCAATGCGGGGCCCCCTCCCACAACAATATAAGTAAAAAGATACCACATCGTTGTACTGTTTCAAAGCTCTAGAGATATTAGAAACCAAAAAATACTCCCGCCATACTATTATAAAATAATGGCACCACAATACTGTAACCAATTAAAACTACCATAAGACCAATTTTCCAAACAATAGCGCAACTATTTATAAATGATTCCTCCAAAATGCAGCACACAGCATCACCACGACATAAAGATAATACCAACATCCTGATAATGAGTACAAGACTCTATACATAGAGCAGTATTACCAACAATTTACCAAGTGTATACTCCATTTACTGATGATCTTTACCGCCATATTATCATTATACAAACACCAACCAGCACAGGACAATATCACTAATGACACCTCTGTACTAGGCCCAAATAATAACATTACATCAGGATTATTACCACTACATAATGACTGGATAATACTGCAATACTAAATGATAACCTACACACAGACCAGTATGTACCAGCATATAGTGACCATATAGTAGTATATACCAGTCCTATACAGAGGCCGCAGTGTCATCCAATGCCTTACAGGTGACGTCCCTGATGTTGTCTCTTCCCTTCTTTCTGATCTTCCATGAGGCTTCTTCCAGCCATGACTCATCTCTGCTGGTTTATAAAACAGATATGGTTGGCATCAAACTATATACACATATCATATTTACCCCTCACACCACAACTGACCACACTGTGCCCCACATATATCATATATACCCCTCACACCACAACTGACCACACTGTGCCCCACATATATCATATATACCCCTCACACCACAACTGACCACACTGTGCCCCACATATATCATATATACCCCTCACACCACAACTGACCACACTGTGCCCCACATATATCATATATACCCCTCACACCACATCTGACCACACTGTGCCACCACATATATCATATATACCCCTCACACCACAACTGACCACACTGTGCCCCACATATATCATATATACCCCTCACACCACAACTGACCACACTGTGCCCCCACATATATCATATATACCCCTCACACCACAACTGACCACACTGTGCCCCACATATATCATATATACCCCTCACACCACAACTGACCACACTGTGCCCCACATATATCATATATACCCCTCACACCACATCTGACCACACTGTGCCCCCACATATATCATATATACCCCTCACACCACAACTGACCACACTGTGCCCCACATATATCATATATACCCCTCACACCACAACTGACCACACTGTGCCCCACATATATCATATATACCCCTTACACCACAACTGACCACACTGTGCCCCACATATATCATATATACCCCTCACACCACAACTGTCCATACTGTGCCCCACATATATCATATATACCCCTCACACCACAACTGACCACACTGTGCCCCCACATATATATCATATATACTCCTCACAGCACAACTGTCCACACTGTGCCCGCACATATATCATATATACCCCTCACACCACAACTGTCCACAATGTGCCCCCACATATATCATATATACCCCTCACACCACAACTGACCATACTGTACCCCCACATATATCATATATACCCCTCACACCACAACTGTCCACACTGTGCCCCACATATATCATATTTACCCCTCACACCACAACTGACCACACTGTGCCCCACATATATCATATATACCCCTCACACCACAACTGACCACACTGTGCCCCCACATATATATCATATATACTCCTCACAGCACAACTGTCCATACTGTGCCCGCACATATATCATATATACCCCTCACACCACAACTGTCCACAATGTGCCCCCACATATATCATATATACAGCATATAGAATTATATGATATGCTGCCCCCCACACAATGAATTATATGATATGCTGCCCCCCCACACAATGAATTATATGATATGCTGCCCCCCCACACAATGAATTATATGATATGCTGCCCCCCCCCACACAATGAATTATATGATATGCTGCCCCCCCACACAATGAATTATATGATATGCTGCCCCCCCCCACACAATGAATTATATGATATGCTGCCCCCCCCCCACACAATTAATTAAATGATATGCTGCCCCCTCCCACACAAAGAATTATATGATATGCTGCCCCCCCACACAATGAATTATATGATATGCTCCCCCCCACACAATTAATTATATGATATGCTGCCCCCCCCCACACAATGAATTATATGATATGCTGCCCCCCCCCACACACAATGAATTATATGATATGCTGCCCCCCCACACAATGAATTATATGATATGCTGCCCCCCCCCCCACAATGAATTATATGATATGCTGCCCCCCCCACACAATGAATTATATTATATGCTGCCCCCCCACACAATGAATTATATGATATGCTGCCCCCCCACACAATGAATTATATGATATGCTGCCCCCCCACACAATGAATTATATAATATGCTGTCCACCACAATAAATTATTTCATGTTCTTCCCGCAGACCACCCCTCACCCCTAATGAATGCTTTTATACAATAAGCCCCCACCATGTTTTCACTGCTGTTTGATTTTAAAAAAAAAACTTATACTCACCTCTGGCTCCGCAGCTTCTAGCTTCCTGCCGCGTCCGGGCAGGAAGGGGTGCGCGGCCACGTGATGACGTCATCGCGCGACCGCGCAGCCTAGCTCCTGGAGCGATGTGCGCCGGGGTTGTCTTCCGGCCACATCGCTCCAGTAATAGTGCTCGAGTGGCCGGAAACGGCCACATCGAGCACTATACAGGAACGGGCAGGAGCTTCCGGTCCGGGCGGACTGAGGCCCCTGCCCGACTGCCGAATAGAGGGTCGGTGGGCCCAGCAGGAGACTGAACATTAGCGCCATTGGAGCGTTAGGCCGGGGGCCCCCAATCAATAAATCCGGATCCGGGGGCCCGGCGCTAGCGCTCCAATAGCGCCAATGATGATCCGGCTCTGCATATAATTCATTATGGTGTGCTCCAATTATGAAATAATTATGGGGGTATTATTTTTAATATTCATTATTAAGGAACAATATATAATTTAACTAATTTGGGACACTGTATATATTATAATTCATCAAGGAGGCACTGTATATACTATAATAGATTATTGGGGGGGGGGGGTTACAAATAAAATTGTCCATTGTGGGGCAGGATACATTGTATAATAATTTATTATATATATATATTTCCACGACTGTCAGGGTTCAGAAGGAGTCAGTGGACCCTCTGGACCACCGCAGGAGATGATGGTACTAGCCGCACCCAGGACCGGAGTCTAAGTGGCACCTGGTCTTCACCAGAGCCTGCTGCGAAGCCGGATTGTCTTGCTGCGGTGGGGTGCCGCCAGGTCGTTCCACGGGTGTGACAAGGCCCACGGTGGCAGCCAAGGTAGTACGGAGATGCAGGACACAGTCTGAGCCTGGGGTGACAGCAGGAGAGCAGCTTGGAAGGATACGCTGGAACTCAGGGCAGGAACACAGGAGCTGGTACATGGTACAGGCAGACTGGACACTGAAAAGGAACAGGGGGCCGCTGTATATAACATAATACAATTGGAGACTTTTTTTTGTAAGTCACAGGGACTATATATATTTTGATGAGTTGAGGGGGATCTGTATATATATATACATTAATTAAGCGGACACAGTATATATTTTTATTCAGGGGGGTTCTATATCTTTTACTTAGGAGGTATAATTTTATTTACAGACATATTTATGACATATGGTCAACACGGTCAGTCTTATTGTTGGGGTTATTATTAATACATCATGGTCAGTTGTGATGTGAGAGGTTGTGGTTACGGCACCAGTTACAAGCCTAAAAAATTCTCAAACATATAATTAATAAGGGGCCATTAATAGACATGACAGAGACAGGAACAACCAATCACAGCCCGGCTTTCATTTTTCAGGAGCAGAATATGATATCAGTGCTGTGCTGTGGTTGGTTACCATAGTTACCATGACATCACAACCATGTGGAATGTGGGCAGTTGCCAGCCGGCGCCATCTTGTGGCAGTTCAGCTCCACATCGTGAAGGAGATAAGTGCAGGTAAGTAGCTCTCCACTCACTGCTCAGATCACATTCACACTTGGTGTAGCTCTGAGGCTTGTGGTCAAATTCTGAAAACTGCACTTTTATCTCCATTTTGATGAACTATGAGGAAGGAATGGCTACAGGTGGAGGGTTTATGGGGCCAAGGAGAGGGGGAGTTTGGTAAAGCTGATCCCAGTCACATCCAATTTAGAAAATAACAACTAACCTTTCCCAAATTCCTTATACTTTTGGGCTTCATGTAAAAAAAAAGATCTATATACCTATAGCAACCAATCAGAGCTTAGCTTTCATTTTGTATACTGCTTTGGAAAAATAAATGATAAACTGGGATTGGTTGTCATGGAAGTCAAATACAATTTTACTATTAGATAAATGGGATCATATACTATGTAAGAGGGACCAGCCTGGTGCCATTATATGAGCCCACAGGGGGCGCTGCAGGACAAACTGACAACAAACTCAGGGTCTGTGATAGTCTTACACTTATGTATGCAGTGTAGTATAGTATTATAAGATAAAAAAGAAAATATGCGGTGAGTGGGGGTTATGTTATGTGATAACACAAGAATTGCAAGTCAGGGGTCCCGAAATTTCCAGTGGTGACCCTGCCTGCAGCAATTCTCACACTGGAAGAGAGGGAAGGAGAAGGGTATTACTTTATTTCTTATTTCACGGCCTCCATTGCAAGTGGCTAGAAATTCGCAGACCGCAGACTACTGCAATATCTGTATTATTTAGGGTGGGCACCTCAGTACAACACTGGGCCTCTCACCCATTGCTTACTGGGATATTAAGAGATAACATTTTGGAAAAGAAAAGGTGTCCTGGGACTTTTGATTTGTATATACAGGCAGTCCCCGGGTTACGTACAAGATAGGGTCCATATGTTTGTTCTTAAGTTGAATTTGTATGTAAGTCGGAACGGTATATTTCATAATTGTAACTCCAGACAAATTTTTTTTGGTCTTTGTGACAATTGGATTTTAAAAATGTTGGATTCTCATAAGAACCAGGATTAACAATAAATCTTCATTACAGACGACTTTAATAACTATTACAGCTGTTTATTGTAGCCTAAGTCTAAAGTACAGTAAATTACTAACATCCAGAGGTCCGTTTGTAATTAGGGGTCATCTGTAAGTCGGGTGTTCTTAAGTAGGGGACGACCTTTAATGTCATTTATTTAGGGGATCGCTGTATATAACATAATTCAATTGGAGGCTTTGTATTTTTTTATATACCGGCAGTCCCCGGGTTACGTACAAGATAGGGTCCACAGGTTTGTTCTTAAGTTGAATTTGTATGGAAGTCGAAACTGTAGATTTTATAATTGTAGTTCTAGACACTTTTTTTGTGTGACAATTGACAATTGGAGTTTCAGAATTTTTTACTGTAATTGGACCAAGGATTATGAATAAACCCTCATTACAGACACCTTACAGATGATCATTACAGTCTGGGAGTAAAGTAACATCCAGAGACTTCTCCAGAGGCCACAGTGGGCAGAGGGGTCCGTCTGTAACTAGGGGTCGTCTGTAAGTCGAGTGTCCTTAAGTAGGGACCGCATGTATAAGTCATGGGGACTATATATTTTGATGATTTGTATATATATATGTATTAATTAAGTGGACACAATATATATTTTTATTCAGGGGGTTCTGTATCATTAACTTGGGAGGTAAATATTTATTTGCAGGGGTCGCAGTGTGTTTATGACACATACAGGGGTCAGTCTTATTGTTAGGGTTATTATTAATACATCATGGTCAGTTGTGATGTGAGAGATTGTGGTTCCAGCATCAGTTACGAGCCCAAAAAGATCACAAACAAATTCTCAAGCATATAATTAACAAGGGGCCATTAATAGAAATGTCAGAGACTGGAACAACCAATCACAGCCCGGCTTTCATTTTTCAGGAGCAGAATACATTATCAATGCTGTGCTGTGGTTGGTTACCACAGTTACCATGACATCACAACCAGTGTAGAATGGGGGCAGCTGGCAGCCGGCGCCATCTTGTGGCAGTTCAGCTCCACATCGTGAAGGAGATAAGTGCAGGTAAGTAGCTCTCTACTCACTGCTCAGGTCACATTCACACTTTGTGTAGCTCTGAGGCTTGTGGTCAAATTCTGAAAACTGCACTTTTATCTCCATTTTGATGAACTATGAGGAAGGAATGGCTACAGGTGGAGGGATTATGGGGTCAAGGAGAGGGGGAGTTTGGTAAAGTTGATCCCAGTCACATCCAATTTAGAAAATAACAACTTACCTTTCCTAAATTCCTTATACTCATTTGCCTTATTAAAAAAAAAAAAGATCTATATATCAATATATTATATAACAACCAATCAGAGATAAATGGGATCATATACTATATTAGCGGGACCAGCCTGGTGCCATTATATGAGACCACAGGGGGCGCTGCAGGACACACTGACAACAAACTCAGGGTCTGTGATAGTCTTACACTTATGTATGCAGTGTAGTATAGTAGTATAAGATAAATAGAAAATGTGGGGTGAAGGGGGTTATGTTATGTGATAACACAAGAATTGCAAGTCAGGGCTCCCAGAATTTCCAGTGGTGACCCTGCCTGCAGCAATTCTCACACCGGAAGAGAGGGAAGGAGAAAGATATTTATGTCTTATTTGCCTCTCCTGCAAGTGGCTAGAAATTCGCAGACCGCAGACTACTGCAATATCTGTATTATTTAGGGTGGGCCCATAGGCACTTCAGTACAACACTGGACCCCTCATTGCTTACTGGGATACACAGATATAACATTTAGGAAAAAAAAGGTGTCCTGGGACTTTTGATTTGTATATAATGTCACTTTAGGGGGTCCCTGTATATAACATAATTCAGTTGGAGGCTTTGTGAGTATATCTATGTAAGTCAGGGGGACTATATATATATTGATGAGTTGAGGGGGATCTATATATATTTGTATAAATCAAGTGGACACAGTATATATTTTTATTCAGGGGGTTCTACATCATTCACTTGGAAAGTAAAATTTTATTTGCAGGGGTTGCAGTGTATTTTTGACTTATGTCGGGGGCATGGTCAGGTCTTTTGTTAGGGGTGTCCAGGGAGCACAATGTGGTTAGCTGTGGTGTGAGAGGTTGCGGTTCCAGTGCCATTTGCAAGCCCAAAAAATTCACAAACATCTAATTTACAGGGGCCATTTATGAACTTGTCAAAGACAGAGAAAACAATCACAGTCCTGCGGAACACAGCGCAGTCGCCACAGTTACCATGATGACATCACAACCAGAGCGGAATGTGGGCAGCTGCCAGCCGGCACCATCTTGTGTCAGTTCAGCTCGACATCTTGAAGGGGATAAGTGCAGGTATGTAGCTCTCCATTCACTGCTGAGGTAACATTCACACTTTTTATAGCTGTGGGGGGGGGGGGATAGGGTAAAATTCCAAAAAAATGCACTTTTATCTCTATTTTGATCTCTCTAGTATGAGGAAGGAATGGCTACCCCCTTAAGTGGAGGGGGTTTATGGGGCCAAGGAGAGGTGTAGTTTGGTACAGCTCATCCCAGTTACATCCAATTTAAAAAGATTATACTTGCCTCTCCTAAATTCCTTATCATATTAGGCCTAGATGACCTAGATGCTTATAGCAACCACTCAGAGCTTAGCTTTCATTTTGTATACTGCTTTGAAATAATAAATGGTAAACAGGGATTGGTTGCCATGGAAATCAAAAACAAATTTACTATTAGACAGCGTAGTTAAATGGGACCCTATATATTATATAAGAGGGATTTTCAGAACTGCTTCATTGTCACTTAGGATAACTATAGTGTAGCCCATAAGAAATGATCATCTTCTCACTGGATTAGATGAATTGTTCTTGTAACGTTACTAAAATAATATTTAGAGACTTAAATATCACATCAGCATTTAAGGAAAAATTTGCCTCTCATAGCTAATTGGTGTAACATGGTGATAGATGACATAACCAGGGCGTAACTACAACGGTAGCAGGCATAGCAGCTGCTAAGGGGCCTGCAATGTCAGGGGGCCCTGGTACCAGGGTAACAGGTGCGTATTGGGTCCGTATATGCATTAAGTTTGTGTGTGCTGTGTATATACTGTATGTGTGCTGTGTATATACTGGATGTCTGTATGGTATTGTATTTATGCCTGTGTACATACATGTAGTAGGAATGGCAAATTGTGGGGGGACGGGACCTGCTGCAAGTGTATGATGTGTAAATGCTCTATATGTGGGTGCAAATGTGATGTGTATTTACTGTATGTCTGTATATGATGCACGGGTGTATATGGTACTGTATGTATGTGTGTATATGCTCTATATATACTGTGTGTGACTCTAAGTCACATGTATGAGTATACAAATGTGGATATTTTTTAAGGGGAAGGGGACCCCATCCAGAAGTCTGCTGTGGGGCCCTGTCTCTCCTAGTTACACCCCTGGACATACCAGCAGCACCAGGAAGGTGCCAGGTAGTAGGACCAGCTGCTGCCATTACACAGCCTACTGCTGGACAAACTGACATAAATATGACACATGAGTTGAATTTGCAGGTATTTAAATGCTATGTTACTATTATTTATTGTATAAATCATACTATTGCTCACATCTAAATCTCTTCTTCTCATAGAAATCCAAGACCTCAGCACGCAAGAGAACAGATGAAGTTCATAAGCCTCGGAAACACTACACTGAAAACGTCATCTCCAGCTGCGCATCATAGGTCGTATATGTGATATGTGATATCAATAACCAATAGTGATTGTGCTAGGGGGAGTGTCAGGAGATTAGGTGCAGGATGCTCTCCATGTAGGAGCAGTCCTGTAGCTGAGGGCCGAGTCAGGGAATCAAGAGATTCAGGGACAGAAATTATTCATTGCTGCTTATAATAGTGAAATTATCTAAAAAGGTCAATTTGTTTTTTTATCTGTTTTATCTTTTTTTTTTAAATGAATGCCAAATGAAAAGAAGATTGGGGAGGAGAACGAAATAGGACATTATATGTGGAGCTATTAAAAGTGGGGGTGTAAAGAGAAGGTGGCATACATTGGTGGGGGGTAGAGAAAGGGGATATTATAAATGTAGAGGGGTAGAAAAAAGGGGGGGCTATGGGGATTTTGAATGGGAAGGAAACTGGAGGTATTAAAAGTGGAAAAATGCTACAAAAGTGGAATTGGCAATAGAAGTTTGGGGGGGATTAAAAGTGAGGAATGAAGTAAGAGGGAAGAAAAAGAAACTACCAGAATTTGGGAGGTATACTTCAAACCCCTTAATGCCGATTTTTCGTTTTTGCGCTCCCATTTTTTTATTCCCCACCTTCAAAAATCAATAACTTTTTTTATTTTTCCATGTAAAGAGCTGTATGAGGGCTTGTTTTTTGTGTGACAAATTGTACTTCATAGTGATGATATTTAATAGTCCATGCCATGTACTGGAAAGCGGGAAAAAAAATCCAAATGCAGTGAAAATGGTGAAAAGAAACATTTGCACCATTTTCTTGTGGGCTTGGATATTTCGGCTTTCACTGTGCACCACCAATTAACATTTCAACTTTATTCTTTGGGTCGGTGTGATCATGGGGATACCAAGTTTGTATAGGTTTTCTTTTTCTATTTTCCGTTACTGGGTTAAATGCCGTGAAAAATCGTTATTATATTTTGTTCAGACATTTTGGGAAAGGTCGTATCTAGCATGTTTTTTCTAAATGTGGTGGCAACAGAAAATTTAGCTTCAGTAAAGGGGCCATAGAAAGTGAGGGATAACGGAAGGGGGGCATAATAAGTAGGGGATACAGGAAGTTGGGAGATTTTTTTCAAAGTTAATAACTGATAAAGAAAGAGATAAAGAAAATGTGAGAATACAAGGATAGGTATGAGGAGCAGGATACTCAACTTTTAATAGCAGGGCTGCACCTAAGGGCCGAGTCAGGGAATGAAGCAAACAAGGACAGATTAAGGGAAAGGAATAATTACCAGTAATTGTTGTTGTTTATCTCTAAATATTCTAAAGAGGGGAATTATTTTAATGTTTTTTTAAATTCAAGGGGCTTTATAAATAGGGTTACTATAAGTGAGGTTGTTCAGAAAATGGAGGCAACAATTGGGGAGCTACAGAAAGGGGGTATTACAAGTGTGGTGGGCGCACTGGAAAGTGGAAAAAGCTACAAAAAATTGAGTTATATGTTCTGATAGGGGGTTGTATTAAGTGAGGAATAAATGAAGGAGGACATAATGAGTAAGGGCTACAGAAAATATGAAAGATTTTGTTGAAACAGAATAAGCAATAGCGGACACTGTCCGAGCCAGGGACAGTGTCAGGAGATTAGGTTAGGTACGAGGTGCAGGAGGCTCTATCCTTAGGAGCAGTCCTGTAGCTGAGGGACTAGTTGGGGAAAGAATAGATACAGGGACAGATGAGGGACAGAAATTGTTAATTGCTGCTTATAATTTCAAAATAACCTAGAATTACTTTTAGGAGCAGTCCTGTAGCTGAGGGCCTAGTCAGGAGATCAAGATTTACAGGGACAGAATTGAGAAAGGGTTAATTAAGTTTTGTTTTCAATTAGCAAATAATCTAAAGGATGGAAATATTTTATTTCTTGGGGTTGTTTAGAAAAGGGGGTGGATATTGTGAGGGGGCTACAAAAAAGGGGGTGTAATATGTTTGGTGAGTGGCTACAGAAAGTGGGAAAGGCTTCAGAAAAGGGGATTTATTCTTGGGGAAGGTTTTTGAGAGTGAGGTGTATAAAGTGAGGGATAAATGAAGGAGGACATAATAAGTAAGGGGCTACAGGAAGATTGGAGGATTGTTTTTAAAAAGAATAGCCAATAGCGATAGAGCCAGGGAGAGAGTCAGGAGATTAGGTCAGGTACGAGGTGCAGGAGGATCTACCTGTAGCTAATATTAATATAATAAAAATGATCCTAATTTATAAGGGCCTAGTCAGGGAATCAAGAGATCCAGGGACAGATGAGGAACTTGAATGTTTACTAGTTAATGATTCATTCCAGTTGTTTATTGGGGGAATTTGGTGTTTATTTTTTATCAAATTGACTGCAAAATGGAAAGAAGATTGGAGAGGAGATACAAATGGTGACATTGTGAATAGGATTATAATGGGTGGGGGTGTTAAGAAAAGTGCATCTAAATGTGGTGGCAACAGAAAATTTGGCTAAAGAAATAGGGGGCATTAAAAGTGAAGGATAATGGAGGAGGGATATAATAAGTAGGGGATACAGGATGTTGGGAGATATGATTTCAACAATAATTGACAGGGAAAGAGCAGCAGAAAATGTGAGAAGAAAAGGTCAGGTATGAGGAGCAGGATGTTCTCGCTTAGTTGAGGCTATTGTAGGTGGAGGGTCCATTGGGGGCTATGTAATGTGGTATTGTAAGTGTAGAGAAGTGACATAGAAGTTTGGTGAGTGGCTACAGAAAGTGGAAAAGGCTATAGAAAAAGTGAGAGGCTACGGGAAGTCTGGAGGATTGTTTTTTGAAAAATAATAAACAATAAAATTAGAACTAGGGAGAGAGTCATGAGATTAGGGGAGGTACGAGGTGCAGGAGGCTCTACCCTCAGGAGCTCCTGTAGCTAAAGGTCTAGTCAAAGAATTATGAGATCCAGGAACCGATTATGGACAGGAATGATTAACTAGTTAATAATTATCTCCAGTTATTTATTTAAAAAAGTGCAGAGAGGGGAATTTATTTATTTTTGGAATGAACTGCAAAATGGAAAAAAGATTGGAGAGGAGATACAAATGGGGACATTGTGACTAGTGTTATAATGGGTTGAGAACTAAATGTGACGGCAACAGAACATTTGGCTACAGAAATAGGGAACATAGGAAGTGAAGGATAACGGAAGAGGGACATAATAAGTGAGGGGATACAGGAAGGGGGGAGATGTGTTATTAATGTAAATAACCGATAGGGAAAGAGCTGCAGAAAATGTCAGAAGACAAGGTTATGTACAAGGAGAAGGATGTGCTATGTTTAGGAGCTCCTGTACCTGAGGGCCAAGTCAGGGAATCAGGAGATAAAGGGAAAGATTACAGGCAGGAAGTTTTCATGTTAATTTTAATCGTTAATTTCTAAATAATCTAAAGGGGGGAATTATTTTATTGATTTTCAAGTTCAACTACAAAAGAAGGAAGTGTGGAGTAAATGAGTAAATCAAATGGGGTTTTTATGAGTGAAGGTTTTTTGAAAAAGGGTCAGGAAATCGGGGAGCTAGAGAAAGGGGCTATTATACTTGTGGAGGGGATATAAAGGGTAAAATTATAAATGGGGTTATTATAAGTGGGATAGTTCAGAAAACTGGGGGTCGGCTTTTATTAAGGGGGTTGTATAAAGGGAGAGAAAAATAAAGGAGGACATAAGAAGTAAGGGGCTGCAGGAAGTTTGAAGCATTATTTAAAAAAAGAATAAGCAATAGGGACAGCGCCAGGGACAGTGTCAGGAGATCAGGTTAGGTACGAGGTGCAGGAGGCTCTATCTTTAGGAGCAGTCCTGTAACTGAGGGACTAGATAGGGAATCAATAGATATAGGGACAGATTAGGGACAGAAATTATTATGTGCTACTTATAATTTCAAACTAACCTGAAGAGTAAAATACAGTTTTTTTGGTAAGGCAGGGGGGGGGTGATTTTCAAATAGTACAAAATGAAGAAAAGATTGGGGAGAGGTAAGAAAGAGAACATTATAAATGGAGCAATTATAAGCAGGTTAGAAAGAATAGTTGTCATGTATTGGAGCGGCCTAGGGAAGAGGGGTTTTACAATTGTGGAGAGGTAGAAAAAAGGTCATATTAGAATGAGGGGCTAGGGGTATTTTAAATGAGGTATAAAAACCGTGGGATAAAGGAAAGGGAACATAATATGTAAGGAGCTATATTTTTAAACTGCATAACCAACAGAGATAGGGGAAGTGTCAGAGGATTAGGTTAGTTATGAGGCGAGGCTATTATAGGTGCAGTGTACTGAAAAATGGTTTTCCATTGGGAGGTAGGTAAGGTGGTAAAGTGTAGAGGAGCGCCACAGAAAATGGGACATTAGTTGAAGGGATCTATAAAAAAGTTGGTATTTTAAAGGGGAGGAAAACAGAAAGGAGCCATTATAAGTGGGAAAGGATACAGAAAAAGGCGTTTTAAGAGGGAAAAGTTAGTTGAGTTGAGTTGTACATTATTTTTTACTGCTATTTATTTATTTTAAAACTCTAGAAGGCAAATTCGTTTTTGTTTTGTTTTTTAACATTGATCGCAAAATGGTGATGAACTTCAAATGGGGACATCATGAATGGGGATATTATAGTTGTTAAGAAAAGTTGGTATAAATATGTGCGCCATAGAAAATTGGTTTACTGAAAATAAGGGCTACAGAAAGTGATGTATGACGGCATGGGGACATAATAAGTTGTTTTTAATTTGCAAATAATTAAAAGAGGGAGAAATATTTAATTGTTCACATTCAACTTCAACAATAAGGAAGGATGGGAAGGGGTCACACATGTATAAATCAATTGGGGTTCGTATAAGTGAGGGTTTTTTAGAAAATGAGGGGGTTGTTTAGAAAAAGGGGGCATGAATTGTGGGGGCTACAAAAGGGGTATTATAAGTTTGGTGAGGGGCTACAAAAAGTGGAAAAGACAACAGAAAAGGGGATTTATTCATGGGGAAGGTTTCTGAGAGAGGTGAGAGATCAGAGAAGGAGGACATAACAATCCAGGGGCTGCAGGATGTTTGGACTATTGTTTTCTAAGTAGAATAAACAATAACATTAGAGCCAGGGAGAGAGTCCGGAGATCAGGTGAGGTGCGAGGTGCTGGAGGCTCTACCTTAGGAAATCCTGTAGCTGAGGCCTAGTCAGGGAATCAAGAGAACCAAGAACTGATTAGGGACAGGAATGATTAATTACTTCATGATTAATTTCAGTTATTTCTTTTAAAAAATCCAAAGAGGGGAATTTTTTCGAGAGGAGCTACAAATGGTGACATTGTGAATAGGGTTATAATAGGTTGGGGGTGTTAAGAAAAGGAGAACTAAATGTAACGGCAACAGAACATTTGGCTACAGAAATAGGGACATAGAAAGTGAAGGATAACAGAAGAGGGACATAATAAGTGAGGGGATACAGGAAGGGGGGAGATGTGTTTTTAATGTTAATAACCGATAGGGAAAGAGCTGCAGAAAATGTGAGAAGAGAAGGTTAGGTACAAGGAGAAGGACGCTCTATTTTTAGGAGCTCCTGTACCTGAGGGCCAAGTCAGGGAATCAAGAGATAAAGGGAAAGATTACAGGCAGGAAGTTTTCATGTTAATTTTAATTGTTAATTACTAAATAATCTAAAGAGGGGAATTATTATTATTTTTTTTTTCAAATTCAACTATAAAAGAAGTAAGTGTAGAAAGGTGTTACAAATGTTACAAAGTTTTTTTTTAAAAGGGTCAGGAAATCGGGGAGCTAGAGAAAGGGGCTATTATACGTGTGAGGGGCTATTACAGGTAAAATTATAAATGGGGTTATTATAAGTGAGATGGTTCAGAAAACTGGGGGCGGCTTTTATTGAGGGGGTTGTATAAAGGGAGAGATAAAGGAGGACATAATAAGTAAGGGGCTGCAGGAAGTTTGCAGCATTATTTAGAAAAAGAATAACCAATAGGGACAGCGCCAGGGACAGTGTCAGGAGATCAGGTTAGGTACGAGGTGCAGGAGGCTCTATCTTTAGGAGCAGTCCTGTAGCTGAGGGACTAGATAGGGAATCAATAGATACAGGGACAGATTAGGGTCAGAAATTATTAAGTGCTTCTTATAATTTCAAACTAACCTGAAGAGTAAAATACAGTTTTTTGGTAAGGCAGGGGGGGTGTGTTTTTCAAATAGTACAAAATGAAGAAAAAATTGGGGAGAGGTAAGAAAGAGAACATTATAAATGGAGCAATTATAAGCAGGTTAGAAAGAATAGTTGACATGTAATGGGGCGGCCTATGGAAAAAGGGTTTTACAATTGTTTAGGGACAAAAAAAGGTGATATTCGAATGAGGGGCGGTGGGTATTTTAAATGACAGGGTTAACAGTGAATGGAGGCATTAAAAGGTGTAAAGGCTACAAAAAAATATGAAACATTGTAAAAAATGTAAATGGTGTGTGGTTAGGAAAGCTACTGAAAAGGGGGATATAAAAACCGAGGGATAAAGGAAAGGGAACATAATATGTAAGGAGCTAAGGGAAGTTGGGAGGGATATTTTTAAAATGAATATCCAACAGAGATAGGGGAAGTGTCAGAGGATTAGGTTTGGTATGACGTGAGGCTATTATAGATGCAGTGTACAGCAAAAGGAGCTTCCATTGGGAGCTATGTAAGGGGGTCTTATAAGTGTAGAGGAGCGCCACAGAAAATGGGACATTAGTTGAAGGGGTCTATAAAAAAGTGGGTATTTTAAAGGGGAGGAAAATAGAAATGGACCATTATAAGTGGGAAAGGATACAGAAAAAAGGCGTTGTAAGAGGGAGGGCGGCTTCTTAAAGAGGGTTATAAGAAGGGAGGGGTAAGAAAAAGATACACTGTATATACTTGAGTATAAGCCGACCCAAGTATAAGCCGAGGCCCCTAATTTTACCACAAAAACCTGGGAAAACCTTTTCACTCGAGTATAAGCCGAGGGTGGGAAATGCATTGGTCACAGCCTCCCCATTATATAGCCTGCCGAACCCTGACCCATAGTATGTAGCCAGCACCTGCCCCCCAGTATATAACCTGCCAGCCCATATCCCCCGTATATAGCCTGCCAGCCCATATCCCCTAGTATATGGCCAGCCCCTGCCCCAGTATATAGCCAGCCCCCTGCCCCAGTATATAGCGAGCAGTGGGGGAAGCCAGAAAGGTGAGTTTTGATATATTTTTTTTACTCGTGTATTAGCCGAGTTTGGGTTTTTAGCACATTTTTTTGTGCTGAAAAACTAGGCTTATACTCGAGTGTATATGGTAGTTGAGTAGAGTAGTACATTATTTTGTACTGTTATTTATTTATTTTAAAACTCTAGAGAGGCAAATTCGTTTTTTGTTTTGTTTTGTTTTTTTAACATTGACCGCAAAATGGAGATGAACTTCAAATGGGGACAACATGATTGGGGATATTATTATTTGCAATGGGCAAATCACATATTGTAATGAGTTAAAACGAGACAGCCTTTGAGGTCTTTTGTCATAGCAACCGATTGTCTCACAGGAGACGGCGATCGAATCCAATATGGTGGCTCCCATGCGCGGCCAAGATTTAAATGCCTTCGGCAGCTTTGCTGGGGGCATTTACATGGTTAATACCCGTGATGGGTGTCAACGCAGGTCTTAGCTGCAATACGCAGCAGAGGCTCACCTTGCATGGAGAGGGCTCAGCCTGTGAGCCCTCTCCATACACCCGTAGTAACCCGTAAGGGATAGCGCTAGGGAAATTGTCAGGAGCTTAGGTTAGGTACGAGGTGCAGGATTCGTCAGAAAACTCAGATATACAGGGACAGATTAAGGACAGGAATGATTAGCAAGTTAATGATTCATTCCATTTAAATTCTTAAAAAAATCTAAGAAGGGGAATTTGGGTTTTTAAATTTTCAAATTGACAGCAAAATAGAGGGTAGAATGGGCAACACTATGAATGGGGTGATTATAGGTGTTAAGAAAAGGGAATCTAAATGTGGTGGCAACAGAAAATTTTGCTTCAGAAAAGGGGCCATATAAAGTGAGGGATAACGGAAGGGGGGCATAATAAGTAGGGGATACAGGAAGTTGGGAGATGTGTTTTCTGATGAAGAAAGAGATAAAGAAAATTTGAGAATACAAGGATAGGTATGAGGAGCAGGATACTCAACTTTTAATAGCAGGGCTGCACCTAAGGGCCGAGTCAGGGAATGAAGCAAACAAGGACAGATTAGGGAAAGGAATAATGCATTGTTGTTGTTTATTTCTAAATATTCTAAAGAGGGGAATTATTTTAATGCTTTTTAAATTCAACTTTAAAAAGAAGAAAGGGTGGAAAGGGCTTTATAAATAGGGTTAATATTAGTTAGGCAACAATTGGGGAGCTACAGAAAGGGGGTATTACAAGTGTGGTGGGTGCACTGGAAAGTGATAAAGGCTACAGAAAATGCAGTTATATGTTCTGATAGGGGGTTGTATTAAGTGAGGAATAAATGAAGGAGGACATAATGAGTAAGGGGCTACAGAAAATATGAAAGATTTTGTTGAAACAGAATAAGCAATAGCGGACACTGTCCGAGCCAGGGAGAGAGTCAGGAGATCAGGTTAGGTACGAGGTGCAGGAGGCTCTATCATTAGGAGCAGTCCTGTAGCTGAGGGCCTAGATAGGGAATGAATAGATACAAGGACAGATTAGGGACAGAAATTATTAATTATTATTATTGCTGCTTATAATTTCAAAATAACCTATAATTACTTTTTAGAGCAGGCCTGCGGTTGAGGCCCTAGTTATGAGATCAGGGACAGAATTGAGACAGGTTAATTAAGTTTTGTTTTCAATTTGCAAATCATCTAAAGGATGGAAATATTGAAAATTTTTGGGTTGTTTAGAAAAGGGGGGCAGAAATTGTGGGTGGGTACAAAAAAGACGGTATAATATGTTTGATGAGTGGCTTCAGAAAGTGGAAAAGGGGATTTATTCTTGGGGAAGGTTTTTGAGAGTGAGGTGTATAAAGTGAGGGATAAATGAAGGAGGACATAATGAGTAAGGGGCTACAGGAAGTCTGGAGGATTGTTTTTAAAAAGAATAACCAATAGCGATAGAGCCAGGGAGAGAGTCAGGAGATTAGGTCAGGTACGAGGTGCAGGAGGCTCTACCTGTAGCTAATAATAATAAATAATTATCTTAATTCATAAGGGCCTAGACAGGGAATCGAGAGATCCAGGGACCGATTAGGGACAGGAATGATTTACTAGTTAATGATTAATTCCAGTTGTTTATTTAAAAAATCTAAAGAGGGGAATTTGATGTTTATTTTTCCAAATTGGCATAATGGCAAGATGAGTGGAGAGGAGCTACAAAGGGGGACATTGTGAATAGGGTTATAATAGGTTGGAGGTGTTAAGAAAAGGGGATCTAAATGTGACGGCAACAGAACATTTGGCTACAGAAATAGGGGACATAGAAAGTGAAGGATAACGGAGGAGGGACATAATAAGTGAGGGGATACAGGGAGTGGGGAGATGTCTTTAACGTAAATAACCGATAGGGAAAGAGCTGCAGAGAATGTGAGAAGACAAGGTTATGTACAAGGAGAAGGATGTTCTATGTTTAGGAGCTCCTGTACCTGAGGGCCAAGTCAGGGAATCAGGAGATAAAGGGAAAGATTACAGGCAGGAAGTTTTCATGTTAATTTTAATCGTTAATTTCTAAATAATCTAAAGGGGGGAATTATTTTATTGATTTTCAAGTTCAACTACAAAAGAAGGAAGTGTGGAGTAAATGAGTAAATCAAATGGGGTTTTTATGAGTGAAGGTTTTTTGAAAAAGGGTCAGGAAATCGGGGAGCTAGAGAAAGGGGCTATTATACTTGTGGAGGGGATATAAAGGGTAAAATTATAAATGGGGTTATTATAAGTGGGATAGTTCAGAAAACTGGGGGTCGGCTTTTATTAAGGGGGTTGTATAAAGGGAGAGATAAATAAAGGAGGACATAATAAGTAAGGGGCTACAGGAAGTTTGCAGCATTATTTAAAAAAAGAATAACCAATAGGGACAGCGCCAGGGACAGTGTCAGGAGATCAGGTTAGGTACGTGGTGCAGGAGGCTCTACCCTGTGGAGCAGTCCTGCAGCTGAGGGCCTAGATAGGGAATCAATAGATATAGGGACAGATTAGGGACAGAAATTATTATGTGCTACTTATAATTTCAAACTAACCTGAAGAGTAAAATACAGTTTTTTTGGTAAGGCAGGGGGGGGGTGATTTTCAAATAGTACAAAATGAAGAAAAGATTGGGGAGAGGTAAGAAAGAGAACATTATAAATGGAGCAATTATAAGCAGGGTAGAAAGAATAGTTGTCATGTATTGGAGCGGCCTAGGGAAGAGGGGTTTTACAATTGTGGAGAGGTAGAAAAAAGGTCATATTAGAATGAGGGGCGGTGGGTATTTTAAATGAGGTATAAAAACCGTGGGATAAAGGAAAGGGAACATAATATGTAAGGAGCTATATTTTTAAACTGCATAACCAACAGAGATAGGGGAAGTGTCAGAGGATTAGGTTAGTTATGAGGCGAGGCTATTATAGGTGCAGTGTACAGAAAAGGGTCTTCCAATGGGAGGTAGGTAAGGTGGTAAAGTGTAGAGGAGCGCCACAGAAAATGGGACATTAGTTGAAGGGATCTATAAAAAAGTTGGTATTTTAAAGGGGAGGAAAACAGAAAGGGACCATTATAAGTGGGAAAGGATACAGAAAAAGGCGTTTTAAGAGGGAAAAGTTAGTTGAGTTGAGTTGTACATTATTTTTTACTGCTATTTATTTATTTTAAAACTCTAGAAGGCAAATTCGTTTTTGTTTTGTTTTTTAACATTGACCGCAAAATGGTGATGAACTTCAAATGGGGACATCATGAATGGGGATATTATAGTTGTTAAGAAAAGTTGGTATAAATATGTGCGCCATAGAAAATTGGTTTACTGAAAATAAGGGCTACAGAAAGTGATGTATGACGGCATGGGGACATAATAAGTTGTTTTTAATTTGCAAATAATTAAAAGAGGGAGAAATATTTAATTGTTCACATTCAACTTCAACAATAAGGAAGGATGGGAAGGGGTCACACATGTATAAATCAATTGGGGTTCGTATAAGTGAGGGTTTTTTAGAAAATGAGGGGGTTGTTTAGAAAAAGGGGGCATGAATTGTGGGGGCTACAAAAGGGGTATTATAAGTTTGGTGAGGGGCTACAAAAAGTGGAAAAGACAACAGAAAAGGGGATTTATTCATGGGGAAGGTTTCTGAGAGAAGTGAGAGATCAGAGAAGGACATAACAATCCAGGGGCTGCAGGATGTTTGGACTATTGTTTTCTAAGTAGAATAAACAATAAGATTAGAGCCAGGGAGAGAGTCCGGAGATCAGGTGAGGTGCGAGGTGCTGGAGGCTCTACCTTAGGAGATCCTGTAGCTGAGGCCTAGTCAGGGAATCAAGAGAACCAAGAACTGATTAGGGACAGGAATGATTAATTACTTCATGATTAATTTCAGTTATTTCTTTTAAAAAATCCAAAGAGGGGAATTTTTTCGAGAGGAGCTACAAATGGTGACATTGTGAATAGGGTTATAATAGGTTGGGGGTGTTAAGAAAAGGAGAACTAAATGTAACGGCAACAGAACATTTGGCTACAGAAATAGGGACATAGAAAGTGAAGGATAACAGAAGAGGGACATAATAAGTGAGGGGATACAGGAAGGGGGGAGATGTGTTTTTAATGTTAATAACCGACAGGGAAAGAGCTGCAGAAAATGTGAGAAGAGAAGGTTAGGTACAAGGAGAAGGACGCTCTATTTTTAGGAGCTCCTGTACCTGAGGGCCAAGTCAGGGAATCAAGAGATAAAGGGAAAGATTACAGGCAGGAAGTTTTCATGTTAATTTTAATTGTTAATTACTAAATAATCTAAAGAGGGGAATTATTATTATTTTTTTTTCAAATTCAACTATAAAAGAAGGAAGTGTGGAAAGGTGTTACAAATGTTACAAAGTTTTTTTTTAAAAGGGTCAGGAAATCGGGGAGCTAGAGAAAGGGGCTATTATACGTGTGAGGGGCTATTACAGGTAAAATTATAAATGGGGTTATTATAAGTGAGATGGTTCAGAAAACGGGGGGCGGCTTTTATTGAGGGGGTTGTATAAAGGGAGAGATAAATAAAGGAGACATAATAAGTAAGGGGCTACAGGAAGTTTGCAGCATTATTTAGAAAAAGAATAACCAATAGGGACAGCGCCAGGGACAGTGTCAGGAGATCAGGTTAGGTACGAGGTGCAGGAGGCTCTACCCCCTGGAGCAGTCCTGTAGCTGAGGGACTAGATAGGGAATCAATAGATACAGGGACAGATTAGGGTCAGAAATTATTAAGTGCTTCTTATAATTTCAAACTAACCTGAAGAGTAAAATACAGTTTTTTTGGTAAGGCAAGGGGGGGGTGATTTTCAAATAGTACAAAATAAAGAAAAGATTGGGGAGAGGTAAGAAAGAGAACATTATAAATGGAGCAATTATAAGCAGGGTAGAAAGAATAGTTGTCATGTATTGGAGCGGCCTAGGGAAGAGGGGTTTTACAATTGTGGAGAGGTAGAAAAAAGGTGATATTAGAATGAGGGGCGGTGGGTATTTTAAATGAGGTATAAAAACCGTGGGATAAAGGAAAGGGAACATAATATGTAAGGAGCTATATTTTTAAACTGCATAACCAACAGAGATAGGGGAAGTGTCAGAGGATTAGGTTAGTTATGAGGCGAGGCTATTATAGGTGCAGTGTACAGAAAAATGGTTTTCCATTGGGAGGTAGGTAAGGTGGTAAAGTGTAGAGGAGCGCCACAGAAAATGGGACATTAGTTGAAGGGGTCTATAAAAAAGTTGGTATTTTAAAGGGGAGGAAAACAGAAAGGGACCATTATAAGTGGGAAAGGATACAGAAAAAGGCGTTTTAAGAGGGAAAAGTTAGTTGAGTTGAGTTGTACATTATTTTTTACTGCTATTTATTTATTTTAAAACTCTAGAAGGCAAATTCGTTTTTGTTTTGTTTTTTAACATTGACCGCAAAATGGTGATGAACTTCAAATGGGGACAACATGAATGGGGATATTATAGTTGTTAAGAAAAGTTGGTATAAATATGTGCGCCATAGAAAATTGGTTTACTGAAAATAAGGGCTACAGAAAGTGATGTATGACGGCATGGGGACATAATAAGTTGTTTTTAATTTGCAAATAATTAAAAGAGGGAGAAATGTTTAATTGTTCACATTCAACTTCAACAATAAGGAAGGGTGGGAAGGGGTCACACATGTGTAAATCAATTGGGGTTTGTATAAGTGAGGGTTTTTTAGAAAATGAAGGGGTTGTTTAGAAAAAGGGGACATGAATTGTGGGGGCTACAAAAGGGGTATTATAAGTTTGGTGAGTGGCTACAAAAAGTGGAAAAGACAACAGAAAAGGGGATTTATTCATGGGGAAGGTTTCTGAGAGTGAGGTGAGAGATCAGAGAAGGAGGACATAACAATCCAGGGGCTGCAGGATGTTTGGACTATTGTTTTCTAAGTAGAATAAACAATAACATTAGAGCCAGGGAGAGAGTCAGGAGATCAGGTGAGGTGCGAGGTGCTGGAGGCTCTACCTTAGGAAATCCTGTATCTGAGGCCTAGTCAGGGAATCAAGAGAACCAAGAACTGATTAGGGACAGGAATGATTAATTACTTCATGAATAATTTCAGTTATTTCTTTTAAAAAATCCAAAGAGGGGAATTTGGTGTTTATTTTTCGAGAGGAGCTACAAATGGGGACATTGTGAATAGGGTTATAATAGGTTGGGGGTGTTAAGAAAAGGAGAACTAAATGTAACGGCAACAGAACATTTGGCTACAGAAATAGTGGACATAGAAAGTGAAGGATAACGGAGGAGGGACATAATAAGTGAGGGGATACAGGAAGGGGGGAGATGTGTTTTTAATGTAAATAACCGATAGGGAAAGAGCTGCAGAAAATGTGAGAAGAGAAGGTTAGGTACAAGGAGAAGGACGCTCTATTTTTAGGAGCAGTCCTGTACCTGAGGGCCAAGTCAGGGAATCAGGAGATAAAGGGAAAGATTACAGGCAGGAAGTTTTCATGTTAATTTTAATTGTTAATTACTAAATAATCTAAAGAGGGGAATTATTATTATTTTTTTTTCAAATTCAACTATAAAAGAAGGAAGTGTGGAAAGGCGTTACAAATGTTACAAAGGTTTTTTTTAAAAGGGTCAGGAAATCGGGGAGCTAGAGAAAGCGGCTATTATATGTGTGAGGGGCTATTAAGGGTAAAATTATAAATGGGGTTATTATAAGTGAGATGGTTCAGAAAACGGGGGCGGCTTTTATTGAGGGGGTTGTATAAAGGGAGAGATAAATAAAGGAGGACATAATAAGTAAGGGGCTACAGGAAGTTTGCAGCATTATTTAGAAACAGAATAACCAATAGGGACAGCGCCAGGGACAGTGTCAGGAGATCAGGTTAGGTACAAGGTGCAGGAGGCTCTATCTTTAGGAGAAGTCCTGTAGCTGAGGGACTAGATAGGGAATCAATAGATATAGGGACAGATTAGGGTCAGAAATTATTAAGAAATACTTATAATTTCAAACTAACCTGAAGAGTAAAATACAGTTTTTTGGTAAGGCAGGGGGGGTTGTGTTTTTCAAATAGTACAAAATAAAGAAAAAATTGGGGAGAGGTAAGAAAGAGAACATTATAAATGGAGCAATTATAAGCAGGTTAGAAAGAATAGTTGACATGTAATGGGGCGGCCTATGGAAAAGGGGTTTTACAATTGTTTAGGGACAAAAAAAGGTGATATTAGAATGAGGGGCGGTGGGTATTTTAAATGACACGGCTAACAGTGAATGGAGGCATTAAAAGGTGTAAAGGCTACAAAAAAATATGAAACATTGTAAAAAATGTAAATGGTGTGTGGTTAGGAAAGCTACTGAAAAGGGGGATATAAAAACCGAGGGATAAAGGAAAAGGAACATAATATGTAAGGAGCTAAGGGAAGTTGGGAGGGATATTTTTAAAATGAATATCCAACAGAGATAGGGGAAGTGTCAGAGGATTAGGTTTGGTATGACGTGAGGCTATTATAGATATAGTATACAGCAAAAGGAGCTTCCATTGGGAGCTAAGTAAGGGGGTCTTATAAGTGTAGAGGAGCGCCACAGAAAATGGGACATTAGTTGAAGGGGTCTATAAAAAAGTGGGTATTTTAAAGGGGAGGAAAATAGAAATGGACCATTATAAGTGGGAAAGGATACAGAAAAAAGGCGTTGTAAGAGGGAGGGCGGCTTCTTAAAGAGGGTTATAAGAAGGGAGGGGTAAGAAAAAGATACCCTGTATATACTTGAGTATAAGCCGACCCAAGTATAAGCCGAGGCCCCTAATCTTACCACAGAAACCTGGGAAAACCTTTTCACTCGAGTATAAGCCGAGGGTGGGAAATGCATTGGTCACAGCCTCCCCATTATATAGCCTGCCGAACCCTGACCCATAGTATGTAGCCAGCACCTGCCCCCCAGTATATAACCTGCCAGCCCATATCCCCCGTATATAGCCTGCCAGCCCATATCCCCTAGTATATGGCCAGCCCCTGCCCCAGTATATAGCCAGCCCCCTGCTCCAGTATATAGCGAGCAGTGGGGGAAGCCAGAAAGGTGAGTTTTGATATATTTTTTTTACTCGTGTATTAGCCGAGTTTGGGTTTTTAGCACATTTTTCTGTGCTGAAAAACTAGGCTTATACTCGAGTGTATATGGTAGTTGAGTAGAGTAGTACATTATTTTGTACTGTTATTTATTTATTTTAAAACTCTAGAGAGGCAAATTCGTTTTTTGTTTTGTTTTGTTTTTTTAACATTGACTGCAAAATGGAGATGAACTTCAAATGGGGACAACATGAATGGGGATATTATTATTTGCAATGGGCAAATCACATATTGTAATGAGTTAAAACGAGACAGCCTTTGAGGTCTTTTGTCATAGCAACCGATTGTCTCACAGGAGACGGCGATCGAATCCAATATGGTGGCTCCCATGCGCGGCCAAGATTTAAATGCCTTCGGCAGCTTTGCTGGGGGCATTTACATGGTTAATACCCGTGATCGGTGTCAACGCAGGTCTTAGCTGCAATACCTTGCTCAGCCCTCTCCATACACCCGTAGTAACCCGTAAGGGATAGCGCTAGGGAAATTGTCAGGAGCTTAGGTTAGGTACGAGGTGCAGGATTCGTCAGAAAACTCAGATATACAGTGACAGATTAAGGACAGGAATGATTAGCAAGTTAATGATTCATTCCATTTAAATTCTTAAAAAAATCTAAGAAGGGGAATTTGGGTTTTTAAATTTTCAAATTGACAGCAAAATAGAGGGTAGAATGGGCAACACTATGAATGGGGTGATTATAGGTGTTAAGAAAAGGGAATCTAAATGTGGTGGCAACAGAAAATTTTGCTTCAGAAAATGGGCCATAGAAAGTGAGGGATAACGGAAGGGGGGCATAATAAGTAGGGGATACAGGAAGTTGGGAGATGTGTTTTCTGATGAAGAAAGAGATAAAGAAAATGTGAGAATACAAGGATAGGTATGAGGAGCAGGATACTCAACTTTTAATAGCAGGGCTGCACCTAAGGGCCGAGTCAGGGAATGAAGCAAACAAGGACAGATTAGGGAAAGGAATAATGCATTGTTGTTGTTTATTTCTAAATATTCTAAAGAGGGGAATTATTTTAATGCTTTTTAAATTCAACTTTAAAAAGAAGAAAGGGTGGAAAGGGCTTTATAAATAGGGTTACTATAAGTGAGGCAACAATTGGGGAGCTACAGAAAGGGGGTATTACAAGTGTGGTGGGTGCACTGGAAAGTGATAAAGGCTACAGAAAATGCAGTTATATGCTCTGATAGGGGGTTGTATTAATTGAGAAATAAATGAAGGAGGACATAATGAGTAAGGGGCTACAGAAAATATGAAAGATTTTGTTGAAACAGAATAAGCAATAGCGGACACTGTCCGAGCCAGGGACAGTGTCAGGAGATTAGGTTAGGTACGAGGTGCAGGAGGCTCTATCTTTAGGAGCTGTCCTGTAGCTGAGGGCCTAGATAGGGAATGAATAGATACAAGGACAGATTAGGGACAGAAATTATTAATTATTATTATTGCTGCTTATAATTTCAAAATAACCTATAATTACTTTTTAGAGCAGGCCTGCGGTTGAGGGCCTAGTTATGAGATCAGGGACAGAATTGAGACAGGTTAATCAAGTTTTGTTTTCAATTTGCAAATCATCTAAAGGATGGAAATATTGAAAATTTTTGGGTTGTTTAGAAAAGGGGGGCAGAAATTGTGGGTGGGTACAAAAAAGACGGTATAATATGTTTGATGAGTGGCTACAGAAAGTGGAAAAGGGGATTTATTGTTGGGGAAGGTTTTTGAGAGTGAGGTGTATAAATTGAGGGATAAATGAAGGAGGACATAATAAGTAAGGGGCTACAGGAAGTCTGGAGGATTGTTTTTAAAAAGAATAACCAATAGCGATAGAGCCAGGGAGAGAGTCAGGAGATTAGGTCAGGTACGAGGTGCAGGAGGCTCTACCTGTAGCTAATAATAATAAATAATTATCTTAATTCATAAGGGCCTAGACAGGGAATCGAGAGATCCAGGGACCGATTAGGGACAGGAATGATTTACTAGTTAATGTTTCATTCCAGTTGTTTCTTTAAAAAATCTAAAGAGGGGAATTTGATGTTTATTTTTCCAAATTGGCATAATGGCAAGATGAGTGGAGAGGAGATACAAAGGGGGACATTGTGAATAGGGTTATAATAGGTTGGGGGTGTTAAGAAAAGGGGATCTAAATGTTGGGGCAACAACATTTGGCTACAGAAATAGGGGACATAGGAAGTGAAGGATAACGGAATGGGGTCATAATAAGTGATAGGGAAAGAGCTGCAGAAAATGTGAGAAGACAAGGTTATGTACAAGGAGAAGGATGTGCTATGTTTAGGAGCTCCTGTACCTGAGGGCCAAGTCAGGGAATCAGGAGATAAAGGGAAAGATTACAGGCAGGAAGTTTTCATGTTAATTTTAATTGTTATTTTCTAAATAATCTAAAGAGGGGAATTATTTCATTGTTTTTCAAATTCAACTGCAAAAGAAGGAAGTGTGGAAAGGCGTTACAAATGTTACCAAGGTTTTCTTAAAAGGGTCCGGAAATCGGGGAGCTAGAGAAAGGGGCTATTATAGGTAAAATTATAAATGGGGTTATTATAAATGGGATAGTTCAGAAAACTGGGGGCGGCTTTTATTAAGGGGGTTGTATAAAGGGAGAGATAAATAAAGGAAGACATAATAAGTAAGGGGCTACAGGAAGTTTATTTAGAAAAGAATAACCAATAGGGACAGCGCCAGGGACAGTGTCAGGAGATTAGGTTAGGTACGAGGTGCAGGAGGCTCTATCCTCTGGAGCAGTCCTGTAGCTGAGGGACTAGATAGGGAATCAATAGATATAGGGACAGATTAGGGACAGAAATTATTAAGTGCTACTTATAATTTCAAACTAACCTAAAGAGTTAAATACAGTTTTTTTGGTAAGGCAGGGGGGGTTGTGTTTTTCTAACAGTACAAAATAAAGAAAAAATTGGGGAGAGGTAAGAAAGAGAACATTATAAATGGGGAAGTTATAAGCAGGTTAGAAAGAATAGTTGACATATATTGGGGCAGAATTCGAGGGGTAGAATAAAGGTGATATTATAATGAGGGGCTGGGGGCATTTTAAATGACAGGGATAACAGTGAATGGAGGAATTAAAAGTTACAAGTACAGAAAATGGGTCTTCCATTGAGAGCTATGTAAGGTGGTCTTATAAGTGTAGAGGAGGGCCACAGAAAATGGGACATTAGTTGAAGGGGTCAATAAAAAAGTCGGTATTTTAAAGGGGAGGAAAACAGAAAAGAGCCATTATAAGTGGGAAAGGCTACAGATAAAGCATTGTAAGAGGGAGGGCGGCTTCTTAAAGATGGATTTAAGAATAGAGGGATAAGGAAAAGAACGTTGAGTTGAGTAGTACATTACTTTTTACTGTTATTTATTCATTTTAAAACTCTAGAAAACTAATTTGTTTTTGTTTTGTTTTTTAATATTGACTGCAAAATGGAGATGAACTTTAAATGGGGACAACATGATTGGGGATATTATAGATGGGGCTCTTTAGAAATCTAGGTATAAATATGTGCGCCATAGAAAATTGGTTTACTGAAAATGGGGGCTAAAGAAAGTGATGTATGACGGCATGGGGACATAATAAGTTAGGGGATAAAGGAAGTTGGGAGAAAGGTTTTTAAAGCTAATAACCAATAAGGATGGAGATACTGGAAAATGACAGCAGACATGTAGGTTCAGGATCCAGGATGCTCTACTTTTAGGAGCAGTCCTGTGGCTGAGGACCTAGTCAGGAGATCAAGACTTACAGGGACAGAATTGAGAAAGGGTTAATAATGTTTTGTTTTAAGTGGAAAAGACAACAGAAAAGGGGATTTATTCATGGGGAAGGTTTCTGAGAGTGAGGTGAGAGATCAGAGAGAAGGAGGACATAACAATCCAGGGGCGGCAGGATGTTTGGACTATTGTTTTCTAAGTAGAATAAACAATAACATTAGAGCCAGGGAGAGAGTCCGGAGATCAGGTGAGGTGCGAGGTGCTGGAGGCTCTACCTTAGGAGATCCTGTATCTGAGGCCTAGTCAGGGAATCAAGAGAACCAAGAACTGATTAGGGACAGGAATGATTAACTACTTCATGATTAATTTCAGTTATTTCATTTAAAAAATCCAAAGAGGGGAATTTGGTGTTAATTTTTTGGAGAGGAGCTAAGAATGGCAACATTGTGAATAGGGTTATAATAGGTTGGGGGTGTTAAGAAAAGGAGAACTAAATGTAACAGCAACAGAACATTTGGCTACAGAAATAGTGGACATAGAAAGTGAGTGAGAACGGAATGGGGACATAATAAGGAAGGGGATATATATGTTTCAACATTGATAACCAATAGGGAGAGAGCTGGATATTCTATGTTTAGGAGCTCCTGTAGCTGAGGGGAAGTCAGGGAATCAAGAGATAAAGGGACAGATTACAGGCAGGAAGTTTTAATTGTTGTTGTAAATTTATAAAATAATCTAAAGAAGGGAATTATTTCATTATTTTTACATTTTAATTTAAAAGAAGGAACAGTGGGAAGGGGTTACAAATGAGTAGATCAATCGGGTTTTTATAAGTGAAGGAAGGGTTCAGTAAATCAGGGAGCTAGAGAAAGGAGGTATTATAAGTGTGGAGGGGGTTTTGAATGTAAAATTATAAATTGATTATTATAAGTGGGGGTGTTCAGAAAATGGCATAAGTTGGAGGGCTACAGAAAATGGGTGGTGCGCTACAGAAAGTGGGTGGTGCGCTACAGAAAGTGGAAAAGGCTACAGAAATGGGGAATATACGTAGCGCAGGGTTTCTGAGAAGTGGTGGTATAAAGTGAGGGATAAATGGAGGTAGACTTATTAAGTAGGGGCTACAGGGAGTTTGGAGGATTGTTTATAAAAAGAATAGCCAACAGCGATAGAGCCAGGGAGAGAGTCAGGAGATTAGGTTAGGTACGAGGTGCAGGAGGCTCTACCCTCAGGAGCTCCTGTAGCTGAGGGACTAGATAGGGAATCAATAGATACAGGGACAGATTAGGGTCAGAAACTATTAATTGCTATTTATAATTTCAAACTAACCTGAAGAGTTAAATTCAGTTTTTTTGGTAAGGCAGGGGGGGGGGTGTTTTTCAAATAGTACAAAATGAAGAAAAGATTGGGGGGAGGTAAGAAAGAGAACATTATAAATGGAGAAATTATAAGCAGGTTAGAAAGAATCGTTGTCATTATTGGAGCGGCCGAGGGAAAAGGGGTTTTTAAAAAAGTCTGTATTTTAAAGGGGAGGAAAACAGAAAGGGACCATTATAAGTGGGAAAGGCTACAGAAAAAGGCGTTGTAAGAGGGAGGGCGGCTTCTTAAAGATGGATATAAGAAGTGAGGGATAAGGAAAGTTAGTTGAGTAGTAAATTATTATTTAGTTTTATGTATTTTAAAAGTCTGAAGAGGGAAATTTGTTTATTGTTTTTTTTTTTTTTCACATTGACTTCAAAATGGAGATGAACTTCAAATGGGGACAAATTGAATGAATATTATAGACGGAGCTATAAATATGTGCGCCATAGAAAATTGGGTTACTGAAAATGGGGGCTACAGAAAGTGATGTATGACGGCATGGGGACATAATAAGTCAGGGGATAAAGGAAGTTGGGAGCAATGTTTTTAAAGTTAATAACCAATAAGGATAGAGATACTGGAAAGACAGGATCCAGTATGCTCTACTTTTAGCAGCAGGAGCAGTCCTGTGGCTGTGATCAGGAGATCAACATTTACAGGGGCAGAAATGAGAAAGGGTTAAATACATTTTGTTTTAAATTTGCAAATAATTTAAAGAGGGAGAAATGTTTAATTGTTCACATTCAACTTCAACAATAAGGAAGGAAGGGAAGGGGTTATTAATGTGTAAATCATTTGGGGTTTTTATAAGTGAGGGTTTTTGTAAAAGGGGTCAGGAAACTGAGGAGCGAGAGGAAGGGGCTATTATAACGGTGGAGGGGGTTTTCAAGGTAAAATTATAAGTGGTGTTATTATAATGAGGGGGTTGTTTAGAAAAAGGGGGCATGAATTGTGGGGGCTACAAAAGGGGTATTATGAGTTTGGTGAGTGGCTACAAAAAGTGGAAAAGACAACAGAAAAGGGGATTTATTCATGGGGAAGGTTTCTGAGAGTGAGGTGAGAGATCAGAGAAGGACATAACAATCCAGGGGCGGCAGGATGTTTGGACTATTGTTTTCTAGGTAGAATAAACAATAAGATTAGAGCCAGGGAGAGAGTCAGGAGATCAGGTGAGGTGCGAGGTGCTGGAGGCTCTACCTTAGGAGATCCTGTAGCTGAGGCCTAGTCAGGGAATCAAGAGAACCAAGAACTGATTAGGGACAGGAATGATTAACTACTTCATGAATAATTTCAGTTATTTCAGAGGGGAATTTGGTGTTTATTTTTGCAGAGGAGCTACAAATGGTGACATTGTGAATAGGGTTATAATAGGTTGGGGGTGTTAAGAAAAGGGGATCTAAGTGTGGCGGCAGCAGAATATTTGGCTACAGAAATTGGGGACATAGGAAGTGAGTGATAACGGAATGGGGACATAATAAGGAAGGGGATATATATGTTTTCAACATTGATAACCAATAAGGAAAGAGCTGGATATTCTATGTTTAGGAGATCCTGTGGCTGAGGGGCAAGTCAGGGAATCAAGAGATAAAGGGACAGATTAGAGGCAAGAAGTTTTAATTGTTGTTGTAAATTTCTAAATAATCTAAAGAAGGGAATTATTTCATCATTTTTGAATTTTAATTTAAAAGAAGGAAGAGTGGGAAAGGGTTACAAATGAGTAGATCAATCGTTTTTTTTATAAGTGAAGGGTTCAGAAAATCAGGGAGCTAGAGAAAGGGGCTATTATACGTGTGGAGGGGGTTTTGAATGTAAAATTATAAATGGATTATTATAAGTGGGGGTGTTCAGAAAATGGCATAAGTTGGAGGGCGACAGAAAATGGGTGGTGCGCTACAGAAAGTGGAAAAGGCTACAGAAATGGGGAATTATACGTAGTGCAGGGTTTCTGAGAGGTGGTGGTATAAAGTGAGGGATAAATGGAGGTAGACATATTAAGTAAGGGGCTACAGGGAGTTTGAAGGATTTTTTAAACAAAATAACCAATCGTGATAGAGCTAGGGACAGCGCCAGGAGATTAGGTGAGGTACGAGGTGCAGGAGGCTCTACCCTCAGGAGCTCCTGTAGCTGAGGGACTAGATAGGGAATCAATAGATACAGGGACAGATTAGGGACAGAATTGCGATAGGGTTAAGTAAGTTTTGTTTTCAATTTGCAAATAATCTAAAGAAGGGAAATATTTTAATTGTTGGGGTTGTTTAGAAAAAAGGGGGGCCGAAAATGTGGGGGGCTACAAAAAAGGGGTGTAATATGTTTGGTGAGTGGCTACAGAAAGTGGGAAAGGCTTCAGAAAAGGGAATTTATTCTTGGGGAAGGTTTTTGAGAGTGAGGTGTATAAAGTGAGGGATAAATGAAGGAGGACATAATAAGTAAGGGGCTACAGGAAGTTTGGAGGATTGTTTTTAAAAAGAATAACCAATAGCGATAGAGCCAGGGAGAGAGTCAGGAGATTAGGTCAGGTACGAGGTGCAGGAGGCTCTACCTGTAGCTAATAATAATTCATAATTATTATCTTTATTTATAAGGGCCTAGTCAGAGAATCAAGAGATCCAGGGACCGATTAGGGACAGGAATGATTTACTAGTTAATGATTCATTCCAGTTGTTTCTTTAAAAAATCTATGGAGGGGAATTCGGTGTTTATTTTTCCAAATGGACTGCAAAATGGAAAGAAGATTGGAGAGGAGATACAAATGGGGACATTGTGAATAGGGTTATAATAGGTTGGGGGTGATAAGAAAAGGAGAACTAAATGTAACAGCAACAGAACATTTGGCTACAGAAATAGTGGACATAGGAAGTGAAGGATAATGGAAGAGGGACATAATAAGTGAGGGGATACAGGAAGGGGGGAGATGTGTTTTTAACGTAAATAACCGATAGGGAAAGAGCAGCAGAAGATGTGAGAAGACGAAGAGAAGGTTAGGTACAAGGAGAAGGATGTTCTATGGTTAGGAGCTCCTGTACCTGAGGGCCAAGTCAGGGAATCAGGAGATAAAGGGAAAGATTACAGGCAGGAAGTTTTCATGTTAATTGTAATTGTTAATTTCTAAATAATCTAAAAGGGGGAATTATTTCATTGTTTTTTAAAAGGAGTCTGGAAATCGGGAGCTAGAGAAAGGGGCTATTATAAGTGTGGAGGGGCTATTAAAGGTAAAATTATAAATGGGGTGATTTTAAGTGAGATAGTTCCCAAAAAGGGGGAGGGTTTTATTGAGGGGGTTGTATAAAGGAATAGTTTTTAAGTAAGGGGCTACAGGAAGTTTGAAGCATTATTTTTTTTTAAAAACCAGTAGGGACAACGCCAGGGACAGTGTCAGGAGATTAGGTTAGGTACGAGGTGCAGGAGGCTCTACCCTCTGGAGCAGTCCTGTAGCTGAGGGACTAGATAGGGAATTGATAGATACAGGGACAGATTAGGGACAGAAATGATTAATTGCTACTTATAATTTCAAACTAACCTAAAGATGTAAATCCAGTTTTTTGGTACCTACCTATTTCATCTACCACAAGGTGACGTGTCCTGTGACATGAAGTTTCTCTCTATCTTCTACATTAGTGCTGGCATCACAATGTCTCCTCTTCAGCCACGTGTCCTACGTGTTCACCACACACACATCTTATGTTCTTTATTGTCCCTACACCTTGGTCCCCTAACAGTGTTATCCTGCTGCTACCCCTAACACTTTCTCTCCTTTACTATAAGGCCCCTTTCACACACATGTATGCTTTGCCTGGGCCAGGACTGCTGGAGGGGGTTAGTGCTCCTGACTCCTTCCCTGTCCATGAGAAGCCGTGCAGCCAGGCCGCTCTTACTGGAAAGATTTGTTTTCCAGAGGCGGCACGGTGACACAAAAACATTCTCACCATATTAGGCACTCCTCCTGCCACAAGTAATGTCCCCCTCAGCCCTCCCAAATGTTCTTATAGCCCCCTTTAATGTCCCACTGAGACCCCTGTAATGTCTCCCACAGCCCTCCCTCCATTTTATCATAGCCCCCTGTTATGTCCCCCTCAGACCCCTGCAATGTCCCTCTCAGCCCAGTGTATTGTCCCCCATAGCCCCCCCCTCCATTTTATCATAGTCCCCTGCAACTTCCCCCACAGCCACCTGTAATGTCCTCCACAGCCCCAACTAACAAGTTCCCCTCAGCCACAAGTGAGGTCCCCCACAGCCCCCAGGTCCTATAGCCCCTTGTAATGTCCTCTTCACCACCCTGTAATGCCCCCCGCAATCCCATGTAAGGTCCCCCAAAGCCCCCTGAAATGTCCTTCACAGTACGCTGTAAGGTCCTCCCCAGACCCCTGTAAGGTCTCCCACAGCCCCAACTAAACAGTTCCCCTCAGCCACAAGAAACGCCCCTGACCACAAATGAGGTACCCCACAGCTCCCATGTCCTAATAACCCTCTGTAATGTGCCCCACAGCCCACTGTAATGCCCCCTGTAATGTCCTGCACAGCTTCCTCTAAAAAGTTCCGCCCAGCCACAAGTAATGTCCTCCGAAGAAAAGTTGATCTCAATGTGACGGCAACAGAACATTTGGCTACAGAAATAGGGGACATAGGAAATGAAGGATAACGGAAGAGGGACATAATAAGTGAGGGGATACAGGAAGGGGGGAGAGGTGTTATTAATGTAAATATCCGATAGGGAAAGAGCTGCAGAAAGTGTGAGAAGACAAGGTTATGTACAAGGAGAAGGATGTTCTATTTTTAGGGTTAGGGTCAAGCCAGGGAATCAAGAGATAAAGGGACAGATTACAGGCAGGAAGATTTCATGTTAATTTCTAAATAATCTAAAGAGGGGAATTGCAGAAGATGTGAGAAGACAAGGTTATGTACAAGGAGAAGGATGTGCTATGGTTAGGAGCTCCTGTACCTGAGGGCCAAGTCAGGGAATCAGGAGATAAAGGGAAAGATTACAGGCAGGAAGTTTTCATATTAATTTTATTTGTTAATTTCTAAATAATCTAAAGAGGGGAATTATTTCATTGTTTTTCAAATTCAACTACAAAAGAAGGAAGTGTGGAAAGGCGTTACAAATGTTACAAAGGTTTTCTTAAAAGGGTCAGGAAATCGGGGAGCTAGAGAAAGGGGCTATTATAGGTAAAATTATAAATGGGGTTATTATAAGTGAGATAGTTCAGAAAACTGGGGGAGGTTTTTTATTGAGGGGGTTGTATAAAGGGAGAGATAAAGGAGGACATAATAAGTAAGGGGCTACAGGAAGTTTGCAGCATTATTTAGAAAAAGAATAAGCAATAGGGACAGCGCCAGGGACAGTGTCAGGAGATTAGGTTAGGTACGAGGTGCAGGAGGCTCTACCCTCTGGAGCTCCTGTAGCTGAGGGACTAGATAGGGAATCAAAAGATATAGGGACAGATTAGGGATTTAAATTATTAAGTGCTACTTATAATTTCAAACTAACCTAAAGAGTTAAATACAGTTTTTTTGGTAAGGCAGGGGGTGTGTGCTTTTCAAGCAGTACAAAATGAAGAAAAGATTGAGGAGAGGTAAGAAAGAGAACATTATAAATGAAGCAATTATAAGCAGGTTAGAAAGAATAGTTGACATATTTTGGGGCGGCCTAGGGAAAAGGGGTTTTGTGGAGGGGTAGAATAAAGGTCATATTAGAATGAGGGGCTTTGGGTATTTTAAATGACACGGCTACCAGTGAATGGAGCCATTAAAAGTTGTAAAGTACAGAAATGGAGCTTCCATTGAGAGCTATGTAAGGTGGTCTTATAAATGTAGAGGAGGGCCACAGAAAATGGGATATTAGTTGAAGGGGTCTATAAAAAAGTTGGAATTTTAAAGGGGAGGAAAACAGAAAGGGACCATTATAAGTGGGAAAGGCTACAGATAAAGCATTGTAAGAGGGAGGGCGGCTTCTTAAAGATGGATATAAGAAGTGAGGGATAAGGAAAAGAACGTTGAGTTGAGTAGTACATTATTTTTTACTGTTATTTATTCATTTTAAAACTCTATAAGACAAATTCGTTTTTGTTTTGTTTTTTAACATTGACCGCAAAATGGAGATGAACGTCAAATGGGGACAACATGATTGGGGATATTATAGACGGGGCTCTTTAGAAAAGATGGTATAAATATGTGCGCCATAGAAAATTGGGTTACTGAAAATGGGGGCTATAGAAAGTGATGTATGATGGCATGGGGACATAATAAGTCAGGGGATAAAGGAAGTTGGGAGAAAGGTTTTTAAAGTTAATAACCAATAAGGATGGAGATACTGGAAAATGACAGCAGACATGTAGGTTCAGGATCAAGTAAGCTCTATCTTTAGGAGCAGTCCTGTGGCTGAGGACCTATTCAGGAGATCAAGACTTACAGGGACAGAAATGAGAAAGGGTTAATAATGTTTTGTTTTAAATTTGCAAATAATTTAAAGAGGGGAAATATTTAATTGTTCACATTCAACTTCAACAATAAGGAAGGAAGGGAAGGGGTTATTAATGTGTAAATCATTTGGGGTTTTTATAAGTAAGAGTTTTTGTAAAAGGGGTCAGGAAACTGAGGAGCGAGAGGAAGGGGCTATTATAACGGTGGAGGGGGTTTTCAAGGTAAAATTATAAGTGGTGTTATTATAATGAGGGGGTTGTTTAGAAAAAGGGGCATGAATTGTGGGGGCTGCAAAAGGGGTATTATAAGTTTGGTGAGTGGCTACAGAAAGTGGAAAAGACAACAGAAAAGGGGAATTATTCATGGGGAAGGTTTCTGGGAGTGAGGTGAGAGATCAGAGAAGGACATAACAATCCAGGGGCTGCAGGATGTTTGGACTATTGTTTTCTAAGTAGAATAAACAATAACATTAGAGCCAGGGAGAGAGTCCGGAGATCAGGTGAGGTACGAGGTGCTGGAGGCTCTACCTTAGGAGATCCTGTATCTGAGGCCTAGTCAGGGAATCAAGAGAACCAAGAACTGATTAGGGACAGGAATGATTAATTACTTCATGATTAATTTCAGTTATTTCTTTTAAAAAATCCAAAGAGGGGAATTTGGTGTTTATTTTTGCAGAGGAGCTACAAATGGTGACATTGTGAATAGGGTTATAATAGGTTGGGGGTGTTAAGAAAAGGGGATCTAAGTGTGGCGGCAGCAGAATATTTGGCTACAGAAATTGGGGACATAGGATGTGAGTGATAACGGAATGGGGTCATAATAAGGAAGGGGATATATGTGTTTTCAACATTGATAACCAATAAGGAAAGAGCTGGATATTCTATGTTTAGGAGCTCCTGTAGCTGAGGGGAAGTCAGGGAATCAAGAGATAAAGGGACAGATTACAGGCAGGAAGTTTTAATTGTTGTTGTAAATTTCTAAATTATCTGAAGAAGGGAATTATTTCATTGTTTTTGAATTTTAATTTAAAAGAAGGAAGAGTGGGAAAGGGTTACAAATGATTAGATCAATCGTTTTTTTTATAAGTGAAGGGTTCAGAAAATCAGGGAGCTACAGAAAGGGGCTATTATACGTGTGGAGGGGGTTTTGAATGTAAAATTATAAATGGATTATTATAAGTAGGGGTGTTCAGAAAATGGCATAAGTTGGAGGGCTACAGAAAATGGGTGGTGCCTATCAAGGCTACAGAAATGGGGAATTATATGTAGTGCAGGGTTTCAGAGAGGTGGTGGTATAAAGTGAGGGATAAATGGAGGTAGACTTATTAAGTAAGGGGCTACAGGGAGTTTGAAGGATTTTTTAAACAAAATAACCAATAGGGACAGCGCCAGGGACAGTGTCAGGAGATTAGGTTAGGTACGAGGTGCAGGAGGCTCTACCCTCTGGAGCAGTCCTGTAGCTGAGGGACTAGATAGGGAATCAATAGATATAGGGACAGATTAGGGTCAGGAATGATAAATTGCTACTTATAATTTCAAACTAACCTAAAGATGTAAATCCAGTTTTTTGGTAAGGCAGGGGCTGTGTTTTTCAAAATGAAGAAAAGATTGGGGAGAGGTAAGAAAGAGAACATTATAAATGGAGCAATTATAAGCAGGTTAGAAAGAATAAGTTCACATATATTGGCGCGGCCGAGGGAAAAGGAGGGGTAGAATAAAGGTGATATTAGAATGAGGGGCTATGGGTATTTTAAATGACACGGCTAACAGTGAATGGAGGAATTAAAAGTTGTAAAGGTTACAAAAAAATATGAAATATAAGTGTGGCTCTACCCTGGGGAGCAGTCCTGTAGCTGAGGGCCTAGTAAGGGAATCAATAGATACAGGGACAGAATAGGGACAGAAATGATTAATTGCTTCTCATAATTTCAAACTAACCTAAAGATGTAAATCCAGTTTTTTGGTACCTACCTATTTCATCTACCACAAGGTGACGTGTCCTGTGACATGAAGTTTCTCTCTATCTTCTACATTAGTGCTGGCATCACAATGTCTCGTCTTCAGCCTCGTGTCCTACGTGTTCACCACACACACATCTTATGTTCTTTATTGTCCCTACATCTTGGTCCCCTAACAGTGTTATCCTGCTGCTACCCCTAACACTTTCTCTCCTTTACTATAAGGCCCCTTTCACACACATGTATGCTTTGCCTGGGCCAGGACTGCTGGAGGGGGTTAGTGCTCCTTCCCTGTCCCTGTCCATGAGAAGCCGTGCAGCCAGGCCGCTCTTACTGGAAAGATTTGTTTTCCAGTGGCGGCACGGTGACACAAAAACATTCTCACCATATTAGGCACCCCTCTTGCCACAAGTAATGCCCCCCTCAGCCCCCCCAAATGTTCTTATAGCCCCCTGTAATGTCCCCCTCAGACCCCTGTAATGTCCCCCTCAGACGCCTGTAATGTCCCCCTCAGCCCCGTGTAATGTCCCCCACAGCCCCCGCCTCCATTTTATCATAGCCCCCTATAATGTCCCCTCAGCCCCGTGTATTGTCCCCCACAGCCCCCCCTCCATTTTATCATAGCCCCCTGTAATGTCCCCTCAGCCACGTGTAATGTCCCCCACAGCCCCCCCTCCATTTTATCATAGCCCCCTGTTATGTCCCCCTCAGACCCCTGTAATGTCCCCTCAGCCCCGTCTATTGTCCCCCACAGCCCCCCCTCCATTTTATCATAGTCCCCTGCAACTTCCCCCACAGCCTCCTGTAATGTCCTCCACAGCCCCAACTAACAAGTTCCCCTCAGCCACAAGTGAGGTCCCCCACAGCCCCCATGTCCTATAGCCCTTGTAATGTCCTCTTCACCACCCTGTAATGCCCCCCGCAACCCTATGTAAGGTCCCCCAAAGCCCCCTGAAATGTCCCCCACAGTCCACTGTAAGGTTTCCCACAGTCACAAACCCAATGTCTTCCACAGCCCCAACTAAACAGTTCCCCTCACAAGTAAGGCCCCGACCACAAATGAGGTACCCCACAGCTCCCATGTCCTAATAGCCCCCTGTAATGTGCCCCACAGCCCACTGTAAAGTCCCCTAAAGCCCCCTATAATATCCCGCATAGCCCCCTGTAATGTTCCACGCAGCTCCATGTAATGTCATCCGAGCCCCCTGTAATGTCCTGTACAGCTGTCCTCCGAAGAAAAGGAGATCTCAATGTGACGGCTACAGAACATTTGGCTACAGAAATAGGGGACATAGGAAGTGATGGATAATGGAGGAGGGACATAATAAGTGAGGGGACACAGGAAGGGGGGAGATGTGTTATTAATGTAAATAACCGATAGGGAAAGAGCTGCAGAAAATGTGAGAAGACAAGGTTATGTACAAGGAGAAGGATGTGCTATGGTTAGGAGCTCCTGTACCTGAGGGCCAAGTCAGGGAATCAGGAGATAAAGGGAAAGATTACAGGCAGGAAGTTTTCATATTAATTTTAATTGTTAATTTCTAAATAATCTAAAGAGGGGAATTATTTCATTGTTTTTCAAATTCAACTGCAAAAGAAGGAAGTGTGGAAAGGCGTTACAAATGTTACAAATGTTTTCTTAAAAGGGTCAGGAAATCGGGGAGCTAGAGAAAGGGGCTATTATAGGTAAAATTATAAATGGGGTTATTATAAGTGGGATACTTCAGAAAACTGGGGGAGGTTTTTTATTGAGGGGGTTGTATAAAGGGAGAGATAAAGGAGACATAATAAGTAAGGGACTACAGGAAGTTTGCAGCATTATTTAGAAAAAGAATAACCAATAGGGACAGCGCCAGGGACAGTGTCAGGAGATCAGGTTAGGTACGAGGTGCAGGAGGCTCTACCCTCTGGAGCAGTCCTGTAGCTGAGGGACTAGATAGGGAATCAATAGATATAGGGACAGATTAGGGACAGGAATGATTAAGTGCTTCTATTAATTTCAAACTAACCTAAAGAGTTAAATACAGTTTTTTTGGTAAGGCAGGGGGGGTCGTGTTTTTCTAACAGTACAAAATAAAGAAAAGATTGGGGAGAGTTAAGAAAGAGAACATTATAAATGGGGAAGTTATAAGCAGGTTAGAAAGAATAGTTGACATATATTGGAGCGGCCGAGGGAAAAGGGGTTTTGTGGAGGGGTAGAATAAAGGTGATATTATAATGAGGGGCTTTGGGCATTTTAAATGACAGGGATAACAGTGAATGGAGGAATTAAAAGTTGTAAAGTACAGAAATGGAGCTTCCATTGAGAGCTATGTAATGTGGTCTTATAAGTGAAGAGGCGCTCCACAGAAAATGTGATATTAGTTGAAGGGGTCTATAAAAAAGTTTGTTTTTTAAAGGGGAGGAAAACAGAAAGGGACCATTATAAGTGGGAAAGGCTACAGATAAAGCATTGTAAGGGGGAGGGCGGATTCTTAAAGATGGATATAAGAAGGGAGGGGTAAGAAAAAGTTAGTTAGTAGTACATTATTTTTTACTGTTATTTATTCATTTTAAAACTCTAGAAAACTAATTTGTTTTTGTTTTGTTTTTTTAACATTGACCGCAAAATGGAGATGAACTTCAAATGGGGACAACATGATTGGGGATATTATAGATGGGGCTCTTTAGAAAAGATGGTATAAATATGTGCACCATAGAAAATTGGTTTACTGAAAATGGGGGCTATAGAAAGTGATGTATGACGGCATGGGGACATAATAAGTCAGGGGATAAAGGAAGTTGGGAGGAAGGTTTTTAAAGTTAATAACCAATAAGGATGGAGATACTGGAAAATGACAGCAGACATGTAGGTTCAGGATCCAGTAAGCTCTACTTTTAGGAGCAGTCCTGTGGCTGAGGACCTATTCAGGAGATCAAGACTTACAGGGACAGAATTGAGTTAATAAAGTTTTGTTTTTAATTTGCAAATAATTAAAAGAGGGAGAAATGTTTAATTGTTCACATTCAACTTCAACAATAAGGAAGGAAGGGAAGGGGTTATTAATGTGTAAATCATTTGGGGTTTTTATAAGTGAGGGTTTTTGTAAAAGGGGTCAGGAAACTGAGGAGCCAGAGGAAGGGGCTATTATAATGGTGGAGGGGGTTTTCAAGGTAAAATTATAAGTGGTGTTATAATGAGGAGGATGTTTAGAAAAAGGGGCATGAATTGTGGGGGCTACAAAAGGGGTATTATAAGTTTGGTGAGTGGCTACAGAAAGTGGAAAAGACAACAGAAAAGGGGATTTATTCATGGGGAAGGTTTCTGAGAGTGAGGTGAGAGATCAGAGAGGGAGGACATAACAATCCAGGGGCTGCAGGATGTTTGGACTATTGTTTTCTAAGTAGAATAAACAATAACATTAGAGCCAGGGAGAGAGTCCGGAGATCAGGTGAGGTGCGAGGTGCTGGAGGCTCTACCTTAGGAGATCCTGTAGCTGAGGCCTAGTCAGGGAAACAAGAACTGATTAGGGACAGGAATGATTAATTACTTTATGATTAATTCCAGTTATTTCAGTGGGGAATTTGGTGTTTTGGAGAGGAGCTACAAATGGTGACATTGTGAATAGGGTTATAATAGGTTGGGGTGTTAAGAAAAGGGGATCTAAGTGTGGCGGCAGCAGAATATTTGGCTACAGAAATTGGGGACATAGGATGTGAGTGATAACGGAATGGGGACATAATAAGGAAGGGGATATATGTGTTTTCAACATTGATAACCAATAGGGAGAGAGCTGGATATTCTATGTTTAGGAGCTCCTGTAGCTGAGGGGCAAGTCAGGGAATCAAGAGATAAAGGGACAGATTAGAGGCAGGAAGTTTTAAATGTTGTTGTAAATTTCTAAATTATCTGAAGAAGGGAATTATTTCATTGTTTTTTACATTTTAATTTAAAAGAAGGAACAGTGGGAAGGGGTTACAAATGATTAGATAAATCGTTTTTTTATAAGTGAAAGGTTCAGAAAATCAGGGAGCTAGAGAAAGGGGCTATTATACGTGTGGAGGGGGTTTTGAATGTAAAATTGTAAATGGATGATTATAAGTGGGGGTGTTCAGAAAACGGCATAAGTTGGAGGGCGACAGAAAACGGGTGGTGCGCTACAGAAAGTGGAAAAGGCTACAGAAATGGGGAATTATACGTAGTGGAGGGTTTCTGAGAGGTGGTGGTATAAAGTGAGGGATAAATGGAGGTAGACATAATAAGTAAGGGGCTACAGGGAGTTTGAAGGATTTTTTAAACAAAATAACCAATAGTGATAGAGCCAGGGACAGTGCCAGGAGATTAGGTGAGGTACGAGGTGCAGGAGGCTCTACCCTCTGGAGCAGTCCTGTAGCTGAGGGACTAGATAGGGAATCAATAGATACAGGGACAGAATTGTGATAGGGTTAAGTATGATTTATTTTTAATTTGCAAATAATCTAAAGAAGGGAAATATTTTAATTTTTGGGGTTGTTTAGAAATGGTGGTGAAAATTGGGGGGGGGGGGGGGCTACAAAAAAAGGGGGTATAATATGTTTGGTGAGTGGCTACAAAAAGTGGAATAGGCTTCAGAAAAAGGGATTTATTGTTGGGGAAGGTTTTTGAGAGTGAGGTGTATAAAGTGAGGGATAAATGAAGGAGGACATAATAAGTAAGGGGCTACAGGAAGTCTGGAGGATTGTTTTTAAAAAAGAATAACCAATAGCGATAGAGCCAGGGAGAGAGTCAGGAGATTAGGTCAGGTACGAGGTGCAGGAGGCTCTACCTGTAGCTAATAATAATTCATAATTATTATCTTTATTTATAAGGGCCTAGACAGGGAATCAAGAGACACAGGGACGGATTAGGGACAGGAATGATTTACTAGTTAATGATTCATTCCAGTTGTTTCTTTAAAAAATCTATGGAGGGGAATTTGGTGTTTATTTTTCCAAATTGGCTGCAAAATGGAAAGAAGAAGATTGGAGAGGAGATACAAATGGGGACATTGTGAATAGGGTTATAATGGGTGCGGGGTGTTAAGAAAAGTGCATCTAAATGTGACGGCAAAAGAAAATTTGGCTACAGAAATAGGGGCCATAGAAAGTGAAGGATAATGGGGAGGGATATAATAAGTAGGGGATACAGGATGTTGGGAGATATGATTTCAACAATAATTGACAGGGAAAGAGCAGCAGGAAATGTGAGAAGAAAAGGTTAGGTATGAGGAGCAGGATGTTCTCGCTGAGTTGAGGCTATTGTAGGTGGAGGGTCCATTGGGGGCTATGTAATGTGGTAATGTAAGTGTAGAGAAGTGCCATAGAAGTTTGGGGAGTGGCTACAGAAAGTGGAAAAGGCTACAGAAAAAGTGAGAGGCTACAGGAAGTCTGGAGGAATAAACAATAACATTAGAGTTATGGAGAGTGTCAGGCAGGGGCGTTGCTAGGGTCGCAGAAGATCCAGGGCACGGGCCCCATTACTTATGTACCAAATTTCCAGTAGTATTCACTCCTACACATAACCTCCTTCACATGTGGTTGTGCCAATAACAACTGTACCTAACATATACAGCTACAGAAAATACAGAAGAAATGAAGTTTCTCTCTATCTTCTACATTAGTGCTGGCATCACAATGTCTCCTCTTCAGCCACGTGTCCTACGTGTTCACCACACACACATCTTATGTTCTTTATTGTCCCTACATCTTGGTCCCCTAACAGTGTTATCCTGCTGCTACCCCTAACACTTTCTCTCCATTACTATAAGGCCCCTTTCACACACATGTATGCTTTGCCTGGGCCAGGACTGCTGGAGGGGGTTAGTGCTCCTGACTCCTTCCCTGTCCATGAGAAGCCGTGCAGCCAGGCCGCTCTTACTGGAAAGATTTGTTTTCCAGCAGCGGCACGGTGACACAAAAACATTCTCACCATATTAGGCACCCCTCTTGCCACAAGTAATGTCCCCCTCAGCCCTCCCAAATGTTCTCATAGCCCCCTTTAATGTCCCCCTCAGCCCCGTGTAATGTCCCCCACAGCCCCCGCCTCCATTTTATCATAGCCCCCTATAATGTCCCCTCAGCCCCGTGTATTGTCCCCCACAGCCCCCCCTCCATTTTATCATAGTCCCCTGCAACTTCCCCCACAGCCACCTGTAATGTCCTCCACAGCCCCAACTAACAAGTTCCCCTCAGCCACAAGTGAGGTCCCCCACAGCCCCCATGTCCTATAGCCCCTTGTAATGTCCTCTTCACCACCCTGTAATGCCCCCTGCAACCCTATGTAAGGTCCCCCAAAGCCCCCTGAAATGTCCCCCACAGTCCACTGTAAGGTCCTCCCCAGACCCCTGTAAGGTTTCCCACAGTCACAAACACAATGTCCTCCACAGCCCCAATTAAACAGTTCCCCTCACAAGTAAGGCCCCGACCACAAATGAGGTACCCCACAGCTCCCATGTCCTAATAGCCCCCTGTAATGTGCCCCACAGCCCACTGTAAAGTCCCCCAAAGCCCCCTATAATATCCCGCATAGCCCCCTGTAATGTTCCACGCAGCTCCATGTAATGTCATCCGAGCCCCCTGTAATGTCCTGTACAGCTGTCCTCCGAAGAAAAGGAGATCTCAATGTGACGGCTACAGAACATTTGGCTACAGAAATAGTGGACATAGGAAGTGAAGGATAATGGAGGAGGGACATAATAAGTGAGGGGACACAGGAAGGGGGGAGAGGTGTTATTAATGTAAATAACCGATAGGGAAAGAGCTGCAGAGAATGTGAGAAGACAAGGTTATGTACAAGGAGAAGGATGTGCTATGGTTAGGAGCTCCTGTACCTGAGGGCCAAGTCAGGGAATCAGGAGATAAAGGGAAAGATTACAGGCAGGAAGTTTTCATATTAATTTTAATTGTTAATTTCTAAATAATCTAAAGAGGGGAATTATTTCATTGTTTTTCAAATTCAACTGCAAAAGAAGGAAGTGTGGAAAGGCGTTACAAATGTTACAAAGGTTTTCTTAAAAGGGTCAGGAAATCGGGGAGCTAGAGAAAGGGGCTATTATAGGTAAAATTATAAATGGGGTTATTATAAGTGGGATACTTCAGAAAACTGGGGGAGGTTTTTTATTGAGGGGGTTGTATAAAGGGAGAGATAAAGGAGACATAATAAGTAAGGGGCTACAGGAAGTTTGCAGCATTATTTAGAAAAAGAATAACCAATAGGGACAGCGCCAGGGACAGTGTCAGGAGATTAGGTTAGGTACGAGGTGCAGGAGGCTCTATCCTCTGGAGCAGTCCTGTAGCTGAGGGACTAGATAGGGAATCAATAGATACAGGGACAGATTAGGGACAGGAATGATTAAGTGCTTCTTTTAATTTCAAACTAACCTAAAGAGTTAAATACAGTTTTTTTGGTAAGGCAGGGGGGTTGTGTTTTTCTAACAGTACAAAATAAAGAAAAAATTGGGGAGAGGTAAGAAAGAGAACAGTATAAATGGGGAAGTTATAAGCAGGTTAGAAAGAATAGTTGACATATATTGGGGCAGAATTCGAGGGGTAGAATAAAGGTGATATTATAATGAGGGGCTTTGGGCATTTTAAATGACAGGGCTAACAGTGAATGGAGGAATTAAAAGTTGTAAAGTACAGAAATGGGTCTTCCATTGAGAGCTATATAATGTGGTCTTATAAGTGTAGAGGAGCGCCACAGAAAATGGGACATTAGTTGAAGGGGTCTATGAAAAAGTTTGTTTTTTAAAGGGGAGGAAAACAGAAAGGGACCATTATAAGTGGGAAAGGCTACAGATAAAGCATTGTAAGAGGGAGGGCGGCTTCTTAAAGATGGATATAAGAAGGGAGGGGTAAGAAAAAGTTAGTTAGTAGTACATTATTTTTTACTGCTATTTATTCATTTTAAAACTTTAGAAGACAAATTTGTTTTTGTTTTGTTTTTTTAACATTCACCGCAAAATGGAGATGAACTTCAAATGGGGACAACATGAATGGGGATATTATAGATGGGGCTCTTTAGAAAACTAGGTATAAATATGTGCGCCATAGAAAATTGGGTTACTGAAAATGGGGGCGATAGAAAGTGATGTATGACGGCATGGGGACATAATAAGTTAGGGGATAAAGGAAGTTGGGAGAAAGGTTTTTAAAGTTAATAACCAATAAGGATGGAGATACAGGAAAATGACAGCAGACATGTAGGTTCAGGATCCAGGATGCTCTATCTTTAGGAGCAGTCCTGTGGCTGAGGACCTAGTCAGCAGATCAAGATTTACAGGGACAGAATTGAGAAAGGGTTAATAATGTTTTGTTTTAAATTTGCAAATAATTAAAAGAGGGAGAAATGTTTAATTGTTCACATTCAACTTCAACAATAAGGAAGGATGGGAAGGGGTCACACATGTGTAAATCATTTGGGGTTTTTATAAGTGAGGGTTTTTGTAAAAGGGGCAGGAAACTGAGGAGCCAGAGGAAGGGGCTATTATAACGGTGGAGGGGGTTTTCAAGGTAAAATTATAAGTGGTGTTATAATGAGGAGGTTGTTTAGAAAAAGGGGGCATGAATTGTGGGGGCTACAAAAAGGGGTATTATAAGTTTGGTGAGTGGCTACAGAAAGTGGAAAAGACAACAGAAAAAGGGATTTATTCATGGGGAAGGTTTCTGAGAGTGAGGTGAGAGATCAGAGAAGGAGGACATAACAATCCAGGGGCGGCAGGATGTTTGGACTATTGTTTTCTAAGTAGAATAAACAATAAGATTAGAGCCAGGGAGAGAGTCCGGAGATCAGGTGAGGTGCGAGGTGCAGGAGGCTCTACCTTAGGAGATCCTGTAGCTGAGGCCTAGTCAGGGAATCAAGAGAACCAAGAACTGATTAGGGACAGGAATGATTAACTACTTCATGATTAATTCCAGTTATTTCAGTGGGGAATTTGGTGTTTTGGAGAGGAGCTACAAATGGTGACATTGTGAATAGGGTTATAATAGGTTGGGGGTGTTAAGAAAAGGGGATACAAGTGTAAAGGCAGCAGAATATTTGGCTACAGAAATAGGGTACATAGGATGTGAGTGATAACGGAATGGGGGCATAATAAGGAAGGGGACATATATGTTTTCAACATTGATAACCAATAGGGAGAGAGCTGGATATTCTATGTTTAGGAGCTCCTGTAGCTGAGGGGCAAGTCAGGGAATCAAGAGATAAAGGGACAGATTACAGGCAGGAAGTTTTAATTGTTGTTGTAAATTTCTAAATTATCTAAAGAAGGGAATTATTTCATTGTTTTTACATTTTAATTTAAAAGAAGGAACAGTGGGAAGGGGTTACAAATGATTAGATAAATTGTTTTTTTATAAGTGAAAGGTTCAGAAAATCAGGGAGCTACAGAAAGGGGCTATTATACGTGTGGAGGGGTTTTGAATGTAAAATTGTAAATGGATGATTATAAGTGGGGGTGTTCAGAAAACGGCATAAGTTGGAGGGCGACAGAAAACGGGTGGTGCGCTACAGAAAGTGGAAAAGGCTACAGAAATGGGGAATTATACATAGTGGAGGGTATCTGAGAGGTGGTGGTATAAAGTGAGGGATAAATGGAGGTAGACATAATAAGTAAGGGGCTACAGGGAGTTTGAAGGATTTTTTAAACAAAATAACCAATAGTGATAGAGCCAGGGAGAGTGTCAGGAGATTAGGTCAGGTACGAGGTGCAGGAGGCTCTACCCTCTGGAGCAGTCCTGTAGCTGAGGGACTAGATAGGGAATCAATAGATACAGGGACAGAATTGCGATAGGGTTAAGTAAGTTTTGTTTTCAATTTGCAAATAATCTAAAGAAGGGAAATATTTTAATTGTTGGGTTTGTTTAGAAAAAAGGGGGGCGAAAAATGTGGGGGGCTACAAAAAAGGGGTGTAATATGATTGGTGAGTGGCTACAGAAAGTGGGAAAGGCTTCAGAAAAGGGAATTTATTGTTGGGGAAGGTTTTTGAGAGTGAGGTGTATAAAGTGAGGGATAAATGAAGGAGGACATAATGAGTAAGGGGCTACAGGAAGATTGGAGGATTGTTTTTAAAAAGAATAACCAATAGCGATAGAGCCAGGGAGAGAGTCAGGAGATTAGGTCAGGTACGAGGTGCAGGAGGATCTACCTGTAGCTAATAATAATTCATAATTATTATCTTTATTTATAAGGGCCTAGACAGGGAATCAAGAGACACAGGGACCGATTAGGGACAGGAATGATTTACTAGTTAATGATTCATTCCAGTTGTTTCTTTAAAAAATCTATAGAGGGGAATTCGGTGTTTATTTTTCCAAATGGACTGCAAAATGGAAAGAAGATTGGAGAGGAGATACAAATGGCGACATTGTGAATAGGGTTATAATAGGTGGGGGGTGTTAAGAAAAGGAGATCTCAATGTGACGGCAACAGAACATTTGGCTACAGAAATAGGGGACATAGGAAGTGATGGATAATGGAAGAGGGACATAATAAGTGAGGGGATACAGGAAGGGGGGAGAGGTGTTTTTAACGTAAATAACCGATAGGGAAAGAGCTGCAGAAGATTTGAGAAGACAAGGTTATGTACAAGGAGAAGGATGTTCTATGGTTAGGAGCTCCTGTACCTGAGGGCCAAGTCAGGGAATCAGGAGATAAAGGGAAAGATTACAGGCAGGAAGTTTTAATGTTAATTTTAATTGTTAATTTCTAAATAATCTAAAAGGGGGGAATTATTTAATTGTTTTTTGAAAAGGGGTCTGGAAATCGGGAGCTAGAGAAAGGGGCTATTATAAGTGTGGAGGGGCTATTAAAGGTAAAATTATAAATGGGGTGATTATAAGTGAGATAGTTCCCAAAAAGGGGGAGGGTTTTATTGAGGGGGTTGTATAAAGGGATAGATTTAAAGTAAGGGGCTACAGGAAGTTTGAAGCATTATTTTTTTTTTAAAAACCAATAGGGACAGCGCCAGGGACAGTGTCAGGAGATTAGGTTAGGTACGAGGTGCAGGAGGCTCTACACTCTGGAGCATTCCTGTAGCTGAGGGACTAGATAGGGAATTGATAGATACAGGGACAGATTAGGGACAGAAATGATTAATTGCTACTTATAATTTCAAACTAACCTAAAGATGTAAATCCAGTTTTTTGGTACCTACCTATTTCATCTACCACGAGGTGACGTGTCCTGTGACATGAAGTTTCTCTCTATCTTCTACATTAGTGCTGGCATCACAATGTCTCCTCTTCAGCCTCGTGTCCTACGTGTTCACCACACACACATCTTATGTTCTTTATTGTTCCTACACCTTGGTCCCCTACCAGTGTTATCCTGCTGCTACCCCTAACACGTTCTCTCCTTTACTATAAGGCCCCTTTCACACACATGTATGCTTTGCCTGGGCCAGGACTGCCGGAGGGGGTTAGTGCTCCTGACTCCTTCCCTGTCCATGAGAAGCCGTGCAGCCAGGCCGCTCTTACTGGAAAGATTTGTTTTCCAGTGGCGGCACGGTGACACAAAAACATTCTCACCATATTAGGCACTTACCTTGCCACAAGTAATGTCCCCCTCAGCGCCCCCAATTGTTCTTATAGCCCCTTGTAATGTCCCCCTCAGCCCCGTGTATTGTTCCCCACAGCCCCGTCCCCAATTTCCTCCACAGCCCCAACTTGACAGATCCCCTCAGCCACAAGTAACGCCCCCGACCACAAATGAGGTACCTCGCAGCTCCCATGTCCTAATAGCCCCCTGTAATGCTCACTGTAAAGTCCCCCAAATCCCCCTTTAATGTCCCCCATAGCCCCCTGTAATGTCCCCCATAGCTGGATATTCTATGTTTAGGAGCAGTCCTGTAGCTGAGGGGAAGTCAGGGAATCAAGAGATAAAGGGACAGATTACAGGCAGGAAGTTTTAATTGTTGTTGTAAATTTCTAAATTATCTAAAGAAGGGAATTATTCCATGATTTTTGAATTTTAATTTAAAAGAAGGAAGAGTGGGAAGGGGATACAAATGATTAGATCAATCGGGTTTTTTATAAGTGAAGGGATCAGAAAATCGGGGAGCTACAGAAAGGGGCTATTATACGTGTGGAGGGGTTTTTAATGTAAAATTAAAAATGGATTATTATAAGTGGGGGTGTTCAGAAAATGACAGAAAATGGGTGGTGCGCTACACAAAGTGGAAAAGGCTACAGAAATGGGGAATTATACATAGCGGAGGGTTTCTGAGAGGTGGTGGTATAAAGTGAGGGATAAATGGAGGTAGACATAATAAGTAAGGGGCTACAGGGAGTTTGGAAGATTTTTTTAACAAAATAACCAATAGTGATAGAGCCAGGGACAGTGTCAGGAGATTAGGTTAGGTACGAGGTGCAGGAGGCTCTACCCTCTGGAGCAGTCCTGTAGCTGAGGGACTAGATAGGGAATCAATAGATACAGGGACAGAATAGAGATAGGGTTAAGTATGTTTTATTTTTAATTTGCAAATAATCTAAAGAAGGGAAATATTTTAATTCTTGGGGTTGTTTAGAAATGGTGGTGAAAATGGGGGGGGGGGGGCTACAAAAAAGGGGGTATAATATGATTGGTGAGTGGCTACAAAAAGTGGAATAGGCTTCAGAAAAAGGGATTTATTGTTGGGGAAGGTTTTTGAGAGTGAGGTGTATAAAGTGAGGGATAAATGAAGGAGGACATAATGAGTAAGGGGCTACAGAAAGTTTGGAGGATTGTTTTTAAAAAGAATAACCAATAGCGATAGAGCCAGGGAGAGAGTCAGGAGATTAGGTCAGGTATGAGGTATGAGTACGAGGTTCAGGAGGCTCTACCCCCTGGAGCATTCCTGTAGCTGAGGGACTAGATAGGGAATCAATAGATATAGGGACAGATTAGGGACAGAAATGATTAATTGCTACTTATAATTTCAAACTAACCTAAAGATGTAAATCCAGTTTTTTGGTACCTACCTATTTCATCTACCACAAGGTGACGTGTCCTGTGACATGAAGTTTCTCTCTATCTTCTACATTAGTGCTGGCATCACAATGTCTCCTCTTCAGCCTCGTGTCCTACGTGTTCACCACACACACATCTTATGTTCTTTATTGTCCCTACATCTTGGTCCCCTAACAGTGTTATCCTGCTGCTACCCCTAACACTTTCTCTCCTTTACTATAAGGCCCCTTTCACACACATGTATGCTTTGCCTGGGCCAGGACTGCCGGAGGGGGTTAGTGCTCCTGACTCCTTCCCTGTCCCTGTCCATGAGAAGCCGTGCAGCCAGGCCGCTCTTACTGGAAAGATTTGTTTTCCAGTGGCGGCACGGTGACACAAAAACATTCTCACCATATTAGGCACTTACCTTGCCACAAGTAATGTCCCCCTCAGCGCCCCCAATTGTTCTTATAGCCCCTTGTAATGTCCCCCTCAGCCCCGTGTATTGTTCCCCACAGCCCCGTCCCCAATTTCCTCCACAGCCCCAACTTGACAGATCCCCTCAGCCACAAGTAACGCCCCCGACCACAAATGAGGTACCTCGCAGCTCCCATGTCCTAATAGCCCCCTGTAATGCTCACTGTAAAGTCCCCCAAATCCCCCTTTAATGTCCCCCATAGCCCCCTGTAATGTCCCCCATAGCCCCCTGTAATGTCCCCCATAGCCCCCTGTAATGTCCCCCATAGCTGGATATTCTATGTTTAGGAGCAGTCCTGTAGCTGAGGGGAAGTCAGGGAATCAAGAGATAAAGGGACAGATTAGAGGCAGGAAGTTTTAATTGTTGTTGTAAATTTCTAAATTATCTAAAGAAGGGAATTATTCCATGATTTTTGAATTTTAATTTAAAAGAAGGAAGAGTGGGAAGGGGTTACAAATGATTAGATCAATCGGGTTTTTTTATAAGTGAAGGGTTCAGAAAATCGGGGAGCTACAGAAAGGGGCTATTATACGTGTGGAGGGGTTTTTAATGTAAAATTATAAATGGATTATTATAAGTGGGGGTGTTCAGAAAATGGGTGGTGCGCTACAAAAAGTGGAACGGCTACAGAAATGGGGAATTATAGGTAGCGGAGGGTTTCTGAGAGGTGGTGTTATAAATGGAGGTAGACATAATAAGTAAGGGGCTACAGGGAGTTTGGAAGATTTTTTAAACAAAATAACCAATAGTGATAGAGCCAGGGAGAGTGTCAGGAGATTAGGTTAGGTACGAGGTGCAGGAGGCTCTACCCTCTGGAGCAGTCCTGTAGCTGAGGGACTAGATAGGGAATCAATAGATACAGGGACAGAATTGTGATAGGGTTAAGTAAGTTTTGTTTTTAATTTGCAAATAATCTAAAGAAGGGAAATATTTTAATTCTTGCGGTTGTTTAGAAATGGTGGTGAAAATTGGGGGGGGGGCTACAAAAAAAGGGGGTATAATATGATTGGTGAGTGGCTACAAAAAGTGGAATAGGCTTCAGAAAAGGGAATTTATTGTTGGGGAAGGTTTTTGAGAGTGAGGTGTATAAAGTGAGGGATAAATGAAGGAGGACATAATAAGTAAGGGGCTACAGAAAGTTTGGAGGATTGTTTTTAAAAAGAATAACCAATAGCGATAGAGCCAGGGAGAGAGTCAGGAGATTAGGTCAGGTACGAGGTGCAGGAGGATCTACCTGTAGCTAATAATAATTCATAATTATTATCTTTATTTATAAGGGCCTAGTCAGAGAATCAAGAGACACAGGGACCGATTAGGGACAGGAATGATTTACTAGTTAATGATTATTTCCAGTTGTTTCTTTAAAAAATCTATAGAGGGGAATTCGGTGTTTATTTTTCCAAATTGGCTGCAAAGTGGAAAGAAGATTGGAGAGGAGATACAAATGGGGACATTGTGAATAGGGTTATAATAGGTGCGGGGTGTTAAGAAAAGTGCATCTAAATGTGGTGGCAACATAAAATTTGGCCACAGAAATAGGGGCCATAGAAAGTGAAGGATAATGGAGGAGGGATATAATAAGTAGGGGATACAGGATGTTGGGAGATATGATTTCAACATTAATAATTAACAGGGAAAGAGCAGCAGAAAATGTGAGAAGACAAGGTTAGGAGTGAGGAGCAGATATTCTCGCTGAGTTGAGGCTATTGTAGGTGGAGGGTCCATTGGGAGCTATGTAATGTGGTAATGTAAGTGTAGAGAAGTGCCATAGAAGTTTGGGGAGTGGCTACAGAAAGTGGAAAAGGCTACAGAAAAAGTGAGAGGCTACAGGAAGTCTGGAGGAATAAACAATAACATTAGAGTTATGGAGAGTGTCAGGCAGGGGCGTTGCTAGGGTTGCAGAAGATCCAGGGCACGGGCCCCAATGCTTATGTACCAAATTTTCAGTAGTATTCACTCCTACACATAACCTCCTTCACATGTGGTTGTGCCAATAACAACTGTACCTAACATATACAGCTACAGAAAACACAGAAGAAATGAAGTTTCTCTCTATCTTCTACATTAGTGCTGGCATCACAATGTCTCCTCTTCAGCCTCGTGTCCTACGTGTTCACCACACACACATCTTATGTTCTTTATTGTTCCTACATCTTGGTCCCCTAACAGTGTTATCCTGCTGCTACCCCTAACACTTTCTCTCCTTTACTATAAGGCCCCTTTCACACACATGTATGCTTTGCCTGGGCCAGGACTGCCGGAGGGGGTTAGTGCTCCTGACTCCTTCCCTGTCCATGAGAAGCCGTGCAGCCAGGCCGCTCTTACTGGAAAGGTTTGTTTTCCAGAGGCGGCACGGTGACACAAAAACATTCTCACCATATTAGGCACTCCTCTTGCCACAAGTAATGTCCCCCTCAGCCCTCCGAAATGTTCTTATAGCCCCCTTTAATGTCCCATTCAGACCCCTGTAATGTCCCCCTCAGCCCCCCCCCCTCCATTTTATCATAGCCCCCTGTTATGTCCCCCTCAGACCCCTGCAATGTCCCCCTCAGCCCAGTGTATTGTCCCCCATAGCCCCCCCCCCCCTCCATTTTATCATAGTCCCCTGCAGCTTCCCCCACAGCCTCCTGTAATGTCCTCCACAGCCCTAACTAACAAGTTCCCCTCAGCCACAAGTGAGGTCCCCCACAGCCCCCATGTCCTATAGCCCTTGTAATGTCCTCTTCACCACCCTGTAATGCCCCCCGCAATCCCATGTAAGGTCCCCCAAAACCCCCTGAAATGTCCTTCACAGTCCACTGTAAGGTCCTCCCCAGACCCCTGTAAGGTCTCCCACAGCCCCACCCCCAATGTCCTCCACAGCCCCAACTAAACAGTTCCCCTCAGCCACAAGTAACGCCCCGACCACAAATGAGGTACCCCACAGCTCCCATGTACTAATAACCCTCTGTAATTTGCCCCACAGCCCACTGTAATGCCCACTGTAAAGTCCCCCAAAGCCCCCTATAATGTCCCCCATAGCTCCCTGTAATGTCCCCCAAAGCCCCGTGTAATGTTCCACGCAGCCCCATGTAATGTCCCCCACAGCCCCTTGTAATGTCCCCCAAAGCCCCGTGTAATGTTCAACGCAGCCCCATGTAATGTCCCCCACAGCCCCTTGTAAGATTATCCACAGCCCCCTGTAAGATTATCCGCAGCCCCCTGTAAGATTATCCGCAGCCCCCTGTAATGTCCTGCACAGCTTCCTCTAAAAAGTTCCGCCCAGCCACAAGTAATGTCCTCCGAAGAAAAGTTGATCTCAATGTGATGACAACAGAACATTTGGCTACAGAAATAGTGGACATAGGAAGTGATGGATAACGGAAGAGGGACATAATAAGTGAGGGGACACAGGAAGGGGGGAGATGTGTTATTAATGTAAATAACCGATAGGGAAAGAGCTGCAGAAAGTGTGAGAAGACAAGGTTATGTACAAGGAGAAGGATGTGCTATTTTTAGGGTTAGGGTCAAGCCAGGGAATCAGGAGATAAAGGGACAGATTACAGGCAGGAAGATTTCATGTTAATTTCTAAATAATCTAAAGAGGGGAATTATTTCATTGTTTTTTAAATTCAACTACAAAAGAAGGAAGTGTGGAAAGGCGTTACAAATGTTACAAAGGTTTTTTTTAAAAGGGTCAGGAAATCGGGAGCTAGAGAAAGCGGCTATTATATGTGTGAGGGGCTATTACAGGTAAAATTATAAATGGGGTTATTATAAGTGAGATGGTTCAGAAAACGGGGGCGGCTTTTATTGAGGGGGTTGTATAAAGGGAGAGATAAAGGAGACATAATAAGTAAGGGGCTACAGGAAGTTTGCAGCATTATTTAGAAAAAGAATAACCAATAGGGACAGCGCCAGGGACAGTGTCAGGAGATTAGGTTAGGTACGAGGTGCAGGAGGCTCTATCCTTAGGAGCAGTCCTGTAGCTGAGGGCCTAGATAGGGAATCAAAAGATATAGGGACAGATTAGGGACAGAAATTTTTAAGTGCTACTTATAATTTCAAACTAACCTAAAGAGTTAAATACAGTTTTTGGTAAGGCAGGGGGTTGTGTTTTTCTAACAGTACAAAATAAAGAAAAAATTGGGGAGAGGTAAGAAAGAGAACAGTATAAATGGGGAAGTTATAAGCAGGTTAGAAAGAATAGTTGACATATATTGGGGCGGCCGAGGGAAGAGGGGTTTTGTGGAGGGGTAGAATAAAGGTCATATTATAATGAGGGGCTTTGGGTATTTTAAATGACAGGGATAACAGTGAATGGAGGAATTAAAAGTTGTAAAGTACAGAAATGGGGCTTCCATTGAGAGCTATGTAAGGTGGTCTTGTAAGTGCAGAGGAGGGCCACAGAACATGGGACATTAGTTGAAGGGGTCAATAAAAAAGTCGGAATTTTAAAGGGGAGGAAAACAGAAAGGGAACATTATAAGTGGGAAAGGCTACAGATAAAGCATTGTAAGAGGGAGGGCGGATTCTCAAAGATGGATATAAGAAGTGAGGGATAAGGAAAAGAACGTTGAGTTGAGTAGTACATTTTTTTTTACTGTTATTTATTCATTTTAAAACTCTAGAAAACTAATTCGTTTTTGTTTTGTTTTTTAACATTGACCACAAAATGGAGATGAACTTCAAATGGGGACATCATGAATGGGGATATGATAGACAGGGCTATAAATATGTGCGCCATAGAAAATTGGGTTACTGAAAATGGGGGCTATAGAAAGTGATGTATGACGGCATGGGGACATAATAAGTCAGGGGATAAAGGAAGTTGGGAGAAAGGTTTTTAAAGTTAATAACCAAAAAGGATAGAGATACTGGAAAATGACAGCAGACAGGTAGGTTCAGGATCCAGGATGCTCTATCTTTAGGAGCAGTCCTGTGGCTGAGGACCTAGTCAGCAGATCAAGATTTACAGGGACAGAATTGAGAAAGGGTTAATAATTTTTTGTTTTAAATTTGCAAATAATTTAAAGAGGGTGAAACATTTAATTGTTCACATTCAACTTCAACAATAAGGAAGGATGGGAAGGGGTTACTAATGTGTAAATCATTTGGGGTTTTTATAAGTGAGGGTTTTTGTAAAAGGGGCAGGAAACTGAGGAGCCAGAGGAAGGGGCTATTATAATGGTGGAGGGGGTTTTCAAGGTAAAATTATAAGTGGTGTTATAATGAGGAGGTTGTTTAGAAAAAAGGGGCATGAATTGTGGGGGCTACAAAAAGGGATATTATAAGTTTGGTGAGTGGCTACAAAAAGTGGAAAAGACAACAGAAAAGGGGATTTATTCATGGGGAAGGTTTCTGAGAGTGAGGTGAGAGATCAGAGAAGGAGGACATAACAATCCAGGGGCTGCAGGATGTTTGGACTATTGTTTTCTAAGTAGAATAAACAATAACATTAGAGCCAGGGAGAGAGTCCGGAGATCAGGTGAGGTGCGAGGTGCTGGGGCTCTACCTTAGGAGATCCTGTAGCTGAGGCCTAGTCAGGGAAACAAGAGAACCAAGAACTGATTAGGGACAGGAATGATTAACTACTTCATGATTAATTTCAGTTTTTTCATGGAGGAATTTGGTGTTTATTTTTGGAGAGGAGCTAAGACATTGTGAATAGGGTTATAATAGGTGGGGGGTGTTAAGAAAAGGGGATCTAAGTTTGACAGCAGCAGAACCTTTGGCTACAGAAATAGGGGACATAGAAAGTGAGTGATAACAGAAGAGGGACATAATAAGGAAGGGGACATATATGTTTTCAACATTGATAACCAAAAAGGAAAGAGCTGGATATTCTATGTTTAGGAGCTCCTGTAGCTGAGGGGAAGTCAGGGAATCAAGAGATAAAGGGACAGATTAGAGGCAGGAAGTTTTAATTGTTGTTGAAAATGTATAAAATAATCTAAAGAAGGGAATTATTTCATTATTTTTACATTTTAATTTAAAAGAAGGAAGAGTGGGAAAGGGTTACAAATGATTAGATCAATCGTTTTTTTATAAGTGAAGGGATCAGAAAATCAGGGAGCTACAGAAAGGGGCTATTATACGTGTGGAGGGGTTTTGAATGTAAAATTATAAATGGATTATTATAAGTGGGGGTGTTCAGAAAATGGCATAAGTTGGAGGGCGACAGAAAACGGGTGGTGCGCTACAGAAAGTGGAAAAGGCTACAGAAATGGGGAATTACACGTAGCGGAGGGTATCTGAGAGGTGGTGGTATAAAGACAGGGATAAATGGAGGTAGACATAATAAGTAAGGGGCTACAGGGAGTTTGGAGGATTTTTTAAACAAAATAACCAATAGTGATAGAGCCAGGGACAGTGTCAGGAGATTAGGTTAGGTACGAGGTGCAGGAGGCTCTACCCCCTGGAGCAGTCCTGTAGCTGAGGGACTAGATAGGGAATTAATAGATACAGGGACAGATTAGGGTCAGAAATGATAAATTGCTACTTATAATTTCAAACTAACCTAAAGATGTCAATCCAGTTTTTTGGTACCTACCTATTTCATCTACCACAAGGTGACGTGTCCTGTGACATGAAGTTTCTCTCTATCTTCTACATTAGTGCTGGCATCACAATGTCTCCTCTTCAGCCTCGTGTCCTACGTGTTCACCACACACACATCTTATGTTCTTTATTGTCCCTACATCTTGGTCCCCTAACAGTGTTATCCTGCTGCTACCCCTAACACTTTCTCTCCTTTACTATAAGGCCCCTTTCACACACATGTATGCTTTGCCTGGGCCAGGACTGCTGGAGGGGGTTAGTGCTCCTGACTCCTTCCCTGTCCATGAGAAGCCGTGCAGCCAGGCCGTTCTTACTGGAAAGATTTGTTAGGCACTCCTCTTACCTCAAGTAATGTCCCCCTCAGCCCCCCCAAATGTTCTCATAGTCCCCTGTAATGTCCCCCTCAGACCCCTGTAATGTCCCCCTCAGCCCCGTGTAATGTCCCCCACAGCCCCCGCCTCCATTTTATCATAGCCCCCTGTAATGTCCCCTCAGCCCCGTGTATTGTCCCCCACAGCCCCCTCCATTTTATCATAGTCCCCTGCAGCTTCCCCCACAGCCTCCTGTAATGTCCTCCACAGCCCCAACTAACAAGTTCCCCTCAGCCACAAGTGAGGTCCCCCACAGCCCCCATGTCCTATAGCCCTTGTAATGTCCTCTTCACCACCCTGTAATGCCCCCCGCAACCCTATGTAAGGTCCCCCAAAGCCCCCTGAAATGTCTCCCACAGTCCGCTGTAAGGTCCTCCCCAGACCCCTGTAAGGTTTCCCACAGTCACAAACCCAATGTCCTCCACAGCCCCAACTAAACAGTTCCCCTCACAAGTAAGGCCCGGACCACAAATGAGGTACCCCACAGCTCCCATGTCCTAATAGCCCCCTGTAATGTGCCCCACAGCCCACTGTAATGTCCACTGTAAAGTCCCCCAAAGCCCCCTATAATATCCCCCATAGCCCCCTGTAATGTTCCACGCAGCTCCATGTAATGTCATCCGAGCCCCCTGTAATGTCCCCCATAGCCCCCTGTAATGTCCTGTACAGCTGTCCTCCGAAGAAAAGGAGATCTCAATGTGACGGCTACAGAACATTTGGATACAGAAATAGGGGACATAGGAAGTGATGGATAACGGAAGAGGGACATAATAAGTGAGGGGATACAGGAAGGGGGGAGATGTGTTATTAATGTAAATATCCGATAGGGAAAGAGCTGCAGAGAATGTGAGAAGACAAGGTTAGGTACAAGGAGAAGGATGTGCTATGGTTAGGAGCTCCTGTACCTGAGGGCCAAGTCAGGGAATCAGGAGATAAAGGGACAGATTACAGGCAGGAAGTTTTCATATTAATTTTAATTGTTAATTTCTAAATAATCTAAAGAGGGGAATTATTTCAGTGTTTTTCAAATTCAACTGCAAAAGAAGGAAGTGTGGAGTAAATGAGTAAATCAAATGTTACAAAGGTTCAGGAAATCGGGGAGCTAGAGAAAGGGGCTATTATAGGTAAAATTATAAATGGGGTTATTATAAGTGGGATAGTTCAGAAAACTGGGGGCGGCTTTTATTGAGGGGGTTTATTGAGGGAGAGATAAAGGAAGAAATAAAAAGTAAGGGGCTACAGGAAGTTTGCAGCATTATTTAGAAAAAGAATAAGCAATGGGGACAGCGCCAGGGACAGTGTCAGGAGATTAGGTTAGGTACGAGGTGCAGGAGGCTCTACCCCCTGGAGCAGTCCTGTAGCTGAGGGACTAGATAGGGAATCAATAGATACAGGGACAGATTAGGGTCAGAAATGTTAAATTGCTACTTATAATTTCAAACTAACCTAAAGATGTAAATCCAGTTTTTTGGTGAGGCAGGGGGGTTGTGTTTTTCAAAATGAAGAAAAGATTGGGGAGAGGTACGAAAGAGAACATTATAAATGGAGCAATTATAAGCAGGTTAGAAAGAATAGTTGACATATATTGGAGCGGCCGAGGGAAAAGGGGTTTTACAATTGTGAAGGGGTAGAATAAAGTTGATAACAGTGAATGGAGACATTAAAAGTTGTAAAGGCTACAAAAAAATATGAAATATAATAAGTGTGGCTCTACCCCCTGGAGCAGTCCTGTAGCTGAGGGTTTAGTAAGGGAATCAATAGATACAGGGACAGAATTGTGATAGGGTTAAGTAAGTTTTGTTTTCAATATGCAAATAATCTAAAGAAGGGAAATATTTTAATTTTTGGGGTTGTTTAGAAAAGGGGGGGCGGAAATTGTGAGGGGGGCTACAAAAAAAAGGGGTGTAATATGTTTGGTGAGTGTCTACAGAAAGTGGAAAAGGCTTCAGAAAAGGGGATTTATTGTTGGGGAAGGTTTTTGAGAGTGAGGTGTATAAAGTGAGGGATAAATGAAGGAGGACATAATGAGTAAGGGGCTACAGGAAGATTGGAGGATTGTTTATAAAAAGAATAACCAATAGCGATAGAGCCAGGGAGAGAGTCAGGAGATTAGGTCAGGTACGAGGTGCAGGAGGATCTACCTGTAGCTAATAATAATATAATAATTATTATCTTTATTTATAAGGGCCTAGTCAGAGAATCAAGAGACACAGGGACCGATTACGGACAGGAATGATTTACTAGTTAATGATTCATTCCAGTTGTTTCTTTAAAAAATCTATTGGGGGAATTTGGTGTTTATTTTTCCAAATTGACTGCAAAATGGAAAGAAGATTGGAGAGGAGATACAAATGGGGACATTGTGAATAGGGTTATAATAGGTGCGGGGTGTTAAGAAAAGTGCATCTAAATGTGGTGGCAACATAAAGTTTGGCCACAGAAATAGGGGCCATAGAAAGTGAAGGATAATGGGGAGGGATATAATAAGTAGGGGATACAGGATGTTGGGAGATATGTTTTCAACATTAATAATTGACAGGGAAAGAGCAGCAGGAAATGTGAGAAGAAAAGGTCAGGTATGAGGAGCAGATATTCTCGCTGAGTTGAGGCTATTGTAGGTGGAGGGTCCATTTGGAGCTATGTAATGTGGTAATGTAAGTGTAGAGAAGTGACATAGAAGTTTGGTGAGTGGCTACAGAAAGTGGAAAAGGCTATAGAAAAAGTGAGAGGCTACAGGAAGTCTGGACGATTGTTATTTAAAAAGAATAAACAATAAAATTAGAACTAGGGAGAGTGTCAGGAGATTAGGTGAGGTACGAGGTGCAGGAGGCTCTACCCTCAGGAGCTCCTGTAGCTAAAGGTCTAGTCACAGAATCAAGAGATCCAGGAACCGATAATGGACAGGAATGATTTACTAGTTAATAATTATCTCTAATAATTTTTTTTAAAAAGTGCAGAGAGGGGAATTTATTTATTTTTGGAATGGACTGCAAAATGGAAAGAAGATTGGAGAGGAGATACAAATGGGGACATTGTGAATAGGGTTATAATAGGTGGGGGGTGTTAAGAAAAGGAGATCTCAATGTGACGGCAACAGAACATTTGGCTACAGAAATAGGGGACATAGAAAGTGAAGGATAACGGAAGAGGGACATAATAAGTGAGGGGATACAGGAAGGGGGGAGATGTGTTATTAACGTAAATAACCGATAGGGAAAGAGCAGCAGAAGATGTGAGAAGACAAGGTTATGTACAAGGAGAAGGATGCTCTATGGTTAGGAGCTCCTGTACCTGAGGGCCAAGTCAGGGAATCAGGAGATAAAGGGAAAGATTACAGGCAGGAAGTTTTCATGTTAATTTCTAAATAATCTAAAGGGGGGAATTATTTCATTGTTTTTTTTAAAAGGGGTCTGGAAATCGGGAGCTAGAGAAAGGGGCTGTTATAAGTGTGGAGGGGCTATTAAAGGTAAAATTATAAATGGGGTGATTATAAGTGAGAGAGTTCACAAAAAAGGGGGAGGGTTTTATTGAGGGGGTTGTATAAAGGGATAGTTTTTAAGTAAGGGGCTACAGGAAGTTTGAAGCATTTTTTAAAAAAAACAGTCCTGTAGCTGAGGGACTAGATAGGAAGCAATAGATACAGGGACAGATTAGGGTCAGAAATTATTAAGTGCTACTTATAATTTCAAACTAACCTGAAGAGTAAAATACAGTTTTTGGTAAGGCAGGGGGGGTTGTGTTTTTCAATCAGTACAAAATGAAGAAAAGATTGGGGAGAGGTAAGAAAGAGAACATTATAAATGGAGCAATTATAAGCAGGTTAGAAAGAATAGTTGACATATATTGGAGCAGCCTAGGGAAAAGGGGTTTTACAATTGTGGAGGGGCGGAATAAAGTTGATATTAGAATGAGGGGCGGTGGGTATTTTAAATGACAGGGATAACAGTGAATGGAGGCATTAAAAGTTGTAAAGGTTACAAAAAAATATAAAATATAAGTGTGTGGTTGAGAAAGCTACTGAAAAGGGGATATAAAAACCGAGGGATAAAGGAAAGGGAACATAATATGTAAGGAGCTATTATTTTTAAATCAATATCCAACAGAGATAGGGGAAGTGTCAGAGGATTAGGTTAGTTATGAGGTGAGGCTATTATAGGTGCAGTGTACAGAAAAGGGTCTTCCATTGGGAGGTGGGTAAGGAGGTCTTATAAGTGTAGAGGAGCGCCACAGAAAATGAGACATTAGTTGAAGGGGTCTATAAAATAGTTGGTATTTTTAAGGGGAGGAAAACAGAAAGGGAACATTATAAGTGGGAAAGGCTACAGATAAAGCATTGTAAGAGGGAGGGCGGCTTCTTAAAGATGGATATAAGAAGGGAGGGATAAGAAAAAGTTTGTTGAGTAGTAAATTATTATTTACTTTTATTTATTTTAAAAGTCTGAAGAGGGAAATGTGTTTATTGTTTTTTTTTTCACATTGACTACAAAATGGAGATGAACTTCAAATAGGGACAAATTGAATGTGGATATAATAGATGGGGCGGTTAAGAAAAGTAGGTATAAGGTGAGACATCAGAGAAGGAGGACACAACAATTGAGAGGTTAGAGGATGTTTGTACTATTGTTTTCTAAGTAGAATAAACAATAACATTAGAGCCAGTGAGAGAGTCCGGAGATTAGGTTAGGTACGAGGTGCAGGAGGCTCTATCTTTAGGAGCAGTCCTGTAGCTGAGGGACTAGATAGGTACAGGGACAGATTAGGGACAGAAACTATTAATTGCTGCATATAATTTTAAACTAACCTAAACAGGTAAATTCAGTCAGGGGGTTGGGAGGGGGAGTACAAAATGAAGAAAAGATTGGGGAGAGGTAAGAAAGAGAACATTATAAATGGAGCAATTATAAGCAGGTTAGAAAGAATAGGTGACATATATTGGGGCGGCCTAGGGAAGAGGGGTTTTACAATTGTGGAGGGGCGGAAAAAATGGGGAATTAGAATAAGGGGCTTTGGTATTTTACTAACAGTGAATGGAAGAATTAAGAGTGGTAAAGGCAACAGAAAAATAGGAAATATAAGTGTGTGGTTGGGGAAAGCTACTGAAAGGGGGTATAAAAACCGAGGGATAAAGGAAAGGGAACATAAGAAGTGAGAAGCTGCAGGAAGTTGGGAGCATCAGAGGATTAGGTTAGTTATGAGGTGAGGCTATTATAGGTGGGGTGTACAGAAAAGGGTCTTCCGTTGGGAGGTGGGTAAGGAGGTCTTATAAGTGTAGAGGAGCGCCACAGAACATGGGACATTAGTTGAAGGGGTCTATAAAAAAGTTTGTTTTTTAAAGGGGAGGAAAACAGAAAGGGACCATTATAAGTGGGAAAGGCTTGTAAGAGGGAGGGCGGCTTCTTAAAGATGGATATAAGAAGTGAGGAATAAGGAAAAGTAAACATTATAAGTTGAGAAGTAAATAATATTTTACTGTCATTTTTTTTAAACTCTAAAAAGGCAAATTCATTTTAAGACAGGTAGGTACAAGGTCCAGGATGCTTTACTTTTAGGAGCAGTCCTGCGGCTGAGGACCTAGTCAGGAGATCAAGATTTCCAGGGACAGAATTGAGAAAGGGTTAATTAAGTTTTGTTTTTCATTTGCAATTTAAAGAGGAGAAATATTTAATTGTTCACATTCAACTTCTAAAATAAGGAAGGATGGGAAGGGGTGACAAATGTGTAAATCAACTGGGGTTTTTATAAGTAAGGGTTTTTGTAAAAGGGGTCAGGAAACTGAGGAGCTAGAGGAAGGGGCTATTATAATGGTGGAGGGGGTTTTTCAAGGTAAAATTATAAGTGGTGTTATAATAAGAGGGGGCATGAATCGTGGGGGCTACAAAAAAGGGGTATTATCAGTGAGGTGAGTGGCTACAGAAAGTGGAAAAGACAACAGAAAAGGGGAATTATATATAGGGGCGGGTTTTAAGGAGGTATAAAGTGAGGGATAAATGAAGGAGAACACAATAGGTAAGGGGCTACAGGAAGTTTGAAATATTTTTTTTTTAAATAACCAATAGGGACAGCGCCAGGGACAGTGTCAGGAGATTAGGTTAGGTACGAGGTGCAGGAGGCTCTACCCTCTGGAGCAGTCCTGTAGCTGAGGGCCTAGATAGGGAATCAATAGATGTAGGGACAGATTAGGGACAGAAATTATTAATTATTAATTAATGGTTATAATTTCAAAAACCCTAAAGAGGTAGATTTAGTTTTTTGGGCGGTGGGGTGGGGGGGTTGTGCAAAATGGAGAAAAGATTGTGGAAGGGTCTGATAGAGGACATTATAAATGGAGCAATTATAACTGAGGGTATAAAGAAAAGTTGACACATAGGGAAGGGAAAGGGGGATTTACAATTGTGGAGGGGTATAAAAACGGGGGTATTAGAATGAGGGGCTTTGGGTATTTTAAATGACAGGGCTAACAGTGAATGGAGGCTTTACAAGTTTGAAAGGCTGCAAATAAATAGACAATATAAGTGTGTGGTTGGGGAAAGCTACTCAAAAGGGGATAAAGGAAAGGGAACATAATGAGGCAGATTTACTTACCCGGTCCTGTCGCGATCCCGTAGTGCGTTGTCCGACGAGGATTCGGGTCCAGGGCAATTCACTAAGCTCGTGCGTCCGAGTTCCTTCCTGTGTCGCAGCTGCGCTGAGATCCGCCAGAGTTCACCTTCTTCTTCCTGCTGCATGTGAATGCTTGATCTTGCGACACAAATCATTTTTTAAATTCCGAGGTGTGTCCGAATCCGTCAGGTTTTCCGATGGCCCGCCCCCCGATTTGTGTCACGTGCAAGCCGGGGCCGATGCGCCAAAATCCGATCGTGTGCGCCAAAATCCTGGGGCAATTCATCACAAAATGGGAAAATATTCTGGAAACCCGATGAAAGTGTGCCATTCTGACCCTTAGTAAATGAGCCCCAATAAGTAAGGAGCTACAGGAAGTTGTATTTTTACAATGAATAACCAATAGATTAGGAGATGGATTGGCGACGTGGATTAGACGTGTACAGGAGCGATCTAGAATAAGGAAGGTAAAGAATTAGTTGTCTGGTAAATGGTTAATTACTGTTCTTTCTTCAAAAAATCTAAGGAGGTGAATTAGCTTTTTTTTGCTTTTTAAATTGACTTACTATGGAAGGAAGACTGGATTGGAGCTACAAATGGCTAAAATATAAATAGGGTTATCATAGGTGGGGGTGTTAAAAAATAAGGCACAAATGCGGGGGCAACAGAAAATAAAGCTACTGAAAATGTTGGACATAGAAAGTGATGGAATAGGGACATAAGGAAGTTGGGAGGTAATTTTTTTTAAATGAATGACAAGTAGAGATATGATACGAGGTGCCGGATGCTCTACTATAAGGAGCGGTCCTGCAGCTGAGGGTCCTGTCAGGGAATCAAGATTTACAGGGACAGAGTATAGACAAGAAAAATGTATTTTTGTTTATGATTTTTAAATAATCTAAAGAAGGGATTTAATTTAATTGTTTTTTGGTTTAACCTTCAAAAAGACAGAAGGGAGGGGATTGCATATGACTAAATTAATTGGGGTTTTTAGAAATTAGGGTTTTTGGATAAGGGATAAGGAAATTGGGTGCTAGAGAAAGGGGCTGTTATAAGTGTGGAGGATATTTTAAAGGTAAAATTATAAATTTGGTTATTATAAGTGAGGCTGCTCAGAAAATAGGGGCTACCGAATGGGGCTGTTATAAGTCTGGTGTTGCACTACAGAAGGTGGAAAAGGCTACAAAAAATGGGAGTTATATGTGGGTGAGGATTTGTGAGAAGGGGGTGTATAAAGGGAGGGATAAATGAAGGAGGACATAATGAGTAAGGGGCTACAGGAAGTTTGGAGGATTGTTTTTAAAAAGAATAACCAATAGCGATAGAGCCAGGGAGAGAGTCAGGAGATTAGGTCAGGTACGAGGTGCAGGAGGCTCTACCCCCTGGAGCAGTCCTGTAGCTGAGGGACTAGATAGGGAATCAATAGATACAGGGACAGATTAGGGTCAGGAATGAAAAGTTGATGCATATAAATTCAAAACAAGCTAAAGAGTTAAATACTTTATTTTTTGTGGGGTGTGGTTTGTTTTTCAAATTGAATACAAAATGGAGAAAAAGATTGGGGAGGGGCACGATAGAGAACATTACAAATGGAGTAATTTTATGTGGTAGTATTAAGACACGTTGACATTGTACTGGTGCGGTCTAGGGAAAGGGGGTGTTACAATGGTGGAGGGGTAGAAATAAAGGGGGTATTGGAATGAGGGACTATGGGTATTTTCTATGCCAGAGAATGGAGACTTTACTAGGGAGAGAAGCTACTGAAATACAGTGTGTGGTTAGAGAATGTTACTAAATGGGGATAAAGAAACTGAGGGATAAAGGAAAGGAACAGAAGAAGTAAGGACCTAAGGGAAGGGAGGAATATTTTTAATATAAATAACCAATAGAGATAGAGGGAGTGTCAGAGGATTAGGTCAGGTGTGAGGTGAGGCTATTATAGGTGGGGTGTACAGAGAAAGGGGCTTACAATGGGGGTTACAGTAAGGTGGTATCATAAGTGTGCAGGAGCGCTATAGATAAATAGGGGCATTCGGTGGAGGGGCGTATAAAAAGTGAGTTTTTTTATTTGGGAGGAAAACTGAAAAAAAGTGGGAAACCCTATAGAAAAGGGCATTGTAAGAGGGAGGGCGGCTTTTTACAAAGGGATATTAAAAAATGAGGAATAACAGAAGGTGAACCTAATACGTTGACTAGTATATGATTATTTACTGTTTTTTCTTCAAAAAATCTGTAGATATGAATTAGTTTTTTTGTTTTTGTTTTTGAAATTAACTACAATATAGAAAGAAGAGTGAAGAGGTGCGACACATGGGGTTATTATAGGTGGTGGTGTTACTGTGCGAAAAGGGGGAAATAAGGCTCCAGAAAATGGGGGCCTCAGAAAGTGAGGAATGATGTAATAGGGATATAGTAAGTAGGGGATACAGGAAGTTGGGAGGTAGACTTATAAAATTAATGACTAATAGTGGTAGAGCTACAGAAAATGCCAGGAGACAGGTACAAGGCTCGACTTTAAAGAGCAGTCCTGTACCTGAGGGTCCTGTCAGGGAATCAAGATTGACAGGGACAGATTAGAGACCAGAATAATTAACTTTTGTTTTTAATTTTTTAAATAATCTAAGGGGAATTATTTTATTGTTTTTCGAATGAAGGAGGACATGTAACGTAATGACCTGCATGAAGTTTGGAGGTTTTTTTTTTAATGAATAACCTATAGGGACAGCGCCAGGGACAGTGTCAGGAGATTAGGTTAGGTACGAGGTGCAGGAGGCTCTACCCTCTGGAGCAGTCCTGTAGCTGAGGGACTAGTCAGGGAATCATTAGAGACAGGGACAGATTAGAAATTAGGAATGATTCACTAGTCAATGACTTTTTTTTTTAGTTGACTGGACATTTTGCCAGTATCCTGACACCACAAGGGAAGAGGAGGAGGTTGGCATCCATCGGGGGAACAGAGGAAGTACAATTTTATTATTTTGCCTAGGGCTGTATATAGTAATTATGGGGGTGTATATAGGTGGTATAAGGGGTTGTATATAGTTATTATGGGAGGGTGCATATAGTTAGTATGGGGGGCTGTATATAGTTATTATGGGAGGGTGTATATAGTTAGTATGGGAGGGTGTATATAGTTAGTATGGGGGGTTGTATATAGTTATTATGGGAGGGTGTATAAAGGTGGTATGGGGGGTTGTATATAGTTATTATGGGAGGGTGCATATAGTTAGTATGGGAGGGTGCATATAGTTAGTATGGAGGGTTGTATATAGTTATTATGGGAGGGTGTATATAGTTAGTATGGGGGGTTGTATATAGTTATTATGGGAGGGTGCATATAGTTAGTATGGGGGTTGTATATAGTTATTATGGGAGGGTGCATATAGTTTGTATGGGGGTTGTATATAGTTATTATGGGAGGGTGCATATAGTTAGTAAGGGAGGGTGCATATAGTTAGTATGGGAGGGTGTATATAGTTAGTATGGGAGGGTGTATATAGTTAGTATGGGAGGGTGCATATAGTTAGTATGGGAGGGTGTATATAGTTAGTATGGGAGGGTGTATATAGTTAGCATGGGAGGTTGTATATAGTTAGTATGGGAGGGTGTATATAGTTAGTATGGGAGGGTGCATATAGTTAGTATGGGAGGGTGTATATAGTTATTATGGGAGGATGTATTTAGTTAGTATGGGGGGTTGTATATAGTTATTATGAGGGTGTATAAAGTTAGTATGGGGTTTGTATATAGTTATTATGGGAGGATGTATATAGTTAGTATGGGGGGTTGTATATAGTTATTATGGGGTTTGTATATAGTTAGTATGGGAGGGTGTATATAGTTAGTATGGGAGGGTGTATATAGTTAGTATGGGAGGGTGCATATAGTTAGTATGGGGGGTTGTATATAGTTATTATGGGAGGGTGTATATAGTTAGTATGGGGGGTTGTATATAGTTATTATGGGAGGGTGTATATAGTTAGTATGGGAGGGTGTATATAGTTAGTATGGGAGGGTGCATATAGTTAGTAAGGGAGGGTGCATATAGTTAGTATGGGAGGGTGTATATAGTTAGTATGGGAGGGTGTATATAGTTAGTATGGGAGGGTGCATATAGTTAGTATGGGAGGGTGTATATAGTTAGTATGGGGGGTTGTATATAGTTATTATGGGAGGATGTATATAGTTATTATGGGAGGATGTATATCGTTATTATGGGAGGGTGTATATAGTTAGTATGGGGGGTTGTATATAGTTATTATGGGAGGATGTATATAGTTATTATGGGAGGATGTATATAGTTAGTATGGGAGGATGTATATAGTTAGTATGGGAGGGTGCATATAGTTAGTATGGGGGGTTGTATATAGTTATTATGGGAGGATGTATATAGTTAGTATGGGAGGGTGTATATAGTTAGTATGGGAGGGTGTATATAGTTAGTATGGGAGGGTGTATATAGTTAGTATGGGAGGGTGTATATAGTTAGTATGGGAGGGTGTATATAGTTAGTATGGGAGGGTGCATATAGTTAGTATGGGAGGGTGTATATAGTTAGTATGGGAGGGTGTATATAGTTAGTATGGGAGGGTGTATATAGTTAGTATGGGAGGGTGTATATAGTTAGTATGGGAGGATGTATATAGTTAGTATGGGGTTTGTATATAGTTAGTATGGGAGGGTGCATATAGTTAGTATGGGAGGGTGTATATAGTTAGTATGGGAGGGTGCATATAGTTAGTATGGGAGGGTGCATATAGTTAGTATGGGAGGTTGTATATAGTTAGTATGGGGTTTGTATATAGTTAGTATGGGAGGGTGTATATAGTTAGTATGGAAGGGTGTATATAGTTATTATGGGAGGGTGCATATAGTTAGTATGGGGTTTGTATATAGTTAGTATGGGAGGGTGCATATAGTTAGTATGGGGTTTGTATATAGTTAGTATGGGAGGTTGTATATAGTTAGTATGGGGTTTGTATATAGTTAGTATGGGAGGGTGCATATAGTTAGTATGGGGTTTGTATATAGTTAGTATGGGAGGGTGTATATAGTTAGTATGGGAGGGTGCATATAGTTAGTATGGGGTTTGTATATAGTTAGTATGGGAGGGTGTATATAGTTAGTATGGGAGGGTGCATATAGTTAGTATGGGGTTTGTATATAGTTAGTATGGGAGGTTGTATATAGTTAGTATGGGGTTTGTATATAGTTAGTATGGGAGGTTGTATATAGTTAGTATGGGAGGGTGCATATAGTTAGTATGGGGTTTGTATATAGTTAGTATGGGGGGTTGTATATAGTTATTATGGGGTTTGTATATAGTTAGTATGGGAGGGTGTATATAGTTAGTATGGGAGGTTGTATATAGTTAGTATGGGGTTTGTATATAGTTAGTATGGGAGGGTGTATATAGTTAGTATGGGAGGGTGTATATAGTTAGTATGGGAGGATGCATATAGTTAGTATGGGGTTTGTATATAGTTAGTATGGGAGGGTGTATATAGTTAGTATGGGAGGTTGTATATAGTTAGTATGGGGTTTGTATATAGTTAGTATGGGAGGGTGTATATAGTTAGTATGGGGTTTGTATATAGTTAGTATGGGAGGGTGCATATAGTTAGTATGGGGGGTTGTATATAGTTAGTATGGGAGGGTGTATATAGTTATTATGGGAGGGTGCATATAGTTAGTATGGGGTTTGTATATAGTTAGTATGGGAGGGTGTATATAGTTAGTATGGGAGGTTGTATATAGTTAGTATGGGGTTTGTATATAGTTAGTATGGGAGGGTGTATATAGTTAGTATGGGGTTTGTATAAAGTTATTATGGGAGGGTGCATATAGTTAGTATGGGAGGATGTATATAGTTATTATGGGAGGGTGCATATAGTTAGTATGGGGTTTGTATATAGTTAGTATGGGAGGGTGTATATAGTTAGTATGGGAGGGTGCATATAGTTAGTATGGGAGGGTGCATATAGTTAGTATGGGGGGTTGTATATAGTTAGTATGGGGTTTGTATATAGTTAGTATGGGAGGGTGTATATAGTTAGTATGGAAGGGTGTATATAGTTAGTATGGGAGGGTGTATATAGTTAGTATGGGGTTTGTATATAGTTAGTATGGGGTTTGTATATAGTTAGTATGGGAGGTTGTATATAGTTAGTATGGGAGGGTGTATATAGTTAGTATGGGGTTTGTATATAGTTAGTATGGGAGGGTGCATATAGTTAGTATGGGGTTTGTATATAGTTAGTATGGGAGGGTGTATATAGTTAGTATGGGAGGGTGCATATAGTTAGTATGGGGTTTGTATATAGTTAGTATGGGAGGTTGTATATAGTTAGTATGGGAGGGTGCATATAGTTAGTATGGGGTTTGTATATAGTTAGTATGGGAGGGTGTATATAGTTATTATGGGAGGGTGCATATAGTTAGTATGGGGTTTGTATATAGTTAGTATGGGAGGGTGCATATAGTTAGTATGGGGTTTGTATATAGTTAGTATGGGAGGGTGTATATAGTTAGTATGGGAGGGTGCATATAGTTAGTATGGGAGAGTGCATATAGTTAGTATGGGGTTTGTATATAGTTAGTATGGGAGGGTGTATATAGTTAGTATGGGAGGGTGTATATAGTTATTATGGGAGGGTGCATATAGTTAGTATGGGGTTTGTATATAGTTAGTATGGGAGGGTGTATATAGTTATTATGGGAGGGTGCATATAGTTAGTATGGGGTTTGTATATAGTTAGTATGGGAGGGTGTATATAGTTAGTATGGGGTTTGTATATAGTTAGTATGGGAGGGTGCATATAGTTAGTATGGGGTTTGTATATAGTTAGTATGGGAGGGTGTATATAGTTATTATGGGAGGGTGTATATAGTTAGTATGGGGTTTGTATATAGTTAGTATGGGAGGGTGTATATAGTTAGTATGGGAGGGTGTATATAGTTAGTATGGGGTTTGTATATAGTTAGTATGGGAGGGTGCATATAGTTAGTATGGGGTTTGTATATAGTTAGTATGGGAGGGTGTATATAGTTATTATGGGAGGGTGTATATAGTTAGTATGGGGTTTGTATATAGTTAGTATGGGAGGGTGCATATAGTTAGTATGGGGTTTGTATATAGTTATTATGGGAGGGTGTATATAGTTATTATGGGAGGGTGTATATAGTTAGTATGGGGTTTGTATATAGTTAGTATGGGAGGGTGTATATAGTTAGTATGGGAGGGTGTATATAGTTAGTATGGGGTTTGTATATAGTTAGTATGGGAGGGTGCATATAGTTAGTATGGGGTTTGTATATAGTTAGTATGGGAGGGTGTATATAGTTATTATGGGAGGGTGTATATAGTTAGTATGGGGTTTGTATATAGTTATTATGGGAGGGTGTATATAGTTAGTATGGGAGGGTGTATATAGTTAGTATGGGGGTTGTATATAGTTAGTATGGGAGGGTGTATATAGTTAGTATGGGGCTTGTATATAGTTAGTATGGGAAGGTGTATATAGTTAGTAAGGGAGGGTGCATATAGTTAGTATGGGAGGGTGTATATAGTTAGTATGGGAGGGTGCATATAGTTAGTATGGGGGTTGTATATAGTTAGTATGGGAGGGTGTATATAGTTAGTATGGGGCTTGTATATAGTTAGTATGGGAGGGTGTATATAGTTAGTATGGGAGGGTGTATATAGTTAGTATGGGGGTTGTATATAGTTAGTATGGGAGGGTGTATATAGTTAGTATGGGGCTTGTATATAGTTAGTATGGGAGGGTGTATATAGTTAGTAAGGGAGGGTGCATATAGTTAGTATGGGAGGGTGTATATAGTTAGTATGGGAGGGTGCATATAGTTAGTATGGGGGTTGTATATAGTTAGTATGGGAGGTTGTATATAGTTAGTATGGGAGGGTGTATATAGTTAGTATGGGAGGGTGTATATAGTTATTATGGGAGGGTGCATATAGTTAGTATGGGGTTTGTATATAGTTAGTATGGGAGGGTGTATATAGTTAGTATGGGAGGGTGTATATAGTTAGTATGGGAGGGTGTATATAGTTAGTATGGGAGGGTGCATATAGTTAGTATGGGAGGGTGCATATAGTTAGTATGGGGGTTGTATATAGTTATTATGGGAGGGTGTATATAGTTAGTATGGGAGGTTGTATATAGTTAGTATGGGAGGGTGTATATAGTTAGTATGGGAGGTTGTATATAGTTAGTATGGGAGGGTGCATATAGTTAGTATGGGAGGGTGTATATAGTTAGTATGGGAGGTTGTATATAGTTAGTATGGGAGGTTGTATATAGTTAGTATGGGAGGGTGCATATAGTTAGTATGGGAGGGTGTATATAGTTAGTATGGGAGGTTGTATATAGTTATTATGGGAGGGTGCATATAGTTAGTATGGGGTTTGTATATAGTTATTATGGGAGGGTGTATATAGTTATTATGGGAGGGTGTATATAGTTAGTATGGGGTTTGTATATAGTTAGTATGGGGTTTGTATATAGTTAGTATGGGAGGATGTATATAGTTAGTATGGGAGGGTGCATATAGTTAGTATGGGGTTTGTATATAGTTAGTATGGGAGGTTGTATATAGTTAGTATGGGGTTTGTATATAGTTAGTATGGGAGGTTGTATATAGTTAGTATGGGAGGGTGCATATAGTTAGTATGGGGTTTGTATATAGTTAGTATGGGAGGGTGTATATAGTTATTATGGGAGGGTGCATATAGTTAGTATGGGGTTTGTATATAGTTAGTATGGGAGGGTGCATATAGTTAGTATGGGGTTTGTATATAGTTAGTATGGGAGGGTGTATATAGTTAGTATGGGAGGATGCATATAGTTAGTATGGGAGGGTGCATATAGTTAGTATGGGGTTTGTATATAGTTAGTATGGGAGGGTGTATATAGTTAGTATGGGAGGGTGTATATAGTTATTATGGGAGGGTGCATATAGTTAGTATGGGGTTTGTATATAGTTATTATGGGAGGGTGCATATAGTTAGTATGGGGTTTGTATATAGTTAGTATGGGAGGGTGTATATAGTTAGTATGGGAGGGTGCATATAGTTAATATGGGGTTTGTATATAGTTAGTATGGGAGGGTGTATATAGTTATTATGGGAGGGTGCATATAGTTAGTATGGGGTTTGTATATAGTTAGTTTGGGAGGGTGTATATAGTTAGTATGGGGTTTGTATATAGTTAGTATGGGAGGGTGCATATAGTTAGTATGGGGTTTGTATATAGTTAGTATGGGAGGGTGTATATAGTTAGTATGGGGTTTGTATATAGTTAGTATGGGAGGGTGCATATAGTTAGTATGGGGTTTGTATATAGTTAGTATGGGAGGGTGTATATAGTTAGTATGGGAGGATGCATATAGTTAGTATGGGAGGGTGCATATAGTTAGTATGGGGTTTGTATATAGTTAGTATGGGAGGGTGTATATAGTTAGTATGGGAGGATGCATATAGTTAGTATGGGAGGGTGTATATAGTTAGTATGGGAGGGTGTATATAGTTAGTATGGGGTTTGTATATAGTTAGTATGGGAGGGTGTATATAGTTAGTATGGGGTTTGTATATAGTTAGTATGGGAGGGTGTATATAGTTAGTATGGGAGGGTGTATATAGTTATTATGGGAGGGTGCATATAGTTAGTATGGGGTTTGTATATAGTTAGTATGGGAGGGTGTATATAGTTATTATGGGAGGGTGTATATAGTTATTATGGGAGGGTGTATATAGTTAGTATGGGGGGTTGTATATAGTTAGTATGGGAGGGTGTATATAGTTATTATGGGAGGGTGCATATAGTTAGTATGGGGTTTGTATATAGTTAGTATGGGAGGGTGTATATAGTTATTATGGGAGGGTGTATATAGTTAGTATGGGAGGGTGCATATAGTTAGTATGGGGGGTTGTATATAGTTAGTATGGGAGGGTGTATATAGTTAGTATGGGAGGGTGCATATAGTTAGTATGGGGTTTGTATATAGTTAGTATGGGAGGGTGTATATAGTTAGTATGGGATGGTGTATATAGTTAGTATGGGAGGTTGTATATAGTTAGTATGGGAGGGTGTATATAGTTATTATGGGAGGGTGCATATAGTTAGTATGGGAGGGTGTATATAGTTAGTATGGGGTTTGTATATAGTTATTATGGGAGGGTGTATATAGTTAGTATGGGATGGTGTATATAGTTAGTATGGGAGGTTGTATATAGTTAGTATGGGAGGGTGTATATAGTTATTATGGGAGGGTGCATATAGTTAGTATGGGAGGGTGCATATAGTTAGTATGGGGTTTGTATATAGTTAGTATGGGAGGGTGTATATAGTTAGTATGGGAGGGTGCATATAGTTAGTATGGGAGGGTGTATATAGTTAGTATGGGAGGGTGCATATAGTTAGTATGGGAGGGTGCATATAGTTAGTATGGGAGGGTGTATATAGTTAGTATGGGAGGGTGTATATAGTTATTATGGGAGGGTGCATATAGTTAGTATGGGGTTTGTATATAGTTAGTATGGGAGGGTGCATATAGTTAGTATGGGAGGTTGTATATAGTTAGTATGGGAGGGTGTATATAGTTAGTATGGGAGGTTGTATATAGTTAGTATGGGAGGGTGCATATAGTTAGTATGGGAGGGTGTATATAGTTAGTATGGGAGGGTGTATATAGTTAGTTTGGGAGGGTGCATATAGTTAGTATGGGGTTTGTATATAGTTATTATGGGAGGGTGTATATAGTTATTATGGGAGGGTGTATATAGTTAGTATGGGGTTTGTATATAGTTAGTATGGGAGGGTGTATATAGTTATTATGGGAGGGTGTATATAGTTATTATGGGAGGGTGTATATAGTTAGTATGGGGTTTGTATATAGTTAGTATGGGAGGGTGTATATAGTTAGTATGGGAGGGTGTATATAGTTAGTATGGGAGGGTGTATATAGTTAGTATGGGAGGGTGTATATAGTTAGTATGGGAGGGTGTATATAGTTAGTATGGGAGGGTGTATATAGTTAGTATGGGAGGGTGTATATAGTTAGTATGGGAGGGTGTATATAGTTAGTATGGGAGGGTGTATATAGTTAGTATGGGGTTTGTATATAGTTAGTATGGGAGGATGTATATAGTTAGTATGGGAGGGTGTATATAGTTAGTATGGGAGGGTGTATATAGTTAGTATGGGAGGGTGTATATAGTTAGTATGGGGTTTGTATATAGTTAGTATGGGAGGGTGCATATAGTTAGTATGGGGTTTGTATATAGTTAGTATGGGAGGGTGTATATAGTTATTATGGGAGGGTGTATATAGTTAGTATGGGGTTTGTATATAGTTAGTATGGGAGGGTGTATATAGTTAGTATGGGAGGGTGTATATAGTTAGTATGGGGTTTGTATATAGTTAGTATGGGAGGGTGCATATAGTTAGTATGGGAGGGTGTATATAGTTAGTATGGGAGGGTGTATATAGTTAGTTTGGGAGGGTGCATATAGTTAGTATGGGGTTTGTATATAGTTATTATGGGAGGGTGTATATAGTTATTATGGGAGGGTGTATATAGTTAGTATGGGGTTTGTATATAGTTAGTATGGGAGGGTGTATATAGTTATTATGGGAGGGTGTATATAGTTATTATGGGAGGGTGTATATAGTTAGTATGGGGTTTGTATATAGTTAGTATGGGAGGGTGTATATAGTTAGTATGGGAGGGTGTATATAGTTAGTATGGGAGGGTGTATATAGTTAGTATGGGAGGGTGTATATAGTTAGTATGGGAGGGTGTATATAGTTAGTATGGGAGGGTGTATATAGTTAGTATGGGAGGGTGTATATAGTTAGTATGGGAGGGTGTATATAGTTAGTATGGGAGGGTGTATATAGTTAGTATGGGGTTTGTATATAGTTAGTATGGGAGGATGTATATAGTTAGTATGGGAGGGTGTATATAGTTAGTATGGGAGGGTGTATATAGTTAGTATGGGAGGGTGTATATAGTTAGTATGGGGTTTGTATATAGTTATTATAAGGGGACTGTATTACTATCAACAAAAGTTTGTGCCCAAGGACCTCCACCACCCTTTATCCGGCCCTGAAAGGGGCCATTATACCAGTGGGTGTCATGAGATTAGGATAGGTACGAGGTTACCGAATCAGGAAGGATTATTTGATACATTATTTTAATTCCATAGAATTATTTTTCCAGCAAGTTATAAAAGAAGGTGAAAAGACGCTTCCTGGTTTCTTTTATTAAAATTGAATAAACCTTTTCCAAAATGATCTTACTTTGTTTTGTTTGTACTTTGTTACAGATTTTGTTTGTCAGATTTTGCTGTGGAAAAGCCACAACCTAATATAGTAGCATTAAAGTGAATGTGATTTGTAAAAAGTCATGTAGATGATGCAGGTCGCTCAGAAGTTCTGAGTTGGAAAAAAAAATAATTATGATCATGTGACTGATGTTGATTTTCGCATGCATTTTTTTTTACACTACAGTCTATGGGAGAGTGAGAATCTGCACCAAATCCGTGGACTTAATGCGCTTTTTGGCTGGAAATTACATCATATCCAGTGGAGGGAAAAAAAAAAACAACAAAAAACAAAACACTAAATAGACAAATCAGCATGAAATCTGCATGAAAAATTTCCTAAAAACCAGATTGGCAGATTTTCATGCCATTGTGTGCAGATAGCCTGAAACATTAAATACGACCCGGCTGGTGAATGTAACACTGCCAGACCATTTTATGTTAATTTCAAGTAATAGTTCCCATATAGGCCATTAGATATCTCAATGAAGAACCATGACTAGGGGTTCAGCACATTTCCTAGCAAGGTAGGACTGGCAGCCTAGGGCCCACCTGTGAAAATGTTTCTTGGGGGGCTTCTAGTGCTATATACTGCTATTAAATATATATATATATATGTTTAGACCATGCTGAAATGATGTGTTTGCATTGGGTTTTGAACGGCCTTGCAAATGCATTGGACAAAATATATCATTATTAATAAGGTAAAATCGCAGATGTGTTTTAAGAAGCGTTTTTTCCCCCTGTTGTGTTTGCAATGGTTTTTTAAAACATAATAACCCAAATTTACTAAAAACAATGAAGTCTGTACTGGGCACAGTAGGCTGTGTAGTCAACAGAGGGCGCCAGATTCAGATTTTTGATTTTTGGTGCACCTTTTAACATGGGTCCTGAACATGGTGCACCTTAACGGCCATTTCAGTGCAGAACTTTGTGTTACATCAGGTATAGAGCAGCTGTGCCACAAAGTTTTCTCATGAAAAAACGTGCAAAGTCCGACAGAAAACTGGTGCAGGGGTTTTAGTAAATGCAGACACATAGGGATACACTTGGCGCCAGCTTATGATGCCACTTTTTTCCAGCCTCCTTAAAAATCCCTGTGAGCAGCTGCGATGTGCTGCACCTCATGGCAATTTCTATGGCAGATCTGTCCTGGCACAGAATTGGTCCCTAGCCTGCACATGAATGGGTGAAGGCTATAGAACAGTGGTGGCGAACCTATGGCACGGGTGCACCCTTGCCATCACACCATGGTAGAGTTTGCCAGACAGGACTCAAGGCCTCTAGCAGTCCCCGGCAGCCCAGGACCCCAGAAGGAAACTACAATAATAATCCAAACTTCTTCTCCTTCTTTCTATTGTATTGGTGTCCTCCGGTGCCTATACAATTTACACCTGTGGCAGAGCAGGGAGTAATAAGTTACTGCTTTAATTGTTGCACCGGCACTTTGTGATAAATACGTGGGTTTTGGTTGTAGTTTGAGCACTCGGTGTCTAAAAGGTTTGCCATCACTGCTATAGGCAGAGCGCAGGCACAAGTCAGGAACAACCCACAGTGGCCCAGCCCAACCCCAAGTTCAAGTGCATCCAGATAAACTCCTCGTTGAGTGCAGATACTAGCGTCTGGTGAATAGCAACAAGTGTTGTTTTAACCTGGCAAAACACGTCGCTATTAACTGAATTCAATGGTTTAGCTCTAAACATGCGATCAGGGAGGAGATATTCTATTGCATCTTGTGAACACAGCCTTAGGGTCCAGCATTAAGTAGAGTCTCTTATTAAAAGCAATCAGAGCCTCCCGCACCTCTGCCTCATATTGTGACCCCTCATCTACCTCTTATATTATGACCTCTCATCTCCCCTTATATTGTGTCCCCCCTCATCTCCCCTCATATTGTGGCCCCCTAGACCGAAATTGTGTAGGACAGGCACTACCAAGGTATACGAATGTATGTAAGCCAACGCACCCCGATAGCTGGTGGATGCGTACACAAGGCTATTCAGAAATAACAAAAAATGTTTATTGGATAAGTAACAATTTTAAACACAATCAAGACGGGACAACAATAAATATAAAAACACTTAAAAAGTACACCAGAGGGGTGTACAAAGCTGCCAAGGGACAAGTTGCCCTAGAAACCCCCTACTACAGTCTGCCAATAGTAGAACTACAGTAACCATAAGGACCAGAATATGAATAACCATATAGAGCTAAAGTGCAAAAAATGATGCATGAAAAGTGCAATTTGAACAATGTAACAAAGCTCTGATGCATTGATCCCTACATGCCCAACATATACAATAGCATGTTGTCGTAGAATAAGACAATAAAGCAAGGCAGGCAGGTGTAGGCAGAGAGAGGGGGGGTAGGCAGACCCCACGCATATCGTCAACTATTCGGTGACTTCCTCAGGGGTAAGATTTACTTACCCCACGGTGCATTGTCCGACGCTGATTCGCGTTCTGCCGGGATTCACTAAGATCGTGCGTCCGAGTTCCTGCATGTGTTGCTTCTGCTCCGAGGTCCGCCGGAGTTCACCTGCTTCTTCCCGGTGCATGTGAGTGCTGATCTTGCGACACAAAACCTTTTTTAAATTCTGCAGTTTTTCCGAATCTGTCAGGTTGTCCGACGGCCAACCCCCCCCCCCCCCCCGATTTCTGTCGCATGCAAGCCGAAATCCAATCCTGTGCACCAAAATCCCGGGGCAATTCGGCGCAAAACGGAAATATTCGGGTAAACGCGACGAACGGGCGGCGTTCGGACCCTTAGTAAATGAGCCCCAATGTGTTCCAGCAATAGCCCGTCCCGATCCCGGTCGTCTTTTGCTCTTATGAGACACTGAGAGTTGATGGAGCCACTTATACATTGAGGAAGCTCTTTAGTGACACCAGAACTTCGCTTTTATGTAAAATGGTAACAATAAAAATAAATATTTGACTGTGGAATTTAGCGGACACAAGTAGCTCCATAAAATTTTACTAGCTCAATTATCTTAGCCCAAAGAACGAATGTTATTTTTTTTTATGTGTCGCCTTTGCATATAAAGTCACTTCATCCTCCCAGACATTAGATTTTCGGCAGGATCCTCGCTCTTCCGCTGCGCTCTCATCACAGAGTGTGAATTATTCATCTTCTTTTTTTTTCTCTCTTATAATTTTATCACAAACTTTCGACACAAAGTTAAACATCTTCTGGATTTCTCTTTTATCGGTTGTTTTCACGCATATGATATGTATTCAGAATAGTTATGCTTTAGGATGTGATAAGTTATGTGAATAACTTATTTTGATAATAAAGATTTTTCATTATTTAACACATTTTACATTCAAAAATGTAGGTATTTGTTACTCCTACAGTCATAATGACCTATATAATAGGTTTAGACAGGGGGCAGCCGATCAGGGCCGCAGGTTAGCTGCTGTGAACTTGCTAGTGGCTAACCCCCTGCTATCTACTGTAGCAGAATACTGGATGAGATTTAGGGGGTTAGTTTAGAAAGGAGAGCCTAAGGCTCCTTGCAAATGTACTGTATTTTTCAGACTACAAGGCGCACAAAATTTTTTTTTATTTTCTCAGAAATCAAAGATGCGCCTTATAGTCCAGTGCGCCTTCAAATCTTGAATGCAGGCAAATTATCAATAGATATGTTAGCCTGCTTGTTTGTCATATAAAAAAGATACTTTTAGATTTATGTAAATGTGACTGAAGTGCTCTGTGGGGTGTTACCAGAGCCCCTGTGGTTTCCAGCATCACACCCCCTGGAGCACTTCTACCACGGCAGTGCATTGCACACATGCTCGAATATGCCCAAAAGTTGGTGATTCCACCAGCCCCCAGACTTGCGCATGCATACCATGCAATGCACCACTGTCTGCTACTCGCTGCAGCGGGCTCTTTGGAGCTGCCACATTTTTCTCTGAATAACAAACAGGCTGATATACCTATAAGAAATATGCCCGCATTAAAGATTTAAACCTCTGCAAAGCACATGTGGTGCTATGGAGAGGTTCATCTAAGTGGTTGATTTGCTTTCAGGGCAGTACCCCATTGAATTACCCCCGTTCTGTGAGCTCTAGCCAATTCAACAAAAGGTTCCAGAACCATCAAGCCAGTTGCCTTTTGTTATCCTCTGTAACTAACAAGCCACTTGCCTCTAGTATAACTGCTTGTAACCATTGTGTGAAAAGAAAGCAAGGGGATGCTTAAGGAAAAAAAACGTATAAAAAATTGCTCATGAGCTACGAGGCAAATTAGTTTGTTGTGTCTGATTTAGCTGAAAAAATAGAAGTGGTAGGTGGATGTGGGGTGAGTTGCTGCCACTCGCACACCGCTACTACTTTGCCTCAGTCCTGGTTTTGCTTTAATGCCCCACCACCTGATGAAGACGATTTCTATTTATGACCCTCCCAGCTTATAACTATTGTAAGAGTTTTCTCTTGGACAGTAAAGTGTGTTTGTCAACATTCTGAATCATATTAGTACTCTATAAAATGTAATTTCACATTACCCGGCTCCCTGCTAGAAGCTTGTTGTGAGTCCCAAGGAAGGAGTGGGACGGGAGCTGCATCAGCCTGTATCAGTATCCATTCCTCCACACTCATCCAGCTCATCCAGGGAGGGGATGGTGTGGAGGAGAGGAAGAATGCAAAAAGGGAAAGGAAGTATAAAGAATGTTCAATGGTCCATTAATATGTGACTATTAGGCTTAAAAGAATATGAATATTTATAAAATGGAAAACTGAATTAAGCCCAGATAATCTGGAAGAGCTTGTACTAAGATAGAAATAAGTAAATAATTCCAGAAAATAAACTTTGTATTTGCAGTTTGCGCACACAGACGGAAATAATAAGAAAACAAAGTAATCAAAGGCTGAGGAAACAAATACATAGGAGGTAAATTAAAAGACGGCAATTACTATTACAGACTGTAGGTAGCACAGTAGCGTATAGCGCAGACGAAATAAACAACTGCAAGATAATGGCCTTATTACTGTAATAGCGCGGATGTTCAATAGTCTCAGAATTTACAGCCTGAAGTTTACTTTTTCTCAAAGTGATAAAATAACACAACTCATAATAAAGGCCAACAATGTGGTGTCTGAGCTCCATACAATACAATGTCTTATCAAGGATTTAATGACTTATCTGGATGCCCACCATAGGTTACAAGTAGGCTCACCAATAGTCTATGAAAGCTAAGGCAACACACTGGGGGTTTTTGCGGCGATTTTCCCAGAATTGCCCCGGGATTTTGGCGAACCGGATCGGATTGTGGCGCATCGGCGTGCACGCGACGGAAATCGGGGGGCGTGGCCATACGAAAACCCTCCTAACCTATTCTTCTGTGTCTGATATTAAACAGTAAGCTTACACACTGCAATCCAACCCTATTCCTCTGTGCCTAATTAGACAAGCCTCTACTCTATTCCTATGCGTCTTGTCTCAAAAGCTAAACTAACTAATCCAGCGGTGCGTTCTCTGTGGAGGATTCAGGTCTTCCGGCAATTCACTAAGGCAGTCCCTCCGACGTCCACCAGGTGTCACTGCTGCGCTGAAGTCCGCCGAGGCCCGCCGGAGTGCACGAGTCTATTCCTGGTGAAGGTAAGCGCGAGTCCAGCGACACCTTTTCTTTTAAATGCGGCGGTTTCTCCAAATCCGTCGGGTTTTCGTTCCGCCACGCCCCCCGATTTCCGTCGCATGCATGCCGGCGCCGATGCGACACAATCCGATCGCGTGCACCAAAAACCCGGGGCATTTCAGGGAAAATCGGCACAAATCGGAAATATTCGGGTAACACGTCGGAAAAACGCGAATTGGGCTCCTAACTTATTCCTCTGTGTCTGGTATCTCACTAACTAAACCAATACACTGTTCTCCATCCCTATTCTGTTGTGTCTGGTACTTCAAAAGCGAAACTAACTCGCCGCATTCTTACACTATTCCGATGTGTTTGGCTTTTTATAATTGTCAGATTGCCTCAGGCAAATGGTGGTGAATAAGGGTGTCAATGAGTTTAATAAAAAAAAAAAAAAAAAAAACAAGAGACAAATTTTAATTTCTGCATTGGTTGCTGGGTTTATTATCCTTGGAGAACACCCTAGGCTTGTTGCTTTGCTGGTGGACCCAGGTCTTTCTCTGCCTTAGGATCCCATTTTAGATTATGAAACACCCCATGACCTGTGTCCAACAGAGGCCTTATCCAGCTATGACCCTCACCGGCCTCTGCAGCACTGTGGCCCACACTTGGCATGGTTCCTCTCTAGTTAGCAGTGGAGGTGTTAGCTTTCAATTCTGGTCAAAATTCTGGTCCAATGCCTGTCGGAAACTAGGTCCACTCTTCTTTGCTGATGTGCACTTTCCAAGAACTGACTCAAGACTAACCTAACCTGAGAGTGGGGGAGGCCTAGGACCTCCTCTATTCTGGAAAGTGCTCTAGTCTAGCACTTCAGCCCATTGGTTATCTAGTGGCTAAAAGCCCTGCTGCTTAAAGGGGTTTTCCCACCAATCAAGTAAGGCCCTATCCCTCAGCAATTTCCGTCAGCTCCATAGACGCATATGCTCCATTCATCTCCGGGAGCAATAAGGGATCCAATGGAGGTACCTCCGACAGATTATGTTCTCATAATCTGTGGGGGTCTCATCACTGATCAGCAGGTTAGGCCCTATCGTGTGGATAGGGCTCAACTTGATTGGTGGGAAAACCCCTTTAAAGACACAATATTGAAAAATGTGAACAGTATAAAACCGTGTAAATTGTTACAAAGCAGCACAAATATGCATATGCTACATAGACTCTTGAAGCTGCTACAAGCGAGTGCCCATTAATACTGCAATTGTCTGTAAATGTCAGAACAAATGGAAACCTCGGATAAATGTTCTATCTGAAAGTCGGTTTTGCAGTGACCGGATCATTGTCAGTGCTCATTTATTCTGACATCAGCCATTGTGGGGCTTTGTTGTCTGTTTTTGTGTAATTGCAGACACCCCAGTGTTCCCTTCAAAGCTTTTATTCAAAGAGAATTCAGAGATGTGATGCCAGCGCTTGTATGTGTGGGCAGGGTGAAGGGGCAAACATCCAGGCCGACTTGGCATTGGGTAAAGTTACACTTCGGTGTAGTAATACAAGCAATGATGATGTAGACTAGGCTGGGAAAACTGGGACCACCAGTGAGGGTGGGGGGAAGGGACAATTACTCTGTATTGTGGTGTTTTGAATGGAATTTTTCGGATGATTAGTTATCGCCTATCCAAGGGCCATAAATGTGAGGCATCAACTGCTGGGACTCGCACCCATCATAACAACAGGATCCCCAATAATCCAGAAACCAGAGGTCCTAATGCGCCATTCAATAGTAAAGGGAGTGTTAGAAATTGCAGAGCAATCGGCCAACTTCAGCACCTCCCAATCACTGTCGATATGAGCTCCCAACATACACAAGCACCATGATATACAAATTTCATTGCTTCTATACATTTTATTTGAGCGGCAAGACATGTGCTTGACCAGATGCTCCACCCATATGTGAGAGCAGGAACTTTTCTCCAGATCGCTCAGGGTCCACTTTCGTGATCAGTGCAGTTGGACCCCCGCTGATCAGCCTGTTATCCCCCATCCACATTGCATCTGCATCTTCTGGTTTTCAGCACTCTGGGGCACATTTACTAAGAACAGTGCAGTGTGTACTATGTGCAGTTTGCCTGTGTATAGTGTAGGGGGCGCCAGATGCAGGCTTTGTGGTGCACATTCTTCATCAATCTGGTCCCCCCTGCCATGCTCTGACAGACTGCACCACTTTTTTTGGCACACCTTTAACATTTGGTGTGCAACACATTTCTTTCAGACTTTGTTAAATACGGCACATGGTCCAACTGAGCACCAGAACGCCCATTTCAGAGTAGAAATTTGTTTTGCATGAAGAATAGTGCAGCCACAACACAAATAAGGTGCGGACACTTCTTAAATACCTGTGCAGGCAGTTTGTACATGAAAGAAAACTGTTGCCCAGCCCTTGGTAAACTTTCCCCCTGTGTCTTGCCGTAAATGGGGCCACCTGAGGCCAACAAGTGGCCTTCTCAGATTGTGGGGCACCACTTCCATTGACCATGGGACATCATGTTCTCTGTTGTCTGTGGGTCCAAGGAAGCCACTCAGTGGCTAAAGTGTATCCTGTGACGTCTGGCTGGGTGCAGTGCTGAAAACCACCTCTGCCCCAGCCCCCTATACACTAGAGAGAGCCAGAAGCAGAAGGCTCTGTTCACTGTAGAGGGACAACCCCTGCACCTCAGACATGTCAAATATTTCTAGTAGTAGTAAGTTGATAGGGGCCCCAGGGCATGTGCCCCAGGAGTCCACCCAATAATCCAGCCCTGCATGTTGGAGTAATGGATAGGGTAAGCGCAGGGCCTGCAAACCGCAAGGGGAAAGCAAGAAGGATGTGAGACAAAATCTTGCTCCTCCAGGCTATTTTAACATTTAGTCCTGTACTGGTTCAAGGGTCCTAAACCGTTGAGTGGGATGTTTAATGACCAAACCCACCACATGGATGTCACTGGACTCCATAAATATCACATACTGATCAATATATATCATTTCCTTGCATCCAATATGTGCATACTATTTGTAAGCCGGGCGTCCTCCAGCAGTGGGGGATGTGTTACTGCGATGTGCTTGAATTAGTATTGATTCATGGGATATTTGTACAATATTTCATATTTCATATGAAGACAGATGGCAGTAGATGTCATCAGACCCCCAGCTCTCCCCCGTCCTGTCATCCACATATACTCATAATTATCTCCTTACCAATCGCTTTCCTTGACCTCCTACAAATTGGAATAATTGGTCTGTCGGGTCATATTGATTTTCAGCGAGTCTCGGTGAATTCGAGGAGCTCTTGCTATTTTTTAGTGTCAGCAGTTTCCAGGGTTCAGTAGTCTTCAACGTTTAAGACAATATCCTTCATTTCCATCAGGATCACATTTTCTTTCCGATTATTCAGATTTCATTCATTTATACTCGGCGTTGGTCACATTCCAGGAATCCAGCTCCAGCTTAAAGGTGAATAATGAGATATTTATGGGAAGATATAGTCAAGTTTCTTTTCCTACTCAGGGAAGGTATAAGCCATTACACCACTGCACATGTAGCAGAGCTGAATTTGTAACCAACTGTTCCTATAGAAAGTTGTTAAAGGGACACCACCGTTATATATACAGGCAGTGCCCATGTTACATACAAGATAGGTGCCATAGGTTTGTTCTTAAGTAGATTTTGTATGTAAGTTGAAACTGTATATTTTATAATTGTAGCTCCAGACCAAAAAAATTTTTGCCCCAGTGACAATCGGAGTTTCAAGGATTATCAATAAAACTTCATTACAGACACCTTACAGCTGATCATTGCAGCCTGGGACTCTAGTAAAGCATCCAGAGACTTCACCAGAGGTCAGAGGGGTCTGTCTGTAACTAGGGGTTGTCTGTACGTCGAGTGTCCTTAAGTAGGGGACCACCTGTACCTGCTCTACTGCTGTGAATCTGCACATTCTGGTGTTATAGCCCAGAGCAGTGAAACCCTTAACTCAACTTATACAATTGTTTGGGGCTACATAGATATAGGGGGGCCCATATAGTGGAGGACTGCAGCTGATTCATCCATGCTGGTTGTTAAAGGGGTTGTCCACTTTCAGCAAAAAAATTGATATTGTGTAATGAAAAGTTATAAAATTATCTAATATATTTTCTGTATCAATTTGTCACGGTTTTCTAGATCTCTGCTTGCTGTCATTCTATAGAAAACTTCTTGTGGATAGAAATCTGCCCCTGGTCATGTGATGTCACACAGGTGCACAAGCCGTTAGTATCACAAGGCTCTGATTACTCTGTATCAATTCGTTGAGGTTTTCTTGATTTCTGCTTGCTGTCCATGGGCTGGTGATGGACACACAGTTGCACGAGCTGTTCGTATCACAAAGAGTAATCAGAGCCTTGTGTTTCTAACGGCTTGTGCACCTGTGTGACATCACATGACCAGGGGCAGATTTCTATCCACAAGAAGTTTTCTAGCAGAGATCTAGAAAACTGTGACAAATTGATACAGAAAGTATATTGGAAATTGTATGATGTTTCATTACACAGACCATATCAATTATTTCCTGAAAGTGGACAAACCCTTTAAAGGAGTTTTTAAACCCTATAACTGGCTACGGTGAGGAAGTAAGAGTTCTCCACATGCAGACTTTGACAACTCAGGCCGCCTTGTAGGCTGGTGGAGACTTTCAGCCATTGATGCCCCACTTGGGGCTTCTGGGAAATATGCAAATGCATTTTCCAGTATTGGAAAAAGAAAAACACTACCTCTTTAGTTACCTTGTAGTAGCTGAAGACAAAGCTCTGCCATACTATATGAGCATGAATTATGTGTTTACGGCGCATGCGCAAGATTTCGATGCAAGCTGGAGACACAACAGGTTGGATTTTCACACCAAAGGGCAGTTTGTTGCAGATAAGTGTCTAAATTTTGTCCCTCTTTGGTTTTCAAAACCAGTTTTTATTTTTAAAAAAACTAGTCCGGACCCTATTACAGGTGGGGTTGTTACACTTGGCTCGCCCTGTTGATTAACACTGGATGGAGCAGGAAGGAGACTGCTCTATCATACTGCAGGAGCATGAGCAATGTATTCACAGCGCATGCGCAAGATTTCGGTGCCACACCTGGATAGGATGGGTTATTAATAGCCTGAGGGTGATGGCTGAGGATGTGACACCTGTCAATCAGCTGTTATACATTATGGATAAAGCACTCTCTTCAGTCACACTCCTCCCCTCCTGGTAGAGTGGAAACCTTGCGCATGCACCGTAAATGCATTATACCTACTCATGTGGCATGACAGATATCAGTGCAAGAGCTACTTCCACTGAAGGTGAATGGCATTACAGGGCACCAGATCCTTTGCTTATGGCCCCAGAAATGCCAAATCCACAACTTGCTATAGGTCAATGCTTCTGGTCTCATTGGACCGGAGGTTCTGATGTCTCATCTATTGCGCAAATGACGTCTGAGCCGGACCTAGTACTAGTTCATCAGAACCAGAAGCTCAGTTTAAAAGGAAATCTGAAACAGCAAAATAAGTTTCGGCACTTAGCTGCATCCCAGAAGCAATGTAATTGAGTTGGACAATCCCTTTAAGCCATTATAATGGATGGTATATTTAATAAAAGGGCTATTACAATGGCGGCTGAGTTATTTGACAGATGCACATTAAACACGAGAAATCCAAGAATCTGTCTCCTGCCGAGCCAATTATTTCCAGATTATAATGTGCATCTTTGTATATAAAAATCTCCGGACACAAAGTAATGTTCCTGACTGCATTAAGCGTGATGTAAATGGGACTACAGGGGGAGGGTGAGGGGGTCTGCAAACAATTTATTGGAACAAGTGTGTGCCATGTCGCAACGAATCACATCCGGTTGTAGGATCAGCTGAGACGTCCTGCACCTGTCCCTATACTTTATGTTAAAAAGGGGTTTTAACAATTTATAATAGAAACTAATAATAGTCTTGTTATCTGCAGAGAGCGTGCAGGGACAGTGACATCTAGAGGCAGCTCTGGGGATTGCAGTCCCTCCAGGTGATTATTTTCTTTCTATAGGTGTCCTACTATTTATATAATGCTGCAACACTCTTCCGCTCATAAGTACAGGATTGATGAATGGCCAATAGTTTAGGGTAATATTTTTTTTAACAGGACTATTAGGGGATTCAATGTGGGCTACTAGTTTTTGGGTCTTCCAACCCAGTGTTGCAATATTTGCATCCTTATACAGGCAGTCCCCGTGTTATGTACAAGATAGGTTTTGTAGGTCTGTTCTTAAGTTGAATTTGTATGTAAGTCAAAACTGTATATTTTATAATTGTAGCTCCAGACAAAAAAATCTTTTTGTCCCAGTGACTTTTTCAACATTTTTTTTGCTGTAATGGGACTAGGGATTATCACTAAAGCTTCATTACAGACACCTTACAGCTGATCATTGCAGTCTGGGACTATAGTAACATCCAGAGAGCTTCACCAGAGGTCACAGGGGTCCGTCTGTAACTAGGGGTCGTCTGTAAGTCAGGTGTCCTTAAGTAGTAGTCGTAACCTATGACCTTTGTGCAGAAGTCTAGGTAGACTTGATCCTAGGTCCCATGTACCTTAAGACAGGCATTGCCTAGAAATCAGGGCTCTGTCACATTGGCGTTGGTGTTCAGTTGCGCATCCATTGTGTTTTGTATCCGTTGTGTCTCAGTTTTTCTTCTGTTTTGATTCTGTATCTGCAAAAAACCTGAAGGTTTAACATCCCATCTGGTTTTTCAGCCTCATCATTAAAAAAAATAGCGGATTTTTCATCAGTTTTTTTTGCAGATCCATAGACTTCTACTATCTTCCTTGATCCACATCCATAAAAAAAAATTGGATATATTTCATCATTTTTATCATGGACAACGGATCAGTAAAAATACAAGCCAATGTGAAAACACCCATGAAAATCAATGGCTTTGTAAGGCATCTGTGGAAATCACCGAACCACGGAGGTGAAAAACAGCACCAATGTGAATGAGCCCTTAGGCCCCTTCCACACTTGCGTTTTTCACGCGCATGTTCTGTGCGTGCTTTTGACGCGAAGAACTTGCATTGCACTCTGACCCATTGTAATCAATGGGCTTTTTCAGACTTGCATTTTTTTTTACGCGTGTTTCTTTTAACGCGCATTTAAATCTCGACATGCTCTACTTTTGCAAGTCACTCCCGTGAAAAACGCACCATACAAGTCTATGGAGATGCATCAAAAACGCATTTTCTGCGCATAAAAAACGCTTTGGAATTGCTCAGACTCTGACGTGATCTGCATCGCAAGTGTGGAAGGGGCCTAAGCGCTATCGCTGATTATGGTAGCAGGACCAGAACTTAGGGTTATATCTGACCAAGGTCTTTCTTGAGAATTGAATTGGTATAGGATGAGCTTGGAAGGAGGTTTTCAGAAATTAAAGGGACGATTCATAATTCACATTTATCTCCTGTGCGTGAGAACCAATGACCACAAGACCTCCTGATCTTATTTATGGGTTTTCCTATAAGAGGATATGAAAGTTCTATAGCAATCAATGAAGTTTAGGGAAGGTGACCTTTATGGTCACTTTCAAAACCTAAAATTCTCACTGGGATGGGGCAGTTAACGTGCATCTGCCACCAGGATGAAGGACTGTATGCAAATGAGATTAAGGGGCTCCAGGCTCCATTAACACCTATGGAGCCTGGAGCCCCTTAGGCTCATTTGTATACAGTCCTTCATCCTGGTGGTAGATGTCCTTTAAGGGGGACCTTACAGCCCCATTCTGTGGATCATTGGGAGTATGAGACGGGCTCATCTGCTGAATCCTTTTGACACATTGGGGGTCATTTACTAAGGGCCCGATTCGCATTTTCCCGACGTGTTACCCGGATATTTCCGATTTGCGCCGATTTCACCTGAATTGCCCCGGGATTTTGGCGCACGCGATCGGATTGTGGCGCATCGGCGACCGGCATGCACGCAACGGAAATCGGGGGGGGGGGCGTGGTCGAACGAAAACCCGACGGATTCGGAAAAACCGTTGCATTTAAAACAAAAAAGTCGCGAAACTTGCACTTACCTTCACTAGGAATAGGCCGGTGAACTTGAGTGCATTTCGGCAGACTTCAGCACAGCAGCGCCACCTGGTGGACGTCGGAGGAACCACCTTAGTGAATCCCAGCAGGACCCGAATCCACCGCAGAGAACACGCCACTGGATCGCGAATGGACCGGGTAAGTAAATCTGCCCCATTATATCATGTGGATATATATATATATATATAGTTGTCTCAATGATGCACAACTCCTTTAAAATGGTCCTCTTACATGATAAGTTGATATCATTGGATTGTCTTTTTCGACGTCCCAGGCAGGATGAAGCTCGCACCATCCATCCCATGGGAGAAGCTGTGGCCATTTATTTGGTAAATATCTGACCTGTAATACCAATCACAGCCACTATACAATGTATGGCGCTGTGCTTGATAGACTGTAAAGAAACGGATGCACTTGTCCAAACATTGCGTACTTTAATATCTGAAATGGATCAACTAATCTTAAGGAAAATCAGGCCGTTCATTCCCTTTAATGTGATAGCGATGCAGTGTTGGTACATAGGAGCTGCATGCGGTGCTATCACTTCTGTGTTGTTTCTCACTATTCTGCAGTAAATGTGTTGTCTGGCCTGATGGATGATAAATAATGCATCTCTCAGTCACGGCGCAGCCTCAGGTAATAATCAGAACATCAGATTAAGCAGCGACGCACATTTAAATAACCATTAGCCGGCGTCGAGCTAATGTGATATTTGCCGCTTTATAATGGCCATTAGCTAACATTAATAAACAGGATTGATAAATGGCCTATTAAGCCTCCATTTTATCTATATTTTCCCATTTCGGGGCTCATAATGATTTGACTTTGTAAAAACACTTAACGAAGGTACAAACAGGGCACGCGGCGCGCACCGCGACTGCATCCAGCCAATTCATTATAATGATTACTGTGACTTTAAAATCCGGACGGCCCCTGTTTTCCATTGTAGTAAACAAGAAGATGAGGAATATAATGGAGTTTGTTTGTACAAACAATTTCATCAGAAAGTACTAAGAAATGGCCAGAGCCAGAACATTGTAGAAGCTGAAGCCTCGTCTGCCCTCTGCTTGTGTTTAGTTTGTCCGGCTATGCCTTATCGCAGACTTGTGCAAATCCCGGCTATTATGACACTACAAGTCAATGCGATCTGCTGGGAGTTGTAGTTTACAGAAGTTTGTGTGCTGGCTACGGCTGATCCATTCTCTAGGGCTTTCAGAGGATTTTATCTTTGCAATGGAGAACAATGAGGGTACAACCCCTGTAAAGGGTCGGTGTTAGCACCATTGGGCATATCCGGGAACTGCTGGGGCCCAGAGCTGCTGGGGGGCCCACATAAGGCTGTACATAAGGAATCCATGGGGATGAGGGGGGCTGTACCTAATGAATCCATTGAGGGTGAGGGGGCTTATATAAATTAACCATTAGGGGCTGTGTACAAAATAACCATGAGGGGGCTGTATACAAAATAACCATGAGGGGGCTGTATACAAAATAACCATGAGGGGGCTGTGTACAAAATAACCATGAGGGGGCTGTTTGATATAATAAACTAGGGAAATTTTTAGGGAACAGGAGACTGATTTAGTTTCTGAATTTAAAACTGCCATGTTAGTTCACTGCAAAGGGGCCCACTGAGGTTTCAGGGCCTACTGAAACCTTGAGTTGACTCGAAACCTTGAGTTGACCCTACCCCAGGATAACCTAACATCACCTATTCCTAACATAACTTTAGTTTGAGAAAGTGTTGGCTCATTTATAGTGATACGCAAATTAGTTAGTTAATGCACCTAGGGCATATGTTTTGTCCCAAAGCATAGGGTTCAACAAACCTTATCCTCCCCTACCTGTCCTGTACCGTGTGGTTGCCTTTCTCCAACCCACTGCTATAACATGATAATCTGAGTCCGACTAATGTGGCCTCCATGTGCAGGTTCACCAGAGCATGTACTGGAGATGAGTGTAGAGAAGAGACACAGTCATAGATAGAGACCGCCGGAGCTAAATCAGAAGCTTCTATCTTACCCTAAGTGCTTAAAGGTAATCTCCCATCACAATCCATCAGGATAAACCAGGCACCGTAACTGTGGGAATATTCTTATATTTGTTATTCACAGTTTCCTTCCTTACTTTTTAGACAAGAGACAAAGGGAATCTCAATATGACAGTTATGGAGTAATGATCCATCTTATCCCAAGGCCAAGTACATTTATGGAATATGGATAGTCAGGGTATCATATTTCTGTGTCTAACTAGGTTCTAGCATTTTTGGACACAGAGATATAAATATCTCTGAATGGGAGCATAGAAAATATGTCTGGTATCAATGTAATCCAGGGATTCCTCCGGATCCAATGATACCAGAACCCTGACCCTATGACTTCCCACTGAGCAGCTAGAACTCATCCAAGCTTCTAGACTTGATCCCAGGTAGGAGGGTTTCTAGAGACCTCCAATGGGTGTGAAAGGGTGTGTCTGCACCTATTATAATCAGAGCATCCCTCGTCCCCATTGCCTTTGCCTGGGGGAACCCTTTACCATCGCTTAGTGCAGGAAGGACGTAAAAGTGTGGACTATCCATCACCATTAGGCCCACACAAGGTAACAGAATTACTTGTAGTCCTACCCTTGTATTTTGTACTCTGTTAGGCTACATTCACGTGAAAGTGTGCCCACCATACCATAGCACAGCGGGCACACAGCGGTGCATAGGAGAGGAGGAGGGAATGAGCGCTGCTGGCCCTGCCCCTCTCCATAGAGATATATGGCACACAGCGCCGCATTACTGGGAAAGATAGGACATGTCACGTGTGCTGCTCTGTACGGCACCGTGTCCGCATTGCCGGGCCATGGGGGGACGTATATACAACACATATACACAGGGCCGGCTCCAGGTTTTAGTGGGCCCCTGGGCGACAGAGACTTAGTGGGCCCCTCCGTGGGCCGCCCTCCAGTGGCCGCACTTCCCCCCCCCCTCCCCACACACTGACCACCCCCCCTCCCCTGCGGACACACTGACCACCCCCCCTCCCCTGCGGACACACTGACCCCCCCAACCTCCCCCTGCGGACGGCTCTGAAGCCGGCACACGTGACCCGATGACGTCATCATGTGCGCCGGCTTCAAAGCCGTCGCATACCCTGCGGAGCGCCGCATCGTGGGAACCGGGACAGGTGAGTTTTAGATTCTGCCTCTATGCTGCGCTCCCGACCAGCGCAGCATAGAGGCAGAAAAATGATCGATCCGGATGGTGATCAATTGTACCAGTGTCTCATAGAGACACTGGTACAATTGATCCGGGGGCCCGAGTGGGCCCCTCCAGTACCCCGGGGCCCCGGCACTTGGCCGGGTGCTGGCGCCGGGCCTGCATATACATTAGCCGTATATACGTCCCCCAACGGCCGTGTGAATGCAGCCTGAAGGGTTCCCCCGACTGTATAAGGAGGGTGCCCACAGACTGGCGTGTCCTAGTGTTGCAATTTACATGGGACGTTTGCACTTTAAATAGGGGTGGTATTTGCTTTCTTTCTCCTCCCTGCTGCTGCTGCTCAGTCCCTCCCATAGCTGAGCCTTTATAGGGCAGGCACCGGGCCTGCACTTCCTCTTGCCCGCGCCATCTTCAAGCTGTCCCTCTCTCCCTCCCTACTGTTACTTGGTTTTTGTGTTTTGATGTTTTCGGTTTTCAGTGATCATCTCAAGTCACAGCTGAAGGAAAATGAGAATTGACGTGGATTTTGCCCGGAAGTTGAAGTGCTGATTCGGGAGTCCGGTTGAGCAAACCGCTTCGGGCAGCGATGGTTTACGAAGAGATGCATGAAAATTGGGGTTAATTTTTGAGAGTATTAAGTAATAACTGTTTTTTCGGTGACCATCTCAAGTCACAGCTGATGGAAAATGGGAATTGATGTGGAATTTGCCCGGAAGTCGAAGTGCTGATTCGGGAGTCCGGTTGAGCAAACCGCTTTGGGCAGCGATGGTTTACAAAGAGACGGACGGAGATTGTGGTTAATTTTGAGTATTAAAGTAATAATGGTTTTCGGTGATCATCTCAAGTCACAGCTGGCGGAAAAGAGATTTGATGTGGATTTTTTCGGAAGTCGAAGTGGTGGTTCGGGAGTCCAGATCAACAAACCACTTCGGCAGCTATGGTTTCCAAAGAAACGAACAGAGATTGCGGTTGATTTTGAGAATATTAAAATAATAATAATTGAGTTTATCAGCAATAAATAGCTGTGACCTTTTCTGCCCAACAGGAGCCTCGTGTCATCATTTCTTAGTTATGTTTAGTTATAAATGGTTTATGGGGTTAATGTTACGGGTAGGATTATGTATCTTTACTAAAGCGTGTAGTTAAATGGGTAATGTTTACTACCTCCCAGTCTTAAATTGTATATACATCTATTGTGTGTACTGTTTGTCTTGTGTGCCCATAAAGCAATTAAATATAAAATTTAACCTACGTTGCTTTTTTATCTCGGACCATGTATCTCCACAAACGTGTCTCGGTTAAGTACACCTCACCCGATAATCCAGTTATAATATCAAATGAGAGCTGGTGGCGGCCTACTGGGCTAACAAGGTTCTGTTTCACTTAGGCTAGTGAAAGGGATCTTTCAGCCATTCAGGTTGTGCCAAATATGGAGATTGTGAGGACAGCCCTAACTTCCTTCCTGATCCTCCCAGAACCTGGGCGTTTAGGGAGTGTCTATAAAAATTATAATTAATTACCCCAGATACTCCTCAGGGGTCACATTGGGGGTCATTTACTAAGGGCCCGATTCGCGTTTTCCCGACGTGTTACCCGAATATTTCCGATTTGCGCCGATTGTACCTGAATTGCCCCGGGATTTTGGCGCACACGATCGGATTGTGGCGCATCGGCGCTGGCATGCACGCGACGCAAATCGGGGGGCGTGGCCGAACGAAAACCTGACGGATTTGGAAAAACCGCCGCATTTAAAAACCGAAATTGTGTCGCTTGGGACGCGCTTACCTTCACCTGGTCCAGCTCGGTGTATTCCGGCGCGTTCAGTTGATTTTCAGCGCAGCAGCGCCACCTGGTGGACTGTGGAGGAACTACCTTCATAAATCCCGTCCGGACCTGAATCCTGTTCAGAGAACGCGCCACTGGATCGCGAATGGGTCGGGTAAGTAAATCTGCCCCAATGTCTCACAGTGCCCCTGGTGTATCATACTAGATTTTTATGGTAGATTTCCTTTAATTTACATCATTGCATGTACTATTCTCTGTGCCACACATGATTATTTTATGGCAGTGCTAGAGATCTGGTATCGGAGCCAAGGAATCAAGATGTGATGGCAATGGAAGAGACAAATGCCCCTGGGCACACAATTATGGCCGGGTCATAAAATACGGACCATGTGTCCGTATCACGGACCAATCATAGTCCAAAGGGAAGGACACCAAGCATCATAGTGATGCACGACGCAAGAAGTCCACTCTTCCCAGCATCTTCCCCCAAGTCTTATCACTCTACAAAGGAGTCAAGTATTCCTGTAAAGGTCTTTATTTTTCTATTACGGTACAGATGTAGTTTGCAGTGAAGTATACAACTATATACAGATGTACGGATGACAGTAAGGTAAGTAGTTAGCTTGCCAGCAAGAAAAACATTGTAGAAATTGACTATTTACATATTCAGCCTGTGAAGACCGGAGCACTCAGTCATAACCACTCTCGAGATTTAGGTAGCTCAAGACAAAACGCAACAAACATCATGTAATCAAGTCATGCGCCGCGGGTTGTGCATTAAATAAACATTAAAAAATAAAACTTGGAATGCGGTTAAATACTAACAAATTGTGATGTATAAAATAAAAGAAGGACAATTGATCTGACTGGACTATCGGAGCCCACCTGACATAAATAGGACACTAGTCAGAGGTAAGACACAGAATCAAATTTCCTAGCACCATCTGGGAAAAAATGTAAAAAACAAATAGTCTTCAGGGAGAGTTTTTCCTCAGTTTTACAATAATAAAACGTAATCACCACGTTAATATAAAGTTCTACAACTCTTCTGATATACTTTGTGATGCAAAAGATCAGGTAAGTCTCATCTACTTTTAGGCCAATTTTTCTAACTAGATCTTTGGAGAGGTGGGGCATATACAGGAAAGGGTGGGCTTTATACAGGAAAGGGTGTGGCTTATAAAGACAATGGCGGGGCTTAGTGAGAAATTGGGCTTTAAAATCACCAATGTTGGTCTGAATTGCATCTAAATTTGCAAGTTTGAAGCCTGTAAATATTCACAGGAGTGTCCCCATTCACTGAAATGTTCTGCAAGTGCTGAGCGGTGCAAACACAAAGTATATTAAAGTTGTAGATTTTGGAAGAGTGATTAAGTTTTATTTATATAAAAGCAGGAGACTACTTTAAAATGGTTGTATGAGCTTAGAAGAACGTGGCTGCCATGTTACAGAATTTGCTCCATTCTTGTCCATAATTTGATTATATTTCAGCCCCACCAACTTAAAGGGGTTGTCCCACAAAATTATCTGATCTACAAGATAGAGAAACAGCAAAAGAGAGTCCATCTGTGAATGGAGTGCTAGCACATACATGACAAACTCACTTTAATGTGATTGTGATCTAATACAACCCCATGGAAGTATATATATAGAGACACATTGGCGCCCCGTTCATATGTGGACTTTAGGTCCTCTATTCTGCCAGTTGCTCCCTTATAGGTATATGTTACTTAAACAGGACAATCCCTTTAATTCAGATTATGGATTACTAAAAGGCATTGTTTGTAGAGGTAAGCAGCCATGTTTTTGTAGTCTCGTGCAACCCCATCATAATAGAAATTTGAACTGGATTTCCCTCAAGTTATTGATCATGCAGACAAGTTCTGAGGTCTCATCTTCATTTCTATGAATGGAATGGAGAATTCATGTCCTTTCCAAGGCTCCCAGTTAACTCCCTGAAATAAAAAGAGAAAAGATTAGTCAGAATATTTGAAAATATATAAAAGCAAGTACATTGGAAAGTAATAAGACACTTAAAGGAACCCAAAACAGAAGTCTCTTCTCTCTTTTTATAATAATCCTTTACTTATATAGCGCACACAGATTACGCAGCGCTGCACAGAGCTTGTCACATCAGTCCCTGTCCCCAATGGGGCTCACAATCTAATCAACCTACCAGTATGTTTTGGAGTGTGGGAGGAAACCGGAGGACACACACACAAACATGGAGAGAACATACAAACTCTGGGTGGTTGGCCCTAGGTGGTATTCGAACCCAGGACCCCAGCGCTGCAAGGCAGAAGTGCTACCCACTCAGCCACCCCTATTTTCATGTGGTGGACCCAAGGTTTTGCAGTCCAACACATCCTGCACCTTCATACCCCTATGTCTAGAGCCCCCTGAGCATAAGATGTATGAGTTCTCTTATTATTATGACCAAAGCTATTGCTAATAACCGATAATACACCGAGATTCTGGGCATTTTTCCATCCCCATTGTATTTTTTGTTAATAGAGTACGGCTCAGTCTCCCCCTCCATAGGTGGTCCGGGTGGTCCCTCGGGTACAATACAGGGAGGACAGTAAATCCGCCTTACTATAATTACGGGTAAATGCAGTATTGTGTGAATACTTTGGCATTTAGGGAGTACAATATTCTATTATCTCCTTTCTCCATAGAAATTCTCCAGCCGACAGAGAAGTGGCACAAAGTGGAGAGAGCTGCTGAATTCATATGTCTTTACACTAAACTATATTATGTTAATGGCTTTGGCAGCGAGCCAGAAATAGCAGTGGAATTATGTAAATGTCTAATTTCCCATCAGTCTTCTCTACGGCAGCCTGAAATCAGCAGAGCATCCATTGTCTCCAATGGAGATCAGAACCCATACCAACTGTTTTTGCAGTCATACAAGGCAGCAGAAGTGACAGCAAATCTATTCTGAGCCATTATGTGGAGTGATATGCCATAACAAGGAGCCTCACGTCTTCCCAGGAATGAATATCTTAAACAATAGGGAATAATTCTTCAGGAACCATAAAATAAAGTGGATATTGTATAAAAATCCTGTTGGACATACGGTTTGTCTGCCACCTGTAAACTCTCCATACTACATATTCAACAACTATTCAACAATAACATACAACAACATCATACAATAAACCCACATGTAAATCAAAGCAGATTCCAGCAGTCTACAGGGACGTGGAGTAGCGGGACATGAGGCTACACGTCGTGGCAACTCCACGCCCCAGGATCCTCTTTTCTCCTCCTACCCTGACATCTTCGGCGCGCAGCTCCTCTTAGCTGCGCACCCTCGTCCGAGAAGCCGGAGTTCTGCGCATCAGCTCCGGCTTCGGAGCAGTGGCCGCACAGCCGCGGGCCGGCCGTTCTGCGCGCCAAAGATGTCAGGGTAGGAGGAGAAAAGTGGCTCCTGGGGCGTGGAGTAGCCGCGACGTGTAGCCTCAAGTCCGGGTACTCCACGCCGCAGTAGCCGCTTTAGAAAATTTACATATTACGGTATTAAAGATTTTAAAAAGATTGCGGGGACGTGAGGATTACCTGTAAATAGGGCTATCCTCACGTCCCATACATCCACCTATTACCCGTTCTACCTTTATAGGTAGAATCGTGGTGGTAGGTTCCCTTTAATACAGTCATTGGGGGTCATTTACTAAGGGCCCGATTTGCGTTTTCCTGACGTGTTTCCGATTTGCGCTGATTTCCCCTGAATTGCACCGGGATTTTGGTGCACACGATCGGATTGTGGCGCATCGGCGCTGGCATGCACGCGACGGAAATCGGGGGGGCGAACGAAAACCCGACGAATTCGAAAAAAACGCCGCATTTAAAAAAAAAAAAGTGTCGCAAGACTTGCACTTACCTTCACCAGGAATAGGCCGGTGAACTTGAGTGCATTTCGGCGGGCCTCGGGAAACTTCAGCGCAGCAGCGCCACGTGGTGGACGTCGGAGGAACTACCTTAGTGAATCCCGGCCGGACCCGAATCCTCCGCAGAGAACGCACCACTGGATCGCGAATGGACCAGGTAAGTAAATCTGCCCCATTGTATGGGGTTACAACAGATCCTCCCTCTGTATAATGGTTGTGCTGGGGTACTGCAGCTTAGCTCCTGTTCAGATGAGAAGGGGCAGAGCTGCGGTTTCCCGGTAAGACCGCTAGAAAGACAATGAAAAATTCTGCTTTTATCTTTATCTAGTAACTCTGAAGCAGCTGATTGGTGCAGAGTCCAGATGTCCAACCCCCGCAGATCACATTCTGATGACGTACCCTGAGGACTGCTTTATAGCTTCACACACCATAGAGCTGACCATGCATCTACTATGAAGCACATGGTCTACTATGGCGGCACAGAAAGCCCAGCCCTGTATCACTGGATGGTGAGACCCAGTGCAGGTCCAGCCTTAGGATGCAAGGGGTCGGGTATTGCTCCATGGTCATGCAAAGGGTTTAAAGGTTAAAATAAAGGCCAATTCGGTCCCTCAGGGCAAAGTTTAACATCGTAACGGTGACCTATACCAGTGGTTGCAAACTTATGACACGCTGCGGTGGCACTCAGCCCTCTCTGTGGGCATCCAGGCTGGTGCCCCAGCACATGGATTACCTAAGAGGACTCAAGGTATCCTCTTGCTGATCAGGATGTGCGTCAGTCAGCACTATTTTAAACATTGTGGGCTACCTGGGACAGCAGGAGGTAGGTAAAGAGTTGTCAGGATTGGGGCATCTGCTTTGGGGCCTACAATTTTCTCTGTCGAGAAGAACTCTTGAGCGAAGCTACAATGGTAATCTGGATAATCTGTCTAAATGGCTGCCATGTTGGAACTTGGTGATAAGGAAGGGGGGTTTTATTGTAGTTTTGGGTACTCGGTCTCCGAAAGGTTCACCATCACTAACCTATACAATGGTGGATTCAACTTTTGACTGGAGCACCAGTCTCTTGCACTTCAAAAAGGGGCCCCCAAAACGCGTTGTGACATTGAGACAATAATAAAAATACCCCCACCCTACGTCTCTCTAGTGATTACCGGTGTGCGCCAAACAATACAGACCTCTACTGTACCTGAATGTGACCCTGACCAGTGTGCCTACTGAATTCTGATGATCCCCGTTGGAGGGCAGAATCAGTTGTGCCTAATTTATTCACAACCTCTGGTGCACAGTCCAAATTTGCGCTGGAACGCCTCTTTAGGTGCAGAATTTTGTGGCTCAGCAGATATAGGGCAGCCACACCACAAAACTCTCGCAAACACTTTATAAATACATGTGGACGTCGGACAGAAAACTGTTTCAACGCTTTAATTAATGGGTCCAATAAGGTTAAAAGAATTGGGCATGTTCACTTTAACCTGCCTTATTCCTCCCCCCCCCCCCCCAAACAATCTGACATTGGAGTTTCAGAAAATTATGGATTACCCAATTCTGCTCTTCCGTGTAAGTTATTCATACATTACATCAGTTTGAAATAATAACACTATGTACAACATACAAATAATAACACTATGTACTGTACAAACTAAGAATGTTGCACTTTGCATAGTAGTTAAGCCCCACAGATCCCGCTCTGAAACCCTTTATACTAGATTTATTGATATCACCTTGGCTTTTTGTGGTGTTTTATTTTCTGTCCGTTCCATATGACTGTTTGTACTCAATTATGTAAAATTATCTATTTTGCTTTCGATTTGTACAGTGCTACGGAATTTGATGGCACTATTTAATTATAGATTATTATTATGCCTGCATACAGGGCTGTACATATACACCTCCTGCCTGTGTGAATATAAGGGCCACTGATCAACGTCAACAGATGACAAAGGAGCCAGATGTTGTGCAGATACAATAAAAGTAATTAATGAAAAGTCATTGTGATCCGGATTCCTGTGTGTGTTAATTAATATATAATTATTCTCCTGAGAAGGAATACATCTGTTGGCATCAGTACACACCCAGTGCAGATTGTCATACAGTCACTAGGGTACTGTCTGTGGCTCTGGGCATACCTGGGCAAGTGGCGGGGGCCCAGAGCTGCTGGGGGGCCCCCATAAGGCTGTACGTAGGGAATCCATGGGGGTGATGGAGCTTATATAAAATAACCATGAGGGGGCTGTTTGAGATTATTAGCTAGGGAATATTTTGGGAAACAGGAGACTGTTCTGAATTTTTAATGCCACCATGTGAGTTCCCTGCAAAAGGGCCCACTGAGGCTATGTCACCCAGGGGCCTACGGAAACCTGGAGCCGACCCTGGAGACAAGTATAAAATTCTTAGTGCCATTTATAGGAAATTTACATAGTGAGTCTATGACTTGGGCATCTAACAATATAAGCTCAGACACTTGCTTCCTCTAGTAGGTTTATATAGACCCTATTAAGGAAATGATCGCTCAAGGTCCAAGCAGGAAACACTCATTTATACCCAAAAAGTAGTCATTGATATATTATTAGTTTATCAATAGTTAGGAGAAATTTAGGAATTAGCAGAAATAATTACCAAATATTACAAAAAATTGGTATTTTTTTTGGATTTCATACCTGACTGTGATTGTTATCCCCATACTGCCCATTAGGATTGGCGAGATGGCAGTTCCTGTACCAGAAGGCACCGCGATGTGAGAGGGCACAATTAGTGAGTGCAAGGTCACTGTCCTTATCCCACGTAGTGAATTTTAATCCATTATGGTATTTAAGAGCATCACCTAAAACAGCAGCACAGAATTACAAAATATTCGTATAATTACCAAATACGTGACATGACCCATAGAGACCACAACCGCCCCACATGGTAAAATTCATGCCCCACCCACTCAATGTGAATTACATAAAAATTCTAAAAGAAAACTAGCATATGTTAAAACATGGAATAATTTTTAAGCCAGTGAAGATCTTACCTGCTGTTCCGGAATAACCATCAACTAGCAGTTTGTATCTGTCCTTAGAAGAACCCACTGTGAAGGTGCTGTAAACTGCATATGCCGACTCTGCTCCAGCCCGGAGGTCTACCCGCAGCTCATATGGTACTGAAGTAGTAAGTTTATGAAGCCACTCCAGACCTGCACAGATATACAAATATGGTTACTACAACTGAAAAAAGTTACCTGACCATAAAATTCTAACTTATATATGTTCTGATCCAATGGATGTAGCACAATAATCCTTGATGTGTTGCAGATTGTAAAATAAATAAAATGACTACTTACCTCTTGTGTCTCCCTCACCCACTGTCCTCCCATTCCTTGTATACAATGGGCAACAAGTGACCTCTACAGCCTCAATGGTCACTGATTTCTGGCATCATGGCCCCTATCACTGGAGTTGTGATGTCAGTGATATGACACATGACTACCCAGAAGTCCTATAGGGGTGAATGCTATGCTGGAAAAACTTGACCTACACTTCCTTGAATTTTATTGTACTTCCATGAGAGCTCTAGGGTAGTTTCCGATCTATGGCAAGATCCCTCTCCCATTGAAATGGAAATAGGGAGCGTCTGGGTCTGTTTTTTTTGTCCTATATATTGAGATGATGCTGCTTGGGATATAGGGCACGTCGGTCAAAATCTGCATCAGAAAGTCCAACTTTGGACCAGTCAAATGCTGCAGTGTGACCAAATCCTCACAGGATGACTGGTCAAAGAATTCCTACCCACTATACAGCAGCTGTGGGAGAATTTGCAGTTCCCAATTCTGCTGATTGAGAAGGCTTCACTTTAAAATGGTCAACGTGTAATACTACATTTACATTGTAGTGGTCGTTGCATGGCAAACGATATTGTACCTGCAAGTAACCTACAATATATGCAGTTTCCTACAACGACTCTTACATACCGTATGGTTTGGGTCCCAATAGTTCAGAAAGACCAGGCTCTCAAAGAACTCAAAACTTATGGCTTACGTGTCATGAAAATCATGAAGAATGGTACATGTCTAGTCATTGGTCTTTCTTGAATCCTTAGGACAGTGATGGCGAACCTTTTGGAGACTGAGTGCCGAAAGTACAAGTAAAAGCCACATATTTTTCACAAAGTGCCAAATGCCAATTTAAAGTAACTCACTAGTTTCAAACGTATTGGCGTCGCGAGGACACCAATACAGCAGAAAGATGGAGAAATTTGGATTATTATTGCAGTTTCCCTCCAAAGTCCCTTAACAGGATGAATCACAGGCCCGGAGAAGGGTCTACAATGATACTCCAGCTCTGTCAGCACCTCCTTGCTCCTCCTGCATTTCTAGTCACTTTAAAATAGCGCTGAACGAGGCACGTACTGGGCTGCCTGTGACTGCAGGAGAAGGTATATCCTAAATGGTGACCTGGGTGATGGCCTGGGTGCCCACAGAGAGGGCTCCGAGTGCCACCTCTGGCACCCGTGCCATAGGTTTGCCACCACTGTCTTAGGACATGCACCACCCCCTAAATATTTCCATGGTTTCACATACCAAGCCAGAATTCATCACTGGGATCTCCAAATCCTTCTGCATACGTCCTCCAGCGCTGGTAAAAGTCAAGTGTCCCACTAGTCCTTCTCTGGAATACCTGCAATGCAAAGAAGTCATGTAGATAAGTCATTGAGATAAAATAAGACTTAAAGTCTGAACCCATTAATAATATTTATCCAGGGCTGATGGGATACGTCTCTGATTCCTGGTGGTCTGACTGCTGGAACCCTCAATGTTCGTAAGGAAAGTGGGCCTACAAGTACCCTACAAGTATAGAGATTGGAGGTGCGTATGCAGGGAGATAGCCTTTACGGAAATACCAAAAAGTTCATAGGGAGCTGACCAAACCATGTGCACCAACACTTTACTTATATGGGGTACTAATGGAACCCCATTGCGGTCCCAGTGGTCCCCAATGATCAGACTATCAATGCCTAAGTGTGCTCAGTGTGAAAAGTCATTTAGGATAAGTCAGAAATCACAGAGAACTTACAGTCCATCCACCTCCATCTGTATCTTGGTCACAATACACTCTGACTCCCGGTGTGTTCTCTCCTCCAGGGTAGATGGTATATACACCACTTTCTTTGTTGCCAGCAAGTCGGACTTGGACACAATCCACGGGGAATGTAATTACAATTGCCACTGGTAGAGAAACAAGAGGCTGCCATTAGGGTGATCATGCATATTCAATATATGTGATAGTAACCTTTTCGTTAACTTTTAGATATGCTGGAAGCTCATACATTACTACAGTTAAGAAACTAGTGTATTCTAAATGTTCAAAAGAAAAAAGATTAAAAAATCAATTATTCTGTAATATGCAACAACATAGTACAGTTAACAAACTTTCACATAAAGCCAACATACTAAGTGGCAAAAGTGGTGCTACAAATGTTATTTTGCATCATTACTTGACCAGTGATCTTGACCTTTGCTTAAAAGGCGTTTTACAGAGAAATTACATGGATGACTCTTTACACATTGCTGAGATCATCTCAGATCATTCTGGTGCCTGCACTTTTTCTGTGTTGATTTCAGCATCCGAAAAGGCTCGAATCCGCTGATCGTTGGGGGGTTCTGAATATCGGACCCCCACCAATGTGACATTAATTGCATATTCTATTAATATTGATTCATTAATATAAACAAGCTGGAGAATCCCATTGAAATGTGACTAGTTAATTTTTTTTTAAAACCCTTACCAGTGAGGAACATGGTGGTGGCCTGTCTGCTCTTCCGTTCTCCTCTGTAAGCCCTCAAGAAGACATTGTACTGGGTTCCTCTCTTAAGACCTTTCAGCTCGTAGCTCTTGGCTGCAGCATCCAGCTCAATCTCCTGTAATTGACATATAAAGACATCCTTTTGACTATTGCAAACTCAACAACAACTATGGAACCAACATGGAGAATTTCAGAAGATGATCTGAAATACGTGTCCTTCAAAGATTGTGCATAATGAGCTCCCAGTTCACTGGTAAAACTCATCTTCAAAAAAGCCGTGAGGAAGATGGAGTAACAACTCACTTCTGGATAAAGTTACAGCAGTTTCCTATTGAAGTTTATGGAGAGGAAGGGGAATGTAGAAGAGTAAGAAGCTGCAGAGAGACAGAAGTAATGAAACATATCAGTCAAGATATTATTGACTCTGCACTACACTACTTGAATATTCCAGTGATAAATTCCTAGATACACCCCTCATTGTTGCTGTATAATGTCCTTTATGCTGTTGCTGCCTCTTTTGAAGACGTGCTACTCAGGGGCGTAACTAGGAGAGGTAGGGCCCCAGAGCAGACTTCTGAATGGGGCCCCCCTACTCATCAGAAAATATACATATTTGGAAAACCCCACAGTTATACACGTGTACTCTTAAGCAAACGGTAGGAATTAGAGATGAGAGAACTCTAGTCCTATTGTTTTGCTGTTTTCTCCCTTACTTGTTATTTGAGCTGCCAATTCATGCTGTATACTGTAGAAGATGTGCACTGTTATATACATATTGTCGCACATTTACTTACCTGGTCCTGTCGTGATCCAGCGGCGCGTTCTCTGGCGAGGATTCGGGTCTTCCGGGAATTAACTAAGGTCGTGCGCCTGATGTCCACCAGGTCTGCCGGAGTTCACCAACCTATTCCTGGTGCATGTGAGTGATTGGTTTCGCAAGAAAATTTGTTTTTTAAATTCAGCGCTTTTTTTGAATCCGTCGGGTTTTCCAGTGGCCACGCCACCCGATTTCTGTCGCGGACGAAATCCGATCGTGAGCGCCAAAATTCCGGCGTAATTTGTCGCAATACGGAAAAATTCGGGCAACCCAACGAAAGTTCAGCCGCGGAGCCCATAGTAAAAGAGTCCCATTATGTTGTACAATAATAGGTATATACTGGTGCCCATCCTCCATTTTTTAGTGTGTCAGGTCAGATGTCAGGGCCCCCTGACACTGCAGGCCCTATAGCAGCTGCTATGGCTGCTACCGCTGTAATTGGGCCCCAGGTTCTACTGAAAGATAAGATTTCAAAATTTCTTATTCTCTGTGTGTGTGAAAGGTATCGTATGTATCAAAGTAGAATCACCCAAATCCAAGGCTGTGTATCAAATAAAGATGGAGAAAACTGCTGATACGATAGTGTTATCCAAAAAAATGTTGTAACCCAAAAACGTAGTTGCATCTGTCCCAAATTTTCCAGGACTGTCCCATATTTTAAGTGCCAACTCCTGCAAATGTAGCCTGCTTGGGAGTTGAGTTTGTGCAAACCAAGGCCAAATGTAGCTGTTTGTGAGTCAAGTGGAGACCATTCCGTGGGCGGAGCTAAAAATTCCAAGATTTTTACCAACCAAAAGCCTAATATGTATGCAAAAAGTATCTCTAATACAATCAAATTTCAATGATATCTCTCAATGTTGAAAGCGACTCATTTCTGACACCATTAAGTAGATATTAAAGCCTCACTAAACAAACCCAGCTCATATTCCTCCATCTGCCATCGCCGTAATTACCTTTACTGCAGAGTTTTCAATGCGCTGTACCATGTTTCGCACAATCATATTTTTTATGTTACTGTACATAAACCAGACTTTACATGCGGAAATGAAACCATTGGGAGTTAAGTACAATATAAAATGATTTGCTTATGTCCGAGGGCTTATGTGTTGTGTTACTACAGGCTCAGAACGATGGTGGAGAGTCAATAGATTGCGCGCTTGTTACAATGGGGGCCGATATAGTAAGCAGACATGGCCCCCAGAGGAGCGGCAAAGGGGTTGGAAGAGGTTACTGTCACACCCTGCTCTATGTGAATGGATGGAGCATAGGCCTATTTGAGGTTAACAGCAATATATAGCATTACATAGCTAAACAGAAACCTAGTGACCTTTATATTTCCATATTTAAGGCTTTTAGAACACAATGGGGGTCATTTAGTAAGGGCTCGATTTGCATTTTCCCGACGTGTTACCCAAATATTTCCAATTTGAGCCAATTTCTCTTGAATTGCCCCGTGTTTTTGGCACATGCTATCTGATTGTGGCGCATCGGCGCCAGCATGCACGCAACGGAAATCGGGGGTGTGGCCGAACGAAAACCCGACGGATTCGGAAAAAACGCCGAATTTTTTTTAAAGAAAAAAAGTGTCGCTGGACACCCACTCACCTTCAGCCAGCAATGGATCGTGAAATCTGGCAGACCTCGGCGGACTTCAGCGCAGCAGCGACACCTGGTGGACGTCGGAGGAACTGACTTAGTGAATCGCCGGAAGACCCGAATCCACCGCAGAGAACGCGCCGCTGGATCGTGAATGGACCGGGTAAGTAAATCTGCCCCAATGGGGCTCATTTACTAAGGGTCGTGCTGCTCACTTTTGTCGGACTGTGCGACTTTTTTGGGGATTGCACAGCATGCACAGGTATTTAACGGGTGTCTGAGCTGCAATTTTGGCGCATGCAATCATTTTTTGGTGCAACTGCGCCGGCGTCCATGCAAAACAAATTGGGGGGCGTGCCGTCAGACGATCCGACTGATTCGAATTGAGTGCGGGATTTAACTTTTAAATTGTGTCGCAAGCCCAAGCACTTAGATGAACCACTAAAAAGATGGTGAACTCCGGCGGACCTGAGCGGGGAAGCGACACATGCAGGATATCGGGCGCACGATCTTAGTGAATCGCGGCAGAGAGCATTATGGTCGGACAATGCCCTTACGGTGAACTCTAGCGGACGAGTAAATAAATGTGCCCCTATGTATGACCGATTTCAGGCTTCAGCATTTCCTGTATTTTAAAAATTCTATTGGGCTATTCCACACAGGTTCTCCATGGGGGTATTAAGGAGGTTACAGAAACTACAATCACAGTTAGGCTACATTCAGATGATGTATGCCCGCTGTACTGTACTCGGCGCTGCGGAGAGAAGCAGGGGATTAGCGCTGCCCACCCCCGCCCCTCTCCATAGTTGTATACAGCGCACGGCACCGTATCATGTAGAAAGATAGGACATGTCCTATTTTTCTACGGGCTACGGAGCGGTACCTCTCCCGTACAGCATCGTAAGCCCATAGAAGTGTATGGGGGACGTATATCGGCTGTATATACGTCGGCCGTATATACGTCCCCTATACATGTGGGTGAATGCAGCATTAGTAATGATAACTTGACAGGTTCCTGTCACACAGTTGTAAATAAAGAGCTCACAGAGTAGCCTCCCTAACTATATACTTATGTTATTTCAGTTTATTTAGTACATGGACAGGACAATCAATCCCATCTAGCAAAGTACTGTCTCTGGTTGGTTATGTGCTAATACTGTGCTGAGGCATCATGGCATAACAGCAAACCAAAGGAGAAGAGAAAAAGTAAAAATGTAAAAAGCAAGGTGGAATCTTTTTTTAAGCAGATTGAAAAAAGTGCAGTATGTATAAATGAAGTACAAAATGTGAAATATAATCAGATGGGAGGTGCAGGCAAAGAAAAATGTCTACTGTAAATTATAGGATGGCTATAACTTTTTTTTCAAAAGTAACCATACATATCTTATAAGACTCCACACAACTTTTTGGAGTGTTCTGTGTACATGTACTTGGTATTGTTGGCGCCATAGATCTAACCCCATATGAAATATTAGTAAGATGTCCCAAATCTCTAGACACTTTTGAACTTGATCCCTTTAAATCAATGGCTGTTTCTTCATTTACCTGACGGTTTCCATCTGCATCTTCATAGGTGAGTATATAACCATCAATCTGGGCCACAGGAGGATTCCAGGTCAGGGTGGCTTCTGTCTGCGTAACTTCAGAGGCCTGTAGATTTTTGGGGGCATCAATGTCTAGGAGAGATTAAAAACAAATCATTTAGTGTAATAAAAAGACAATAAAAGTATAAACTTCACATTTCCTCAAAGCAATAGGTTAGGGAATTGAGTGATCACATTCTTGGAAGAATCCAGGAAAATTTGGGATCAGAGGCTGGACGTATATAGAGCCTAGTGACCCTTGCAGTAAGTGACACGTGGTCAGAGTCTTCTGACGGCTTCTAGGTCGCAAAGGGGTTGGCCACTTCACCTCATGTTTTATGTAATGGGTGTGTAAGTGTGGGGGGCAGGATATTGGGTAATTTACCAATATACATCTATTACTAGTTCTACTCCGCTTTCTTGATATGTAAAGTGAAGCCTCCTGTCTTTTACCTCATCGATCAGACATTCCTGACCATAAAATGGCCACCGATGGAGGGTCATGTGATCTCTATGTCCATAAGCAATCGCCAGTTAGAGATCACATGACCGTCCATCGGCCATTTTATGGTCAGGAATGTCTGGTCGATGAGGTAAAAGACAGGAGGCTTCACTACTAGATGTATATTGGTGAATTACCTCATATCCTGCCACCCCCCACTTACACATTACGCAAAACATGAGGTAAAGTCGCCCTATAAAGAGAACGTTTCCCCACCACCACTAACTCTGACTCTTCCACTGAATTTGGTCGAGTTCAGGAAGTTTTTATAAACCTGAAATGTGTCATATCCACTTTATTTTTTTGAAATAAACAAACCGATTTGCATCTGCAATTTAAAGCTTATTCGGTTGTAGGTAAAAGCACCCGAAGGTGCCCCCCTTTCATCTGATGTCATTGTTTTAGGATATGATAATATTCTAATTAGGCTTTCATTTGTCAGATGTGTGGTCCTGGGCTGGGGCAGATAGCCTGGCTCCGCCTATTTGACAGTAGAGGTCATGAAATTATGGCCTGGATTACTAAAGAAAAAACTCTTTCTACCCCAGTCGCAGTTGATGGAGATGGTGAAAGATCCTCTTTAAGGGTAGGGAGGGTGTTGTTGTCTTAAAGAGGCACTATTCATGCTTCAAGGGTATTTTAGGGGCAGGACATATATCAAAAAATAATATATAATCTGCCAATCCTACAGTCAACAGGATTGACACACAACCCAATCTCACCTGTCATGGCGCTTACGGTGGCTCTCTTGCTCCTCTTGTTGCCCTTCTCTGCCCATATGTTGAATATATACTCCATACCAGGGGTGAGGCCTGTCAGGAACGTGTTGGTCTTGTCCTTGGCCACTGCCATCTCCTCCCTGTGTCCATCAAGCGATGAGTACGTTAAGATATAGCGGTCTATTTGCGCCCGGGCAGCTTGCCAGGACAGGCTGGCTGTGTCTTCACCCACGTCCGTGACCACCAGGTTTTTAGGACCATCGATTCCTGAAGATATTTTCTCATTGTTAGTCATCTATTCATCTACTACATCATGCATTCCTACCATTTTATTCTGGGAGTCCCGCCGTGCCGAGGACAGAACATTACTGATTTTTTTTCTTCTCGTAAATGTGTGCCTAAATATTATTTCTGCCTTTCATATACCTTTTCCCTTGCTGCAGCTTTTATACCTGAATTACTGCCATGAATACCGATTAAAGCTTTCATTTTCCATTTCTTTTTGTGAAAGTTATCTTTTATGTATCTTACATGTCTGGTAAGAATCAAATGATCTAAAAGGACATAAAAGTCTCCATTATATAGCGAAGCACATAGTCTATGAATACAGGGAATGTGATCAGCCCTTCCACTATAGGATTTTATCCCTTCCTTTGATTATAAAACAGCATCTACAGGGCTGTATTACTATAAAGAGCCAATACTTTGCGGTTGTGTGTGCATTGTACATTCAGAACATGATGTTTCCCATGGAAAGATTCTTTCTGTATATTTGCAAGTGGATTTACACGTGAATAATAAAAGGTCTTATTTCCATGCAATTTCATGTTGGGGAGAAATATTATTCCAGTCATTACAGAGACCAAGCATGCACTTTGCAAGTATAATCCAATACAATTACAGTAAAGCTAAGGGCTTTATCAGAGATATGTGAAACATGAAAAATGTGTGCAATACTCAGTAATGTTGCCTGTAAATACAGAGGCTGTATGTTATTTCTAGGGACTTAATGGCCTAATTGATGGAACAGCTTCCTTTTACCCATTTGCAGGGCCATTGATTGGTATCAATGAGAAGAAGCCACTCTCACTGTGCTTTGGTGGATCCAATATTAATAGGGTAAAATGAAATGAATACAGCACTTGTAACACCAGACCAGTGGGTCTGATACTCACCTTATAAAGAAAAGTGAAGAGAGGAGAGAAGTCTAAGCAAGAAAGAAAATGTGCCAAAACAAAATATGGCCATACTGTACAAATCTAGGTTTCTTAACCTGTGGTACTTATATCCGGAAAGTGGTGGTATATACCATATCTCAAGGGAACACTTAGCTCGCTTGTGGGCAACCAGTCTAAGTCCAAGAAACTCACTCTATGCACTGGAGGGATATCCTGGACTAGACCTCCAACCACTAGACAGAACTGAAATACTGGGGCAAATTTACTTACCCAGTCCTGTCGTGATCCAGTGGCGCGTTCTCCGACGAGGATTTGGGTCTTCCGGCGATTCACTAAGGTCATGCGCCTGATGTCCACCAGGTGTCGCTGCTGCACCAAGGTCCGCCGGAGTTCACCAACCTATTCGTGGTGCATGTAAGTGTGTGTCAAGCGACACTTTCTTTTTTTTTTAAATAGCGAAATTTTTCCGAATCCGTCGGGTTTTCCGACGGCCACCCCCCACGTTTTTCGTCGCAAGCCGGCGCTGATGCGACATAATCCGATGGCGTGCGCCAAAAACCGAGGGCAATTCAGCGCAAAACAGTAACATTCGATAAACCCGGCTGAAAAACGCATTTCGGACCCTTAGTAAATGTGCCCCACTGAGTTCAGTCCAGTGATACAAGGGTCAGTCCAGGAAATCCTGCAGCATACAAACACAGTTTCTTGGACTGAACTTGCTCGTGGGCAAATGACCATAAACTGTTCTCCTGATTTGGTACAAAATATAATCATAGCTTTTGGGGTTTTTTGTTTTAATTAAACAAATGGGTCCTGGGCCTAGAAATATTGGGTAGAACTGGTTTAGAGAAGACAGGTCACCACTTTTGTTTTAGTCAGTACTTGCATTCCTCATGAACTAAGAACTCTAAAACAAAATCTCTTAAATTATACATTGTGCCATTCCTTATGTTTGGCGCTACTATTTCCCTGGTCCAAGATGTGTCAGTATTATACTGTGCAGGGTCATACTTACTGGGCCAAAAACATTTAAATAATGGATAATCTGAACCAGTCTAGAATTTCCTATGTTTCAAGACAAAAGTGCTTTGTTCTCCACATTCCATCTTAGGCTAAATTCACACGATGCCATAGTACGGCGGGCACACACGGCACCGGGGAGAGGAGGAGGGGGTCAGCGCTGCTCACCTCCGCCCCTCTCCATAGTGATATATGGCGCATGGCGGCGTATTCTGGGAAAAGACAGGATATGTCTTATCCTTCTCCCGGCTACGGAGCGGTACCACACATGTGCGGCACCGTACCGCTCCCGTACAGCGCCATGCACCCATTGACGTATATATGGCGTATATACGTCGGCCGTATATACAGCAGTGTGAATGTAGCCTTAATCTGCTTTTTCACTCTTAAATCTCTGCTGAATTCTGTTTTGCTAGCAAGAGAGATAGAATCTCAATAATGTAGGAGAAATGGCCACAGAAGAGACCCCATTAATGAAATAGCCTCAGCAGAGACCCCCATTAATGAAATGGCCACAGCAAAGACCCCTTTTAATGAAATGGCCACAGCAGAGCCCTCCCCCCCATAAATAAAATGTCCACAGAAGAGCCCACCCTTTAATGCAATGCCCACAGCAGAGCGCCCATTGCCTTCTATGGGGGACGTATATATGGCGTAGGCCGTATATACAGCAGTGTGAATGTAGCCTTAATCTGTAGCCCCTTTCAATGAAATGGCCACAGCAGGGAACCCCTTTACACAAATATCCACATTACAACCCCTTGAAAAAAATACTCTCCTCCGGCTTCTTCTCACGCGACCACAACCAGTACACTTCATAGTGTATACGTGCCGGCTGGAAGAGGAGAAGAAGGAGCCACGGGGAGAAGAAGCCGGAGGTGAGTATAGATTTTTTTTACCTGCAGGTATTTGGCTGCGGCGATCTTCATATAGGACCTGGGTACGGGCGGGGGCCCCTGGCAAGCCGAACCCCATTGGATGAACTAGATGACCCAACCATTATTCTGACTATGGTGACTGTAAGAAGTTACATAGAGCAGGGGAAGGAATACACTCAGCTCAGAGAATACAATTACCATTCTCCATGTTCCTCTTATCTATCCCTCTCCCACGTGGACCCAAAAAATGGAAGCAAATCGTCTTTCTCTTCGCTTTTTAAACATCCGATTCTCGACAAAAGAAAACAATGAGAAGTTTGCCGCTAAGGTGACAGATCCTCTTTAAACAATTTCCATGCTTTATCACCTTAGAGCTCAGCCTAGTCTTCGCACGCCTCTCCGCCTCTCCTTGCCTATGATAATTTACGTGGTTTATTATGCAGCAGTTTTCTTAATTAAATTAATCATAGAGAGTATATTTACACGGCTGCCTGGAGTATATAAAAGAAAATAATTAGGATTGTTTAGCACCTCGCACAAGTCTCACTGTACTGGGGATAAACTATGGTGTAACAAACGGGGTTAAAAGAGAGATAATTCCAGGATTTATGGATCGAGCTTGATGCCAGAGATGGCAAAACACAAATAATGAAATTGTACAAGTCTGCAGAATAAGCGATATTTATCGGAGTGATATACAAGGCGTCTGGCTGCTGATATATACGCTACGATACCCATGAGTACTCATACGCCCTGAGATAGATATTGCAAATAAGGCATTTTCATGTGATGCTCGCTGGGTAAATAGTACAGTTTAATGAAGGATCACAGAGAAGTCGGAAATCATAGCTCTCCACAGATCCCATCTAAATTTACATGAAGGGAGATAAAAGTAAATGTATGTCCGGGTGGCGGCAGCGCTATCATTCCTACGCAGAAGGAACGTAAATGCCATATTTAACGTCTTACGGTGCGCTCATGTAATATTCATCCGTGACACTTACTCAGAGGGTGCGTGACAGGTCGTAATATAGATATCCATCCGCTGAGTAGACTGATGAGACCGGTGGATACGTTCAGCAATGACCCTCAGTGGCGGTAAATGATTGACGGAGCGCTGGAGCGCTTGTTTGATCAACTGATTTGAATTCTCGCTTAAGGTGTAGAGTGATAAATCATGGAGAGGACAACTAATGACCGTGTGAGCAAAGAAGTGGCCTCGTAATTAGAGGATATGGTCCAGCGCAAAAGAGATGTTCGAGAGGCTGCTGCACTACTAGTCTCTGCACGTGTCTTATAAAGAGAAATGTGGATGCGTCATATGTAATGTAGAAATTCTGCATTATTACTCATGATACATCTCCCCCTCTGAACCCATACCCCTACACATTCATAGTGAAGACCACACCATACCCCTACACATTCATAGTGAAGACCACACCATACCCCTACACATTCATAGTGAAGACCACACCATACCCCTACACATTCATAGTGAAGACCACACCATACCCCTACACATTCATAGTGAAGACCACACCATACCCCTACACATTCATAGTGAAGACCACACCATACCCCTACACATTCATAGTGAAGACCACACCATACCCCTACACATTCATAGTGAAGACCACACCATACCCCTACACATTCATAGTGAAGACCACACCATACCCCTACACATTCATAGTGAAGACCACACCATACCCCTACACATTCATAGTGAAGACCTACACATTCATAGTGAAGACCACACCATACCCCTACACATTTACCAGCGTACCTGTTATTCCAACTACTGATGAGGTTTTTCCTTCACGTCCTTTTCTCACAGACTGCACGCTGATATCATAGGCTGTGCTGGGCATCAGACCTGAGGAATACAACGTAGATTCTAATGGTAAATATAATATTAATGGAAATTATTTAATAAAACAGACAAGGGCGAATCGGGCCCTTAGTAAATGACCCCCACTGTCTTGACATCTATATATACATGATATCTGCACGGGGCATGTGCAAATAGGACGTATATAGCCGTATGGCAGTCGTCAAGCAGTTAAATTAGAGTCACATTTTGTGATGTTCTGTATATATATAAGGCAATGTCCCCATATTTCCCGTATCTCTCCGTACATATGCAGCTGTTATATAAATGATATCTGTATAATGATCTGTCTCTTTTTTTTCCGGTTTTACACACAAGGATACAGTTTTATATTTCTCCTGAAAAATTGAGGTCAGTTTCCGGCAGAAAACTGCAGCTAATTTCTATGACGCTGGGTACATTTATTTTGTGAGTCTCATCTGTTACCAGAACAAATCCTTGATGAATAACCTAATTTATACTTATCTAAGTAGAATTTCATCTTTCCTCGGCACATCCAGATGTATCTGCCTGCACTTGCATTTATCTACAGCTTGTACATACAGGGTTTTTTTTTCTCCGCTCTCATCAGATTGAATAAAATGTACATTTTACACTTTATATTCTTACTCAATAATCTCTGATAATGGAATTTTTTTTCTTCGGTCTCGAAAATAAAGCCAAAGTTGTAATAAAGTGTGAAAAAGTTAAGATTTATAAAATGAAAAAAAAATTACTGCAGTGTTTTTAATATTTCCTATGAGCCACATACTGCAGTGCTATATATAGAAGAAGGCTCTTAAAGGACATCTACCACCAGATTGCTGCTGGTAGAGTGTCCTAAATAGGCTGCTCGTTATATCTAAGGGATGGGTGGACAGTCATTTACATGTAAGTCGGCTTCCCAGGACTTTAATTTATGCACGCCCACATTGTGAGCCTCCTCCTGTCATCAGCCGGGGAACTAGAATCCGGCCAGTGATGTCAGAGCATGGAGACAGCAGGATGTGTGCTCTCTCCTAGTTCCCCGACCAAAGGTAGGAGGAGGCGTGCATAAATTAAAGTCAGTGGGGGCCGAGAGGCACTCGGGTGCCGTCTGACTGATCACCTCCAACACTTTTACAAAGTTATTATTTCAGCAATTAAAACGTGGAAATACATGTAAATCACAGTATCCCCTTTCCCTAGACATAATGAGCGGCCTATTTAGGACACTCTAGCACAGTGATGGCGAACCTTTTAGTGGTCGAGTGCCCAAACTGCAACCCAAAAACCCCCCTTATTTATTGCGAGGTGCCACCAACAATTTCAGCAGTAACTTATTGCTCCCTGTTTTTCAACAACTTTCAATCATATTGGTCTCCTGCGGACAGCAACATAGTAGAAAGATGGAAAATTTGCATTATTCTAGCTTCTTTCCAGTCTCCCTCTGAACACAAAGAATCGTGGGGCCAGCAGGAGGTCCTCCAAAGATAATTCAGTCCTGTCTACTCATTCTCCCTTTTCTTACAGTCCCAAGTAGTGAAGTAAGTATCACTTTTTTTGAGGTCTGTCTGGTGTGCTGGGGCGATGGCCCGGGTGCCCACAGAAAGGGCTCAGAGTGCCACCTCTGGCACCCGTGGCATAGGTTCGCCACCACTGCTCTAGCACCAGTAATCTGGTGGTAGATGTCCTTCAACTCACATTTCGGGTACTACTTGCTTCATATCTTACACTTCCTAAGTAGACCATTCAGGAACTTTATATGGCAACATTCCAGTAGACATGCTACCATAGCCCATGAACTGACCATGGAACATCTGGTTCCGGTCCACTACCGCAGAACTTTGTGATAAAAATATATCATTTACTCCCTTTTCCCCTTCAGTCTTCTCTGCCGCTGCTGTGTGTGGCTCTGAAGCCAGCAGGCGCGGTGATGTCATCATATTGCGCCTGCACAGTAATTAGGGGAGGAACATTATAAATGGGGTGCTACAGGTAAGGAGGTGTTATAAAGGGAGGTATCACAGAAAGGGGGCATTAAATTGTCTGGGGGCCCACTGATGTCTTATACATTGCAGGCACACATCGGGTTGGGATTAGTTAAGGAGTAAGGGCAGAGCTTGCAGAGTGGAAATTTCTAACACATTCTATCCCCTACCTCCGGTCTTTGGAAATATATTTTTGGTTTAAGCGTGTGATTGCTGGTAGCCCAACCACTAGGACTCTCAGCAAGCTGGAGAACGGTGACCAAAGGTCCCCTGAAGTGCCCAATACTGAATAAAGCACAAGTTGGCATGCACAACTATTCCATTTTTTGAGATTTCCTTGATGGCTTAAATGATGGCTACCCTGTAAGTCCCATAGAATGGGGGAAAACACGGGTTTAAAATGTGCGTATAAGCGCAATGGGTATTGGGCACCTAAGGGGTCATTTGGTTCCCAATTCTCAAGCTCGCTATTCATCAATAGTGTAGGATGGTCCATGAATAGGGTTTGGAATTGCCGGTGATGGAAAATTATGGAGGTTTACCTAAGGAGCCGCAGGAGGAGAAGGAGTGGCTGTTGAATGAATGGAAGGTGTTTGTGCCTGAACACATCACTTCTGCCCTTCACATCTTCCATTGCTCACAGCAGGACCAGCCACTGACTGAAACTGTGGTGAAGGTGTCTGGCCATGGTGCTTCTGCTCTTCACAACTTCTACTATAGACTTTTGGAGGTATGTGAGCAGAAGTTTCAGTCACCTCCAACCTCATTGTCAGGCTTCTGGGGTAGAGAACCCCCTAGACCTCCGCAGACGATGACACAAGCCAACACCTGGGACCGGAGTCTAAGTAACACGCGGTCTTCACCAGAGCCCGCCGCAAAGCAGATTGGTCTTGCTGCAGCGTGGTGCCACCAGGTCGTTCCACAGGTGCGACTTGTCCGTGGTGGCAGCCAAAGTCAAGGTACAGAAACGACAGGCAATCTTGTGGTCGGGGACAAGCAGGTGGTCAGGGCAGGCGGCAACGGTTCAGGGTCTGGGAGAGAGCAGGAGGTCAGGGCTGGCAGCAGAGAAGCAAAATCAGGAACAGGTCCAGGGTCACAACGGGAGGTCAATACACAGGAAACAATCACAGAAAGCTTTCTCTGAGGCGTATGACCACACAGATCTTTTGGGGGTCGCTGGGATAAGCCGGCTTTTATGGAATCCCGGGAAGTGGCCAGCACCATTCAGCGATGCGCTGGCCCTCCAAATTTGCGAGTGCTGGCCTGGCCTGTCATTGGACTATGTCCCAATGGATGGGGAATATTGTATTATGAGACAAGCCATACAAGTTTTCTTAACGGATAAGGAGATGATCAACTTGAGCTTGAATGACCTTCTAAAAGAGATCCAGATGTGCTGTCCAGACGGGATGTGCAATGTGCTCTCTTACTGCAATAATCAGTATACTGACCAATAAGAAAATAATGAGATATGAAAATTATACCCTTCTGTTTTCTTTTTATGAATCCCATAATTATGGGGTAAAATATCAGACGTTACGACTATTGGCAGCTAGTGCAGATGCATCAGCTACTTTGTTGGCCGTCATACCTGTATTACAAGCCTCTTATCTCCTTTGTTACCTTGGGGGCCAACAATACATTACGAGCCCTTACAAGATGTTCAACTCAGCCTGTGAACATATGGAGACACTTAACTTATACTGCTACTGGCGGCCCTTACCAGACCTGCCCATGTCTGTGCGAAGCTCCATCTGTGTCAGACGTCACAGAGTTACAGTTACACAACTGGTCACATAAAAGAGCTTCAGGACTGATATTGGGATTACGAAATGCAAAGAAAGTATGATATAATAAAGCTTAAAGGAAACCTACCACTTCTGAAGGTATGTATGAGATGTAAACACCGGGCACCAGCTCAGGGTGAGCTGGTGCCGGAGCTTACCTTAGCTAGTGTTTTAAACTGCTATATCGCGGTTTAAACACATTTTGAATTACAGCCCCGAGGTAGCTTCGGCGCTGTGCGCGACCGTGCGCGCGCGCGCCTCCATAGGAAGTGCCGGAGGCGTCACGCGCGCACGACCGCGCGGGCTGTAAATCAAAATGTGTTTAAACCGCGATACAGCGGTTTAAAACACTAGCTAAGGTAAGCTCCGGCACCAGCTCACCCTGAGCTGGTGCCCGGTGTTTACATCTCATACATTCCATCAGAAGTGATAGGTTTCCTTTAAGGAATGGATCTGGCCATAAATAAGCAGTATTTGTATGTAACTGGGTCAGGTTATGAAGACTAAAGATAAAGAGCCTTATGTTGGTCTAGAGTCTTTGTACAAAGCATTTACCAACATGATAGACCATCACTGATCTGCTGATTTTGTAACCAGTAGAAGAACCCTATTGAACGCCCACCTGAAATGACGTATCTGGTCTTGGGGTCATTGCTTTGGGACACTTGGACCTCAGTCTCGGCTCCTCCAGGCTGGGCAGCATACTTCAGTTTAAAGTAGTCAACTCTGATATCCGGGTTCTCCCATTCCACCTCCAAGGAATCTTCTGTTTCCTCCGTCACCCAGAGAGTTCCCAGAGCTGCAGCATCTGGAAAGTAGAGAAGATTTCAAGTCCCTGTGTCTATGAATGATATCAAGGAGAAGAGTAGATACCATCATAGATGTTAGTTATAGAAATGAGAAAATGACACTAATGCTGGATTGTACAACATACTGACTGTCTCTTTGCCATGCCAAAATGAAAAATCTACTTCAACATCTGAAAGTGGTGAGAAGTTGTGTGGTGGTCCCCTCTTCACTGGCCCTAAACCCAAATGACCAAGAAAAGGAAATGGGCCAACAAAAGAAATCTCCTCTCCAAAGTGGACCCTATTTTTATATTTTGCATCTTAACTAGTGATGAGTGGACCCAAACTCGGACCTGTGGTTGGGGTCCGCTCATCACTAGTTAAGATGCAAAATATAAAGCCTGAGCTCCAGGCTTTAGCCTCCAGGTCTCCAGGCCTGATCCCGAACTTCATTAAAGGATCAGTGCTGGAGGCACATCCTAGCCCTAACCTGGGCCCTGCAATTTTTGGGAGGATCGTCGTTCCCTGATGACGTTATCGGGAGCAACAACCCTCCCCAAAATTGCATCGCCCATCGCTGCTGGAAGGTTACTGTCAGTTTACATGACTACAGTGATTAAATGAAACTTGTGACTTTGCCAGCAGCGTTTACACAGTTAACCCCCATGTGATCCTTGCCAGCACCTATCACGGGTGTTGCTCGATGGGGTCTGGGTTAGGCCAAACACAAATTTTAATGGGTCTGCTCATCACTAATCTCAGTATTTATGTGCGATAGATGTGAGATGAGAGATAGATAAAAGATAGATGATTAGATAATAGATAATAGATCTAGAGATAGATGGATAGATTCCACCAGAATGTAAGCAGAAAGTATCTGTATATTACAAGCAATAGATATTTCTCTCTGTATAACATCCCTCCAGTGGGGTAACTAGAAGCTGATGGGCCCCAGTGCAAAGCCTGTGCCAGGCCCCTGACTATAATGTATGGTTTATAGTAATAGTCTTCTCATATGGGAAAGTGACACCATAAGGGCCCCCTAAACCTCTTGGGCCCGGGTGCGATCGCAACCTCTGCACCCCCTCAAGTTACACCCCTGCCTCCCTCCTCACCAGTTTGGCCTTCAATCTCGGCTGGATCACTGGTTATTCCATTCTTCACCTGATACATCAGTATTTTGTACAGGGTGCTGGGGTCTAGGCCACCGATCTGGTAAAAGTCTTGGTTTGCCGAAACTTTAATCTGCTGTTTCAGGCCTTCCTTTCCAAAAGGATAATAACTGATATAGTAATAATCCACTTCCACCAGCAGGTCCCAGGCAATGCTCAGCGAGTCCTCGGAGGTGCTGATGAGTCGTAAGTTCTGCACGGCCATCACTGTCAAGAAAGAAAAAATAGGTCAAATATTTATGTAATATCCATCATTTCTAATGTCTGATTTTATCGGTTAATATGAAAATATATCAATGTCATACATTAAGAAAATATTGGGGGTCATTTATCTCTATTTTTATTCCTTTTTTCTGTCTTTTTGGAAACATTTTTTCCCGCATTGCAATTTTTGTGCCTTTTTAGGGACATTTGTTGATCGTTCCGTAAAGACAAATTTATCTTCTATTCCAGATGTTCTAAATGTCGCAAATGACATTTATAATTTCAGATTGTCTCAAATTTGAGATGTTTTTGGGCTCAAAAAACTCCAGATGAAACCATACTTAAAGTAAACTTTGAAAATGGAAAGAAGTGACTTGAGACATTTGTGCGACATTTTTGAGACATTTGTAAGAAATGTCTCAAAAAGAGATCTGCAAAAAATTTAACACAGGGTTAAAAGTGAGATTGCTAAATTGACAAAGAAGCGGACGGGAAAAAAAAATAGGCAAAAACCAGCCAAAACAAACAGATAAAATAAATGACCTTAATTGTCTTGTTTACGGTATCTTGTATGTCTTGTAGTCACTTATCACATATATTATACAATGCACACAGAAAACTGATACATTTAGTTCTCATATGGAGAAGTTATGGCATATCTCTAGGGTGGGGTATGACTTATAAACCAGTTTTAACAATATAGAGCGGCAGACAGTGTTAGATATTGTCTCTAGAGATCTATGTAATTATACCTTTATTTTAATTTATACTTCAGGAACTGTATCTGGACTTGGAACATGTGGGAACATCCTCACACTTCTGCATTTTTTTAAACTCTGCATTCAACACTTCTCTCCAGCCTATCTACTCTCCTGTAATATCCAACCAGAAGCCTGCTCCCGGTTAGACATCGCAGCAGAGAGGATGGTCTTCAATTGGTCAAAAGTGCTTATAGACTCTCTTTATCAGCAGCTATTGTCTTCTGAATAACACATGCCACGGTTATAGTGGTCCACATGAAAAATTGGAGGTGTATGGCCCCATTTACTTCAAGCAAACCAGACAAATCTGGTGGTCTGAATAATCTCTAAAAACCCAATTTAATACAAAAATGTGTCTGAAATGGCCAAAGTAAGAGTCAATGGGCCTTCATGCGCCGTGTATGATAGCGGCGCCGCTGCATTTGCGCAGCGCGATACATCAAGATGCTTCAGCCTCGGGCAGGTTGCTGCACAGCGTTTATTCTACGACAGGAAGGGACTTTTTACATGTGAAAAGTCGACCAGCAGCAGTGAGTGCGCCAGTGAGGGGACAGTAACGCCAAGCGACGGCCCACTCCCGGCTGACCGCGCCTCCCATTCCCTCCCCTTCACGCCCCACTGCCATGAGGGGCAATGAACCAGCAATAAATATGCCCCAATCTGTCTGCCTAGAGGAGCAATACTCTCTCCATCATGTACATATGTGCTGTTCTGTATAACGGGAGGGGTTGTACTCAATTTATATAAAGAATTTCGTATAAAAATAGTAATACAGGCATCCTGAATAGTAACTTACCTTCTGAACAAGATTCACCGAAAAATCCCTCATCACAGAAGCACTGGCCACCATCACAATGACCATTTTCACCGCAACTGATCAAACAATCCACCTCTCTGCAGGTCGGTCCTGTGTATCCGAAGTTACACTGGCAGACGCCATTCACACACTTGCCATTGTCGCCACAGTCTGGGATACAATCCTTCTCGCTGCAGTCAGGTCCCGTGAAACCAACCGCACACTGGCAAACGCCATTGACGCATACACCGTTATTAGCGCAATTATTGGGACAGCTTTTCTGAGAACAGTCGGGTCCTTCCCAGCCTTCATCACACACACAGGTGGCAGTTACTGGGTCATATCTGCCATTGAAACTGCAAAGACCGGCCATTTCTGAGAAAAACAGAAGAAAAATATTATAGTAGATTTTATCCGAAATATGTTTTCAATACTAAAAAATCTTAAGGGTTTTATTGTTGCAAAAAACAAATTACTGTAAAAAGTGAAAGTTTGAGAAGTTTAATTAAGATGGGATAGACGCAATTGTGTGTGTCCTGCCTTTATATTTGTACATGTTACATCACAGGTTACAGAGATTTAATGTAAAGTTGAACCCTCTTTAAGTAAATCTACCATGAAAATCCATCATGATAAACCAGGGTCATTACTCATAGATCCAGGCAACGTCACTGTGGTAATCTCCTTATATTTGTTATCCATGGCCTCCTTCCTTCTAAAGTCAACTTTTAAAATTATGCCCATAAGCCTAAAGGGCTCTTGAGGGCATTACCAGAGCCCCTCCTTGCTTCAGATTCAAAGACTGTGGAGTGCCGAGCAGTAGCAGAGAAAGAGGGTGAGACAGTCTAATCTGCAGCACAGAGGGGCTCTCGGAACCACCCCAGGAGCCTTTCAGGTTTGTTAGCATATTTTTAAAAGTTGATTTCAGAGGGAAGGAGGTCATGGATAACAAATAGAAGAAGATTACCACAGTCACAGTGTTGGGATCGATGAGTTAATGTCTGAGGGTTATCCATGCCTGATTTTCACAGTAGATTTCTTTTAAAGATATCCATATAATAGAAAAGGCAAAAGTGATTGGTTTTGTCTTCTCTACTCCAACTTAACTAGTCTTAACCAGATTCTCATCTGCTCTTTCGGGCTCCTTGGTGCTTATCTGCGTTGCTTTTTTTTGCTGTGATAATGACATTTTGCCTGAACCTTGACTATTCTTCTGCCTAATGATTTTGTACCGCTCCACCATCTTCATTTTGACCTGCTTTGCCTTACTTACCTAGTTGTCTATATTGCGTATGTTTGTCTGTCCTACTGTTTCTGTGCACTTATCCAGGGTAGAGACCGCCACTGCTCCAACAGAGTGCACCAACATTTTCTTGGTGCACCTTTAACATAGGGGTGGGGATTTATAAACGCACTTGCGTTTATAGTGGCGCCAAGATTGTGCGCCCGTTATCCTGCATGTGTCGCTTCCCCGCTCAGACCCGACAGAGTTCACTTTCTTCTTCCTGGTGCATGTAAGTGCATTGGATTGCGGCACAATTTGAAAGTTAAATCCCGCGCTCAGTCCGAATCAGTCTGACGGCACAACCCCTCAAGCTGTGTTGCATGCAAGCCAGCGCAGCTGCGCAAAAAAACGATTGTGTGCAGCACAATCCCAATGCAGACACCTGTTAAATTACTGTCAAAGCCGTGTAATCCCCAAAAAAGACGAACAGTCCGACAAGTAAATGAGCCCCAATGTCTTTTCTTCTCTACTTCTACCCCACTAGACTTAGAGAAAATTATACAAAGGGAAAGGATAAGCATGGAGCCTGTCCTCTTCTAGCCCCGACGTCCCTGCTCGCCTATAGTCACATCAAATGTCATCTTCAAGGGTTTAATGACCAAAGAGTGAAGCGCTATATGATTGTAGTGTATTCTACCTGTGATTATTTTACCACTGAATTCCATTCGGAAGCCAAATGTATCCGTGTGCTGACGGAAAGGCCACTATTCCTTCTATTCTCTCGTTTCCATAATCTCATCTTGTTTCTGACATTTGAGAAAATATTGTTTTAAATGTCAGAATTAAAAATCACATTTTTACCGCTAGGTTCCCCCCCGAAGCTGGGAAACAGGCTAAACAAATTGCGGAGCGGTTCCTATGTTTACCTACATGTCAATCCGTATCCGAGTACATGAAGCCGGGACAAAGCGTGACATTCATCCTGATTACACCGCGGAGAGGAACACTAGAGCAGCTGTTTTTAACCTAAAACCTGATGAAAGTCTCTTTATTCTGACAGGTATGGGAAATGCTGGGTCACAAGAAGGAGAAACCCTTGCAGATATCTGCACACTGAAAGAGAAGAAACCTTCTAAGACCTAGAACACTGGGGCTTATTTACTAAGGGTCGCGGATTGCACTTTCGTCTGACTGTTCACGATTTTCGGGATTTGCGTGGCTTTGACAGGTATTCAACAGGGGTTCGCGCTGGGATTTTATCGAACGCGATCGGATTGTGGCGCAGCTACACTGGCTTTCATGTGACAGAAATCGGGGGGCGGGCCTTTGGATGATCCGACTGATTCGCGGGATTTAACTTTCAAATTGTGTTGCGAGATCAAGCACTTACATGCACCGGGAAGAAGAAGGTGAACTCCGGCGGACCTGAGCGGGGAAGCGACAGATGCAGGATATTGGGCGCACGATCCTAGTGAATGCCGAACAATGCACAATGAACTTTGCTGGAGCGAATAAGTAAATGTGCCCCAATGTGTGTGATATTTCACTTTGGAAGGGGGTAATCCCAGATTATTTTTTTCCACATTACGCGGCTCCCTGCCAGCAGCTTGTGGCAAGTGCCAGGTGGGAGGGAGCTGCAATAGTCTGTGTCCTGTGTCTCAGTCTCGATGCATTATTCCTCTCCTCCACATCATGAATGTGCAGGAGAGAAAGAATGCATGAGGAGACTGAGACACAGGGACACAGGCAGCTGCATCTACCCCCCCCCCCCCTCCCATTTCCCCCACTCACCTGGGACTCACCACAAGCTGCTGACAGGGAGACAGGTAATGTGAAATAAAGTTTTATAAAGTAGTGGCAATATACAGAATGCTGATTTTTAAATCATCACAGCAAAGGCAATGGGAAGCTAAAAATGACATTCCTAGTGACAGGTTCCTTGTGTAATATTTTACATGGTAATTTGTTTTTTACATCTTTGATCTTGCTGATGCAAAATACTGACCATGATACTGTTGTGTGTAACCAGCCTTAACCCTTTCAGGGCCAGTCAACATAAAATGAAGTCGAACAGTGGTCAAGGATGCATGGAGTGGGCAGAGCCCTCTTCACATAGGGCAGGTGTCTGCTGTATTTTACATTTTGTTTACCAATGTATTTTTTAAAAATTTTTATCTTAAATGTTAACATTGTATTTGAAATTCACCTAAAAGTTATAATAAAAGACTAAACATTTCTCAAGGTATTAATAACCAAACACTATAAATTAATGATATAAATAATATCTAAGTGATTGTTCTGACCCAAAGAATAAATCTGTCATCTGGACGACACAGTGAAAGCCGTAAAAAAAAAACAAAGCCCATAAGAAAGAGAAGTAACTGGGTTTATCTGCCAATTCCACCACATTAGGAAATTTTTTTTCTGGCTTCCCAGTACATTGCGCATCAGAGGTAATTCATCTCTTACCTATAGAGCAGTCGTCTCCCATGAAGCCTTCATCGCAGACACATACACCATTAACACAACGGCCATTGGGACGACAGTCAACAGCGCATTTCTTCTCACTGCAGTCCACACCGGTGTAACCCTCGGCACACACGCAGGCGCCATCCACGCATTTTCCGAATTCCCCACAATCCACTGGGCATTTCTTTATCGAGCAGTCAGGTCCTTCCCAGCCCTCATCACACTGACAGTAACCTAATGCCGGAGAATACTTGCCATTCCCGTTACAGTTGCCATAAAGTGCTGGAAAAGAAACAAAATGATTAAAAATGAATTATGAAGTCGTGTACACACGTTATCATACAGGGCTGTGATCAGCTGATGATCCATGTGGCCAAAATAAACAAAGTGCTAACTGCAGGCGGCATGTTATAGAGCAGGGGGAGCTGAGTAAATTGTGCAAGGTGTCCTACCTCCAGTCAGCATGTTATAGAGCAGGAGGAGCTGAGCAGATTGTAAATAGTGTCCTTTCTGCAGGCAACAAGTTATAGTGCAGGAGGAGCTGAGAAGATTGTACATAGTGTCCCATCTGCAGGCAGTATGTTATAGAGCATGATGAGCTAAATAGATTGTTATATCTGCAGGCAGCATGTTATGGAGCAGGAGGAGCTGAGCAGATTGTACGTAGCGTCCTATCTGCAGGCAGCATGTTATAGAGCAGGAGGAGCTGAGAAGATTGTACATAGTGTCCTATCTGCAGGCAGTATGTTATAGAGCATGATGAGCTAAATAGATTGTTATATCTGCAGGCAGCATGTTATAGAACAGGAGGAGATGAGCAGATTATACATATAGAAATCTGTACAAATAGTAAGGCAGGAGAGACAAATATTTTTCCTTCTCTGCTTCTAACCCTACAACCCTTTTAGTGATCAGGATGGAAAAAAGACATTGGGGCACATTTACTAAGGCCCCTGCGATAGTTTTATGTTAGACTTTGCACATTGGACCTGGTGTGGTTTTGTCCGCACAGGCAGAAGATACATTTTGAGGTCTAAGCCCTCTTTCAAGTGAACAATAGGAATCAGGTCGGCGGTTCATGTAGCCCCTCCCCTAATTGAATAGCCCTGCCCCTTAATTCAGACCACGCCCAATTTAACTCCAAAAATTGGGGTTCAAAGTATAGTAGGGATGGGCGGCTGACTACCTGAAGACTTCTCCCTATGTAATTACATGGGGAGCCGTTCGGGAGCCAGAAGAGCTGATCACTAATAGTGTCTTATCTGCAGTCTGTTATAGAGCAGGAAGAGCTGATCACTAATAGTGTCTTATCTGCAGTCTGTTATAGAGCAGGAAGAGCTGATCACTAATAGTGTCCTATCTGCAGTCTGTTATAGAGCAGGAAGAGCTGATCACTAATAGTGTCCTATCTGCAGTCTGTCATAGAGCAGGAAGAGCTGATCACTAATAGTGTCCTATCTGCAGTCTGTTATAGAGCAGGAAGAGCTGATCACTAATAGTGTCTTATGTGCAGTCTGTTATAGAGCAGGAAGAGCTGATCACTAATAGTGTCTTATGTGCAGTCTGTTATAGAGCAGGAAGAGCTGATCACTAATAGTGTCCTATCTGCAGTCTGTTATAGAGCAGGAAGAGCTGATCACTAATAGTGTCTTATCTGCAGTCTGTTATAGAGCAGGAAGAGCTTAGCAGATTTACATAGAGACCTAATGAGAACAAGATATTTTTAGCCAAATCATAGCAGAACCCTACATCCATTTTCGTGAATCACTTGTAACACTTTATTCATATTTCGGCTTCATCTTGTATATTTTTTCTATATTTTATCAATCTCATTGTTCTAACTTACCATTTTTTTTATTCCTACAAACTTTCTAGCTAAAAATATATTCTCATTATACTTGGCCGTCGGGGACTTCATTTCTTTGAAATTCCTAAACCGCCAGCAGGTTAACTATGGTAACTGTGCGATAATCATGAGAATGAAGGGGAATAAATATAGATAATTAAGAAGTATCGCTAACACCTGTAATTTAAAAGCGATCCCACAATCCTCTGCGCCCACATAATACGACTGCGGGAGCCGCAATTAAAATGGTATTAAATCGCATCAATTTGCAGCCTTCACACTAAAAAAAAAAAGGAGCATTCAAGTGAAAATGTCTCTTTTATCAAATATTTCACTTGGCCAATTTACTAAGTAAATTCCTAGGTTCTTGCGCATTTACCTTCCTCTCTAGGAGGACGCCGCTTTGCATGGGATTATTACACTGGTTTATTTGCACGGCGTTGATGGGTGCACAAAATGAGGAGTTTTATGGGGAATAACTCTGAATTTATCGCCTCTTTGAGGGATTTCATGGGAGTTTTTTTAATTTACTGTGTCATTTTTTTTAAAATAAATATTGCGAATACGCTTTATTTTCCTCTGGTACGAGGCGCCATCTAGTGGAGCGATGAAGAATTGCAGGACGTCTGTGCAGATTTTTATCTCTTTCTAATCCACTCCTTTAATCACTGCACGAAGCATCTGATATTAATTAGGCGGAAAAGTCGACTGACCCCCCCAGGTCACCGCTGAGATAATGATCAGGTTCTGGCTCCTCTGCAGCTTTTCTTTTTCGATTTTTTTTTTCTTTAATCCTTACCAACTCGGCAGTAATAGAGGGTATTAATATAAAACCGAACTAAATTGTTATCTTGGCATCTCCAGTACTTAGTCTGACATGTTTGATTGCGTTTTTTTTCGGCTTCTGAAGAATCTAATAAAGAGAAACAATAGCAGAGGGACGGCGGGAGAAACAAATGGACCTGTCGCTTTTATGCTTCTTGTATTCTCTGACTGATGTCAAAAGATTGCAATTACGTAAAAAGACGGGAGAATAGGAAGTAATGTTTCTAGTACAAAAGGTAAATGGACAAGGTGATCTTTGATGTGAGGGCACAATGTTGTATCCAGCGGAGGAGTGATTGAAGTTACCAGGAGGAAATATATAGAGCATGGGGCACATACACTGAATGTGGTTTGCTTGTGTATAGTGCAACATGCGCCAGATTCATGAAGAACGTGCGCCAGAAATCATAAATCTGTCGCTTCCCTGCACTGGCCCAGCAGGGTTCACCAACTTTTTTGTGGTGGACCTTTAACTTTAATAATTCTTCTTTATTTATATAGTGCACACAGATTATGCAGCGCTGCACAGAGCATGTCAAATCAGTCCCTGTCCCCAAAGGGGCTCACAATCTAAACAACCTACCAGTGTGTTTTGGAGTGTGGGAGGAAACCGGAGGACACCCACGCAAACGCGGAGAGAAAATACAAACTCTTTGCAGATGTTGACCTGGGTGGGAATCGAACCCAGGACCCCAGCACTGCAAGGCAGAAGTGCTGCTCACTCAGCCACCGTGACGCCCTTTTGCATGATAAACCTGGTGCACAGGCCGACAGGAGCGCCGGAACGCCCCCTAATTTGTGTCGCATGATGCCTTCTTAAATACCTGTGCAAGCAGTTTGCACCTAGAAGACTGCACAAAGTCCGACAGAAAACTGGTGCAAATAAGTAAATAAGCCCCTATATGTAGATGATGCCCTAGTAAATTCCTGCAAGGCAATAGTGCTGGCTATAAGGAGACCAGTTATAGGGTATGTAATGCTGTAACACGTCAGCCCAATAGGTTTTATGGTATAAGATCTGCAGCAAATATCTGAGATGTGCACATGGACGACTGCCTGGGGTGTGCAGAAGATCGATACAAGGATTAGCCCCTTTGTCATACAGGATTTTACTCCTCTTCACACTGAGGGACTCATTTACTAAGGGCTTTGCGACAATTTTTTTGGCGCAAAATTCTTTTTAGTGCTAACTGCCTGCACAGGTATTTAAGAAGTGACCGCGCCACATTTTGTGTCGCACACAACCCTTTTGCGGTGCAGCTGCACTAACCTCCATCCGACAAAATTGAAGGTGCGTGCCGGAGCTCAGTAGTACCGTGCACCAGGTATATTATGTAAAGTCCAACAGAATTGTGTCACCTGCAAAAAAACAGTTGTGCACTCTGACAGAGCAGTGCAAGGGGTGCTAGAGGACGTGCGCCTGAAATCATGAATCTGGCGCAGACTCTTGATCTTAGTAAATGTGCCCCAATGTGCCAGAGATGTAACATATTCCAATATAGTTAATCCTGCTCTATAACATGCTGCCTGAACATAGGACACTATGTATAATCTGCTCAGCTCCTCCTGCTCTATAACATGCTGCCTGAACATAGGACACTATGTATAATCTGCTCAGCTCCTCCTGCTCTATAACATGCTGCCTGAACATAGGAAACTATGTATAATCTGCTCAGCTCCTCCTGCTCTATAACATGCTGCCTGAACATAGGACACTATGTATAATCTGCTCAGCTCCCCTGTTCTGTAATATGCTGCCTGTAGATAGGACACTTTGTCCAACCTGTCCAGCTCCTCCTGCTCTATAACATGCTGCCACAAATAGGGCAATATGTACAATCTGGTCAGCTTCTCCTGCTCTATAACATGCTGCATGTAGATAGGACACTATGTATAATGGTCACCATGACCCCACAGTAGCCAATAGTCACAGTGCAATATAATAGCTCCCTATTTGTAGAATCCACTCCATGTATATTTAGTTGTAGAAAAAATATTTACTCACCTTCCCCCCTCCCTCAAAGCAGCAGCAGACTTCTTCTCTTCTGTGCAGTGGTTGTACATGGCTCTGAAGCTAGCAGATGTCATGATGTCATGATTGCATCTGCTGGCTTCAGAGCCACATACAGCCACCACACAGAGGAGAAGAGGAGAAGACTGCTGCTGCTATTTGGGGGAGTGCGGAAAGGTGAGTATTGGAGTAACCTTCCCATATGCTGCCCTATTGACCAGTGCAGCATAGCGGCAGGTAGACAGGATTTGACCCCCAGGCCATGAGCTTAACACCCATTTGGTATGCAATCTGCTCAGCTCCTCCTGCTCTATAACACATCATACCTATAAACAACCCATCCATACAATATATAGGCCAATATAGTGATATAAAATCACTACTCTCATCATTTATGACCGGTCCTGTTGTCCCCAGCAGTGGAAAACACATCTGTCCTTACAAAGGGACATAACATTGAAGAGCAGAATTCAATTAAACTAATTTAACCAACTATCTGCTCGAAAAGTCATAAAAATTTATCTCCCGCGACACTTAAGGTATATATCATCAAAGATTAAAGCGAAGATTTAAGATTGGTGCCAGGATTTAATTATTAACCTATAATTGGGATCTCGGAATACTAATAGACATCGGGAGGACGAATGAGACAATGACCAATGTCCTTGAAAGAAGCAAATGTATGACATATTCTCATCCGCCAATGTGCTTCCTCTCTGGATATTTCCCATATTTTTTACATTTATAAAAAATAAAAAGGTGATTATTTGGATTGACCAATAATTTTAATGGCAGAAGTAGTTGGGACTGTTCTAATGTTACGGCTTAAAGGGATTCTACCAGCTCCCATATCACCCCACAAGCAAAACCAGTATTGTATACAGCATTTCCTAAGTTTTCTAGATATATCTTTCTTATTTCCGGACAATCTGTCACTTTAGAGAAAATCATGTTTTTCTCTTTATGCAAATTAAGCTTATTGGTGCACCAGGGGCTTTCCTGTACCTGCTGGTGCACCTGTGTTCCTGCTATGATTAAGGACTAGTTTTGGGGGGGGGGGGGTGATACACCAAGTGAAGTTATCAGTTGAGGGTGGGTGGGAACAGGAGTGAAGGTATTGGGGGTCATTTACTAAGGGCCGGATTCACGTTTTCCCGACGTGTTACCCGAATATTTCCGATTTGCGCCGATTTTCCCTGTATTGCCCCGGGATTTTGGCGCATGTGATCGGATTGTGGCGCATCGGCGCCGGCATGCACGCAATGGAAATCGGGGGGCGTGGCCGAACGAAAACCCGACGGATTCGGAAAAACCGCCGCATTTTTTAAAAAAAAGTGTCGCGGGACTCGCGCTTACCTTCACCAGGAATAGACCGGTGAACTTCAGTGCATTCCGGCGGACCTCGGGGAACTTCAGCGCAGCAGTGCCACTTGGTGGACGTCGGAGGAACTACCTTAGTGAATCGCCAGAAGACCCGAATCCACCGCAGAGAACGCGCCGCTGGATCGCAAATGGGCCGAGTAAGTAAATCTGCCCCATTATGTGTCACAATCTTTGCTGTATCTTGTGTAAAATTGTGTAAGTGATTATGAATATTTTTGTATCACATATTTTGTATAATAAAAGTTTAAAAAATTAAAAAAGACAGTTCTTCTGTCAAAGTTCGTCAGATTGGATATTTTGTATTGCCATTGAATGCACCAATAAAGAGCTTGGCTGGACCGTGGATTTTTTATTAGAGGTTCCTCATTCTACCCCTACTTTCTTCAAGGAGTTTCAATTGTTGTGTAGGGGAAGGAGTGTTACTGGTTAGTGCTGGTCTGCAGGTAAGAAAGAAAACATGTGCACTAACAGGCGAGGTCCCGCCCCCATTGCACAGAGAAGCTAATTTGCATAAAGATAAAACTGGATTTTGTTTATCAAATCATAGATCGTAGGGAAATGTATATCTGCAAAGTATATAGTGTTCCCTACACAATGTTGGTTTAGTGTGGCTCTTTGGATGTTCTTGCCATATTCTATAACCAAATCATTCATTCCATTAGACATTTATGGTGCCACCATAGGACCTGTACTTATCTCCAGTGCATCATCCAGTGTTACCTTACCCTGATCTTGCATAGTACGGCCTACATCACCATCAGGTCACTTACCTGCTGCTCCACAGCATCCTTCATACTGCTCCTTCATCTCCTTCATCCCTAGCTCTAAGGCTTGGAGCCTGGCCAGGAGGTCATCTATCAGCGCATTCCTCTCGCAGTCTGCGGCAGGGTTTTGGAGGCGCAGGAGGTGTCTGAACACCAGCTTGTTATCATCTGATTCCACAGGGGGCAGCTGTTCACTGTCACCCCCGGGCACACTGTAGATATGGGTGATGCTCAGTTCCTTCTCGCTGCTGCAGCTCTTGCTTCCCGTAGATTTGATAGCAGCGGCAGAAACCAGAAGGTCAGAGGGACCGAAGAGAAGAAGCCCGGCCAGAACTCTCCAGAATATGAAGTGGTCCATTGTGAGGCCTCACCGGGAGCACTACATGGTTTGAGAAAAATAAAGGATCCATGAATGTGACTGTTATAGATACAGTAATTTCCTATTAATTAAGAGGTTAATTTAAATTCTCAGTTATTACATTTCTAGAGATTACAATTGTTGTAAAGTAAAAGAATACATTAAAAAATGTCAAGCTAAAAATTTGATCACAGATCACCTGGCAAGAAGAAATCACTACAGTGCCCCCGCAGGAGAAATTGAGTATTACACAGTGTCTATTTGAATAAATTGGCTTTAGGTCCTTAGGGTGGAGCTCCTTCATGGTAGGTCCTCAGGGGTGCAGCTCAATTTGTGACTTCAACTATAAGTAATAGCTGAAAATCCTGAACATTTGGAAACCCTAATAGAGTATGTACAAATTGATTTATTTAATTGGAATAAAATAGGCCACCATTCTCTGATCAGGGGGGCAGTGGGGGGAACCTGGTCCCCCTACAAATAAGCTGTTTTTTTTTTTTTTGCTTGGCATTAACACTTACAGCTCCATTCTTTGAACAGTGGCCAAAATCCATTACTGCAGCCACAGCTCCAATTCACTTCAAAGGGAGCCGCCTGTGATTACATCTTCCAGCCACTAAACAGAGAATGGAACCAACTTCTTTCAGCTCTGTGTTTATGTTGGCCAAACTGCTCATGGGTGCGACTCGAATGTCAGCCAACACACCCAGCAATAATCAGATATTGATGTACATTTCCTTTAACAATTAAAACTTATTAAGTGTCATCTGTAATGGCCTGGAGGGGAAACAATTTACACAAATTTTTAGCAATATACAAGTGATATATTTTAGTTATGAAATAAGTTAACTCTTATATAGATAATATTTGTCTAATCTCATCAGTGATCATGAAGTTCCTTTAGGTCCTAAGTGTCTGATACTTTGTACATAAATCAAGGTCTGGACTTTTCATTGGAGATCCTCCTGTAATTCTGCATTGGTAAATTTGTTCATCCGTCATGTAGAAGGGATAAGTGTCCGACCATCCTGTTCTCACTCTTGGGGTCGGAGGTTATTAAACCTAATTGACCTTTGTGATTTATAGGTGATGCACAACCCCCACAGTATAAAGAAGACATCAATACGTCATCATTAACACAGGGGGAATTGATAGCCCAAAAGGAAAACATGGTTACATTTTCTTGGTGTCAATGGAGAGTCAAAATGATACATTGCAAGACTGATGAGCCATAGCAAAAGGAGATCAAAGACGAAGAAAAAATGTTGTGGGTTCTTTTGCTGAAATGAAATATGACCAGATATGTGTAATGAACCCAAATAGGGGATAGGGATTGGGTTATTCCAATCCCGATCCTAATAGGATTATTACAAATGGTGAAGCTTGATATAAATTTATTACATTTAGGCTATTTGCACATGTTGCGGATTGTCATGTGGAAAATCTGCATGAAAATCCCCAACCAAAACACGCGGTTTCTATGTGCATTTTTCATGCGGATCGTCTAGTGTTGCGTTTTTTATGCAGATTTTCTGCAACCTGTTTTGATCTAATGTCATTTCAAGCAAAAATCTGCATAAAATTCACATAATGGTGCAACGACGCACAAGAAAAGTAACATGATCCTCCATTTATTTTCCACACTGAGCAACAATTTCCGTGCGGAAAAATAACGCAACGGCCCACATTTACTAAGAACAGTGCAGTGTGTGCAGTTTGCCTGTATAGTGTGCAGGGGGCACCAGATTCAGGATTTCTGCCGCCCGTTCTTCATGAATCTGGTGCCACCTGTGCTGCCCCAACAGAGTGCACCACTTTTTTTTGGTGAACATTTAACATGGGGGGTGCGACACATTTCTGTCGGACTTTGCAAGATAAATCTGGGGTACGATCAGACTAGTCACCGGAACGCCCATTTCAGTGCAGAAATTTGTGTTGCGAACACTTCTTAAATACTTGGGCAAGCAGTGTGCACCTAAAAGAATGTGAAGAAAGTCCACCAGAAAACTGGCGCACGGCCTTTAGTAAATGTGCCCCATTGTCTACATTACTTTTTCCAAATCACATTCACTTTAATGTTACGGTGTTACATGAGATTTTCCGCCCCAAAATCAGTGCGTAAAATCCTCACGAAATCCACAACGCGTACAGATAGCCTTATGGGCACACATACTTGTGTTTTGGCTTCATTCTATTAGCTTTTTTTTTTTTGCGTTAAGCGATTTTGCGACTTTTTGAACAAAAGTCGCAAAGAAAGTCCTCAAAAGATTGCAAAAAGCTTTCCTACATCTGACCACAGCAGGCATGGATTCACGACTTTTTGCAACATCTGGCTCCAGGTGATAACTCAGGGAACACTGGAGAAAACTAATCCCGGAAACTTTAAAAGAAGGTTGTCTTAGGTGCAAAAGAAAAAAGTCATAAAAAAAGAAGAAAAAGCCAAGACAAAACAGAGGTGCATGCGCTGGTATTTTCCAGCAAAGCGGATGTAATGTTGTGTAATGGATTCAGTTAGTGTAATAGGATCCAGCTGTCACTTACACCACACACAACTACTGTGCGGCTTAGTCCAGTCCAAATACCATGAGTAATGGCCGGGTCATTACAAATAGTGGGAGATATATACAAGGAACCGCCAGATGTTACTAAATCATTAGAGCTGTGTATGTAGTCACTGCAAAGATTATATCATGTAATGCAAGGATGAATCTTAATAGAACGACAATTTAAGGAACAAAATATATATATAAATAATATCATAAATATAAATAACTATACATATAAAATAGAGAAAGAAGAACTAAGGTGCTGTGCAGCTAGCCAACCCTTAGCAATACACTGAGCCATAAACATCTCCCTCCCCTTTAAGAAACTAGTGACGGTAACTGATATAGTTGATCAAAATGGTGGTTAGTTTATTTAAAGGAGACCTGACACCAAATACAAAATTCTGAATGACATGTATAATGTAATTATTACCATTTTTAGAAAAAAAATATCTCTGCTCTTGTCTAATATGGTGTAATCCAGAGGGTCACATCTTTTGAATACATTGATAGATTTTAATATATATATAAAAGGGGTGCAACATATTCAGATGTATGTCATTTACCATTTCATATTTGGTGACAGGTCCCCTTTAATCCTTTCTGTGGCAAGGATGTATCTCATAAATCCTCACAGGGCGAGACTTCAGTAGCCAAGGACACATCTAATATGCCATATCTTCTGATTAAATTTAAACCACACTTCTCATCTTTAATATGACACCAGGACTGTGTTTCTAGGTGCCAGAGAACCAGAGATAACCACTATTAAATTTATAGTTTGGAGTATGATTTTCATACACAGATCTTATATCAGGTTTACTATCTGTGGTTCTTTGGCACCTAGAAACACAATCATGGTGTAATTTCAAAGCAGAGAGTCTCCACGTATTAGTTCATATTAGTCTAAAGTTATAGACCTCTGGTGTGCCCCCCACCACCACCCCAACCTCTTAGGATAAGAAGAGATGGGGAAGCTAAAAGGCTGCAGATAAGAATCTGATAATAAAAAAATTGGCCCCCATTTAGCAAAACTAGTGCAGTCTGTACTATGTGCAGTTACCTGTAGAGTGTGCAGGGGGCGCCAGATTCATCAACACTGGCGCACGTTCTTCATGAATCTGGCGCCCCCTGCACTGCTCAGAAAGTCTGCACCATTTTTTTTTGGGTGTATTTCGTTCATGCTGCAGAATTGTGGCACAGACAAAATTATGGCGCATGTCAGTAATAAGTGTGGCACACGGTGGCGCAAACACTTTAATAAATGTGGCCCATTGTGTTTGTCACAATCTTGCATGTTGGTGGTACGCGCTGTCAACTGTTGGTCAAGACAAATGCAATCACCAGATGGCCTGCTTTCAAAAAATCTCAAAATTTTAGCGGTGCATTTACTTTTTAGTGTGTGTAATCGCTATATTTATTGTGACCGTCTTAAAATTTATAGATGAAAAGAAGATTCTCTGTTATTTCAGTTTTATGGTGATTTATTCTTGTGAACATATATATATATATATATATATATATATATTTATATATATATATATATAAATATAAACTCTATACATGTTCATCTTTTACACTTAGAAGGTGTAAAACATATTATTTTCTGGACCACAATTTTGCCGCAAATTTTTAACATTTTTATAAAAATGAACACTTTGAATCAAAATTGCATGGTGGTGCTAATGTCTTCGTGCAATATTGACCGGTATTTGCTTTCAGAAAATATGTGGTTGTCTTTGCATACACTAGGGAACATTTACTAAGGGTCCGAATAGCGTTTTTCCGCCGGGTTTCCCGAATTTTTCCGATTTGCGCCGAATTGCCCCGGGATTTTGGCGCACACGATCGGATTGTGGCGCATCGGCGCCTGCTTTCACATGACAGAAATCGGGGGACGTGGCCGTCGGAAAAGCTGCGGAATTAACGTTGGACAACGCGCCGCGGGATTGCGAATAGACCGGGTAAGTAAATGTACCCCACTGTGTTTACAGTGTATGCAAAGCTGGTGCATTTACACAGCAGATAATGAAAATAAGCAGAGCTGCAGTGTAAAGCATTTGGGAAAACTGAGTACTAGTTTGAGTCTGTAATAAAACTGTGCTCCAAGGAGATAAACTCCAGAAACTGATCACAGTTGGTAGCATTAGAAACAGATATCTTTCAATGTGTGTCAGCAGTGGGCTATGAAGATAAACTGGAAGTTGTAGTTCCACAACAGCTAGAATATATAGAGAACATCGCTACGCATCATTATAAGAAATAATTCAATTACTGTGATGCTTACAACTTTATTGAGGAGCCTTTATCAACTCTAACTCTTTCCATCCTTTAAAGGAAATCTACCACCAGGATGAAGGATAGTAAACCAAGCACACTGACATACAGTTGTGTGTCTCATCTGGCAGGCTCTTCTTGTAGCGTCTTATGCCCTTGTTTTTAAGAAATAAAGGTTTGAAAATTATGCAAATGAGTCAGAGGGGCTCCAGGCTCCATTGGCATCCGTGGAGCCCAGAGCCCCTCAGGTTCATTTGCATATTCGTTAAGCCTATGTTCCTAAGATGCTGGCAGTGGGGGCTCACTACAGTATGTCAGTGTTTACAATCCTTCATCCTGGTGGTAGATGTTTATGATAGCTGCCGCTCCACTGAGCTCTGAGCCATTGAAATTTTTTCTCTAGTCCTCACTGTTCCTGAGCAAACAGTGACACTAGTTCTATCAACCAATATGCTAATCAGGCTGTCTACCATCAGGTGGGTGGGGCAATAAACCAGTCCAAGACCTCCCTGATAGTATAAAGCCAATTTAGTGTATTGGATGATCAAACTAACAGCACTTATTTCTCAGGAAGGGTAGGGGCTAGAGAAAAAATTACAACTGTGCCACAATCAGTGGTGCGGCACCTATCAAATGATGCAAAGAGTTGAAGTTGCTGGAGATAATGAAAGATCCACTTTAAGTTCCGCATACATAAAACTGCATGTCCCAAAAAAATAAGAGATGGTACCACCCAGTTGTCTATTCAGGAGTAATAACAGAGGGATCACAGGGAAAGGTGCTACAGACTTCTTATTTCATGAAAAACAGACAGGCCAGTCGTCTTTTAAGAGTTGCAGATTTCTAAAATTTGAGTTAAAAAGTTTAATATTTTACTATTTAAGGCCGATAAAACCAACTTCATAAAACCCAGACATATTATATTATTATACAATTAACATAAACCAAAACTCTCATGACTAATCTATTCATTATTGCTATCAGCATCACATGAGCTGCCCGTCGTAGTGATAAAAGATAATTACAAAAAAAACAATAAATTTTAATTTTCAACGCAATTTCCTGAAAACCCAAGATCACAATTAATGACAGTAGTTAACGTCCAATGACCCAACAAATCGGATGGAAACCATTGATCTTATTATTAGGAGTTTTAACACCTTATCATTGGTTGCTTTGGATGAAAATAGCAGTTTTCTTTAGAAACTTTTGTGCAGAACTAGAACCTTTATCATTAATAGGAATAATAGGACATTTTCAGAAAAAAAATTGTATACCGCCCAGTTAAGTATTATGTAATATTCTAGAATCCATATATTCTAGATATACAATACTCAATATATTCTAGAATAGATATACACTAGTCAGTTCCATAATAAAGTTACATTAATAATTTAAACAAAAACTACAAATAAGTGCAAAGCTTTGATGCCGCAGACTGGCACAGCCCCAGCACTGGGTACCACAGTTCAGCGCACACCTACCTCACTCTGATGACCGGACTCTGCTCACTTCTTGCTCTCTCAGCAAGTTTATGTGTTGTACAGACCCAGCAGAAGGGACCAATCGTCAGTGCAGGGGAGTTGCTTTCATGGCACTGTTTATTACTAAGAGCCTGGGACCCTGTAATCCCTTTATCCCACCCTCTTTCCCTATTAAATACTTGCTGAGAATTTTCCTTAAGTCCATCTGCCTATGTGAAGACAACCCCCCCCCCCCATCCCATTCCCTCAACAGCCCACAAAACTCCTTGTAAAACTCTCTGGGCATCTGTTTGCAGGTATTTTACGCAATGGATATGGAAGGCTTTAAAATGTGATAGTCTTGGCTTTTCATATAATTTTTTATAAGTGATTTGTAATATTGAGATTCACTTCTATTCGGATTATGAAGATCCGATTATTTGAGAACAAAAAAAAAAGATGAGTGAATAATGAAGGATCCGATTTTTTAAAAGGTTCTTGTTCCAATTGTTATTATTATTATTAGTATGCATACTATTTTTTAAGGATAACCCTAATGAAAAATATTATATAAAATAAAACACCTAGAGAGGGTAATATACCAATATCTAGGACAGATGGAGAAACATCGGTTTGCCCGAAATCAAAAAATAAATGGATTTGATTTGCTGTTGGAAAATTGTCAGATCTGCACAGAATCGACAAATGAATTCGCTCAACTCAAAGTGTAATCGATACCTAATTAAAAATCTGAAGTCACAGTATTGAACATTTAACAGGCTTTTTTACTATGAGAACTGTCAATCTGTGGAATAGCCTGCCTCAGGCGCTGGTCACAGCAGGGACAGCAGAGAGCTTCAAGGGTCTAGATGCCTTTTTACACCTAAATAACATTGATGGTTATGTTATATAGAATTGTTTCCCCTAAATCCCTTCCTCATCCAATCCCTTCTCTTCCTCGGTTGAACTTGATGGACCCGTGTCTATTTTCAACCGTATAAACTATGTAATAAAGCCTTTGGGTTGCCAGACCATAAGATGCAATATTTAAGATGGTTCCAAATGATTTACCATGGCTAGTGCCCAGCCGGCATGAAAACAGAGTAGCGCATGGAAGATCTTAACATACGGACCTCTACCAACCCCAAATAGAGTGGACCATGGGCTCCCACTTCTTCAGCCACTAAAGTTAAGACTCACCAAATATACTTTGGACCATCCACTAACATCCATATAGACTGTCCATTCAGAGATGGTCCAGTTTGAAGATGTTTATTCCTACGAAGTAAATTATTGCTAGGATCTTCTACCGCAGTATAGAATTGGGATCAAGAAGGCAAGAATCAAAGAGTAAGGGCTCCCCGGGTGAGTACATCAAGGTGATAGATAAGGTAAATCAGAAGTTTTGGGCTCACACAAAGGTGTTGTGCATGAAATCAGTGGGCAGGATCTTTGCTGGTCCAAATCCTGGAATGAGGTTGCTGCGCTGGTCAAGATCAAAGGTAAGTTAAGAAGTGAAGAGAAATTAGGCGCACAATGTCCAACTTATTGTACATATTTGTGCTTGAATTCTAGCACCTGACCTTACTCAGTCTGTACCACTTGAAAAAGAGGCCCCTTCAGCACGATATACATTGCACTATGGATAAAACTCCAGATTCTGGAGTACCCAGGGAGGGGTGTGAAGGGGGCATGCCTGGCGGGGCAATAGGACTTGTGAACAAACCCAATGAACTTCCACGCCAACCCAGAGCCTCCTGATATATCCGGGGGCAGGATCACATCACACGGTAATTGAATATGCAACAAAATATGGCCCAGTGCCAAATTAAGGAATTGACCCATAATATATACTGTTTATAGGTAAATTGACCCCCAAGTATAAAATATATTGTTCTGGTAAAATTTTAGAATAGCACCATCTGCTGTTTCTATGAAAAGTCTTTTATTGGGCCAAGGTAGGTAAACATGTTCATTTTGGTTCCTTTTCTGCTCCAAAGTGATCCAAACTGGTGAGGAAAGCTGCGTGACTATTTCTTCTTGTCAAAGAAAATTCTGAGCAGGTACAATGCTGAGCAGTGGAAATAACACTGTTAGTTTCAGAATTGGCAAAATCACCACCATGGATTTCTATGCAAAGAGATAAACGGAGGGTAACTTGAGGGGGTGCAGAGGGTGCAGGGACAACCGGGTCCAAGGGGCTTAGGGGACCCATATGGTGTCACTTTCCCATATGAGAAGACTAGTTCTCTAAACCATACATTATACTCAGGGGCCTGGCACAGACTTTGCACTGTGCTTTCAAGTTATGCCACTGGTGATAGGTAAGACTGACCATGTGTGTCCACTTCAGCACATTTATTGAGGTGGATGTAGAAAGGTTTTTCAATAGTAACAGCAGGTGGTGCTGTTCTAACATTATTTCTAGAATATCTTGGATAATAATAATTATTGGTTAGTTTTAAAGAGAACCTACCACCACGAATCTACCTATTAAGGTAGATCGGGTGGTAGGTGGATCAATAGGATGTGAGGATAGCCCTTTTAAGGGCTATTCCTCACGTCCCCGCACTTTTTGATAACTTTTAGTAACTGGGGCGTGGAGTAGCCGCAGCTGGGGCTACACGGCACGGCTACTCCATGCCCCAGAAGCATCTTTACTCCTCCTACCCACAATCTTCAGCCCTCGTCCAACGAACCTGCCGCCTGCGCAAGCGTAGGAGGAGTAAAGATGCTACTGGGGCGTGGAGAAGCCGCGCCGTGTAGCCTCAGCTGCGGCTACTCCACACCCCAGTAGCCGCATAACAAAATTTGCATATAAAGCTAATAAAAGTTAGCAAAAAGTGCGGGGACGTGAGGATTAGCCCTTAAAAGGGCTAATTCTTATGTCCTATTGATCCACCTACCACCCATTCTACCTTTATAGGTAGATTTGTGGTGGTAGGTTCCCTTTAACTATATATAAGCGCATTCATGATAGCAGACTATGCCGCTGCTTTGAGGTCTGTGTAGGTCCTACAATGGGGAATTATCATTGTATTTATGCAAGTTGTTGGAGTTGCAAAATGTTTTTAACAAATCACCAGGGGAGATGCATATTATTTTTTACTATGGAGTCCTATGATATCTTTGTATGTCCTAAACTATATATAATATAGTAAAATATAGTAATGTAATAAACTACACCAAATACAGGCAGTCCCCGGGTTACGTACAGGATAGGTTCTGTAGGATTGTTCTTAAGTTGAATTTGTATGCAAGTCGGAACTGGTATATTTCATAATTGTAACCCCAGCCAAAAATTTTTTGATCTCTGTGACAATTGGATTTTAAAAATGTTGGTTTGTCATAAGAACCAGGATGAACAATAAAGTTTAATTGCAGACACATTTGGTAACTGTTACAGCTGTTTATTGTAGTCTGGGACTTGGGGGTCATTCACATGGACGTATGGGGGACATATATACGGCTGCAACCTTGCGGTCGTAAATACATCCCCCATAGACAGCAAAAGGCACACGGAGCGATACGGTGCCATATCACTCCGTACACGGGGAAAAGTTAGTACATGTCATACCTTTCCCCGTGTGCACAGCCGTGTGCCGTGCATCTCTTTGGAGCGCGGTGGGGTCACTCCTCCTCCTCTCCATCGCGGCGGACGTGTGTCCTCCTGGCTACAGCCGGACGGGAACATGTTCGCGTGAATGTAGCTTAAAGTACAGGAAATTACCAAAATCCAGAGGGCTGTTTCTAACTAGAGGTCGCCTGTAAGTCAAGTGTTCTTAAGTTGAGGACCTCCTCTATACTATGGGAAAGGATAGTGCTTCTACCTAAGTTTTCTGGCATAGAAGCGCTGAAATAATAGTCATTTCCTGCACACTGCAACTACGACTAAATCTCCTGATGTATTCGCTGTGGCTGTGGGACTTTACCATACACCGGTGCTATGTGATTAATCTCCCCCTATATCTTTATTAACTTCAGTAGGATATATTGGGGGAGATTGTAAAACCACAATAGAAGACATTTCTTCTTGACCAGGACTGCAGTGAAATAAAATTGCCTCCTCTGGCCTGTCGAATCCATTGTTTTAAGGAAAACAAATTGATCTTGAGAAAACACAACTTACTAGTGATGCCTATGGTGCTGAAACAGGAGAGTTCTTCACATGTGATGTTGGTTCAGGTGGATGGGAACACACATAAAGTTACAGTAACTGTGTAACATCATGGTGGAGCAGTGACGTTATATGAGTATATAGCACAGGTTGCAGGAGGCACACCATGCAGACTATATACAAAACACAAAATCTCCTGACAGCTTTGTCTTCATCAGTCGTCATCTGCTTGTGTCTCTGACAGTACAAAGAACATTAGGTGAGATTTTCACTTTAACCGCCCGACCCTCTCATTGCTTTTTCATACTTCTTCCTGTAAATTATGTCCAGATGCTAGTAAAATTCATTTATAGGTGGTGACAAGTGGCACTGAGATGGCGCTTGTCACTGTAATGTGTCACTTCCATCTGGCGGAAGCATCTGAGAAGTGATGATGTTTCCCTCTTCAATCCAGACAAAATTTAAAATGATCCTCCATTTGGTAATAAAGCATGACAATGCCACATTTGTCTAAAGGTTGTGTGTGGTACTGAAGCTCAACCCCGTCTACTTGACATAGGAGAGCTGCAATACCAGACACCACCACTCAGCAGTTATTGGCAGTGTCTTTGGTTGAAAGCCAACATGTGTTTTTTTATGTAGATTGGGTGACCGCCTCACCCAAGGCAGTGCCACAAGGACTCATAAATGGTGGGTTTGGACAACACTGACATTTTTAAAAAAAATGTTTGAATGCTTGAGGACTAATATTTGAAGATTATTGGGGTTACTTAGTGTCTGGACCTGACTTCTACAAAATTACTAATATAAGATTACCTGAAAAGTGCTGAAGAGAACAGTTATGGTATTTAATAAGGTTTATGCCACCAGTAGAGGGAGCTAACAAGAGGTGGATATCAGAATATCAGAGTTATGATTAATTCTGGAACTAGATTTAAAGGGGTTTTACAGGCCAGAAAAAGACCCTGATAGACCAGAGCAGCAGCGGTGTTATGATTCTCACTACTAATTTCGTCTTTTCCGGCACAGAAAGGCAAATAGAGGCAATGTTGGAGGAATTGGGGGACAAAGAAGGAGGGCATGTTGAGCAAGTAAGAAGGTGAGTTAGTGGGAAAGTTAGATTCCTAGGGATATAAGATATCAAAATGTAACCATTCTTTGACCACTATTGCACATATATATGAGTGCCCCATTACAACCCAAGACCACCAAGGATGCAGACTGTTACTCATATTAACGATACAAGACCATCAGAAATATTACAGGGAAATTACTCAACCACCATATAAAACAATATAGAATGTAGTTCAGTAAGCGAAAGCATGGATGATGCCGAGTAGAAATGTTAGGTGCAGTAGTCCTAAGATGAAAGTCCTAGTAGTCCTAGATGAAAGAATGATGATGTAGACACCAGGAGCAGGAGTGTGCAGATACACAGAGCCATGTGAGATCTATAAAGCCGCCTGTTTATGAGCACTTCTGGATAACACAAATACCAGTGTTTACGAGACTCCTCCAGACCTCCACCGCCATGTGTTTCATGGCACAGGGGCAGCAGGGATGAAGTAGAATTTAGGATCTGACTTTCTTTCTTAAGTGTCTCAGAGGGGAAGATTCCATAATTATATGTAGAAGACAATTTCAAGCGATTCATACCATAAATACATTTTATAGGACAAGCCATTTGTAAGACCCCGTGTTTCAGATAAGGTTGGAGACCACAGAATGGTTCATGGCCTACAGCTATCAGTGTAAAATAACCGGATATTTGTTTGTATCTTTTTATTTTCGGTAAGGCCGCACATGTTTTACCAATTAGACCTTAATGTTACGGTCACCCTTTTATCAGCGCAGCCGGAAGATGCATCGTCTCTACATCAGAAGAACTTGTGGTGGAACCATAAAATCTAGGAAGTTCTCCTAAAACCTCTTATATATGGTGTGACGTGCAAATTACAGTCACGGTACCAAGAAGCATTGGATTTATGGATTTAACATACAATTTAATACAGGATAATCTGTAATATCAGTGATAAAATACTGGTTAAAATAGATGGAACCCTTCGAGAGGTTTTTCACCTATGAACACTTATACTAGAGTCTGGTTGCTGGAGGGCCAAGCACTGGGACCCCAACATAATGGGGCACATTTACTAAAGATCCGTCGGACGCATTTCCGTCAGGTTTCACAATTTTTCCCCATTTGTCCTGAATTGCCCCAGGTTTTTGGTGCACGTGATTGGATTGTGGCGCATCAGCACCGGCTTGCAAACACATGCGACATAAATCGGGGGGAGTGGACGTCGGACAACGCAACTGATTCGGACAAACCACGGAACTCCGGCGGACCTCAGCGGGGGAAGCGACACATGCAGGAAATTGGACGCACAATCTTAGTGAATTGCAGCAACTCCGAATCGTTGTCGGACATTTTGGATCGGCGGCGTCAACGGTACGGGTAAGTAAATGTGCCCCAATGTGAGCCCATAATTGTCCCTGAGAACTTCATCTGAATGGAGAACTGTGTTGATGCCTGACAAGAACTCAATTCACTTCTGTGGGACTTCCAGAACAGCCATCTCCTACAGACTCATAGAAGTCCACATAAATCAAGAACGTTACTACTTCTGTGGCCTCCAGAAATAGACAAGACTCGTAGGCCACAGAACTAGCCAAGACTCATAGAAGAGTATAAAATGAAGGTGAAATATGAAAACAAGCATTTCATTGACATTGACCACAGGCGGCAGGTTCCTGCTCTTATGATTGTTGGGGGTCATGGCATTGGAAGCCCCAGCTTTCTGACAATAGGGTTGATGATATGGAGGGTACACACTCCATCTTTATAGGACCTGTAGATGTCCATGTGGGATCTCTCACTAGTAACATAAACATCAGTAAATATTAATAATGCCTATAGTGCATTATACCATAAGAAATACTGTAACCCCTAGTATCGAGTTATTCCATCAGAGTCCACTGCAAATGGTTTGATCTCCTTTGGGCCAATTATTATGTTTCAGGAAGCAGGTCTGTTCTGGTGGGCCACTCTGACCACATACAGTATGCAGTAGATGTAAAGTCATAAATGTTAAAGGGGTTGTCCATGATTATATATTGGGAACTTATCCTTATGCTAGGCCAACAAAATCTGATCAATAAGACATTGGACTAATCATCTCTTTGGACAGTACACAGAGCGTGAAGTAGTTGGCACTCTGTGTAGTGGCAGGTAATTGTAAGTGCAGACTCGGACTCCATTCTAATCAATAAGAACCACGTCTGTAGTTATGGCTTCCAACTACTACACAGACCATGGAGCCGACTGCTTCCTGGGCTCTGTTATGCCGAGTTGAGAGTTGATCGGTGCCGTGGCCGGTGTCGCTTCCTTTATTGATCCGATCCTAGTGACCTACCTGAAAGATACACCATCAATATAGAAATCCTAGACAAGCCCTTTAAGTGGATAGCCGTGGTATAGGTGAGATTCACTACTCAAAGAATTTCCAGCTACATCTCAGCTTTATGCTGTTTGTTTAACACTAGGGGGCTGTACATATACAGAATTAGCATGAATATTATGTTAGAAATCTTTATTATTCAGACACTTTTCATGGAATAATCAGCCTCTTGTATTTCTTTTTGGTAACTTTCCTCTCCAAGGTAAATTGCTAAGTGTTTTAACAATGCCCCCTGTAGGCCGGCACAGGGCAAAGGGTTCCTTTCCCCTATTTATTAGAACAGCCCCTGGCACGGCTATGGCTTATTTTGGCCATCAGAGAAGCTGGAAGCTTTGTTGTTTCAGTAAATCACCTAGGAGAATGGGGCCTACTCTCTTTCCATCGCATTCGGTGAATAATAATGGTAGGAGATTGGGATTGCTGTGCCTCAAACAGTAAATAAAACCAGAGCCAAATCTCCAGCAGGCATACAAGACATGATGTCATAAAGTGTAGGCAGGCAGCCAGACCTACTGGGCTCTAAAGCCATGCTGGGATACTTGATAAATATATGACTGACCGAGCAAAGGTCAAACTTTCAACCGCAGGATACTGAATTTCCCCCACAGACAAGTTGAGCGGGATTTCACTTTGTGACTTTTTTTTGTGATCATAGTTTATGTCGAGAAGGTATCACTTAACATTCTGCATATGTTGGGAGAGATGTGGTGCAAGAGGCAGTAATAGATTATGTAACATTGTTTCTGAAAGTCGGGAGGTTTTCTTTGTGGATACGTGTAGGTTCATGTAAAAAGGAAAAAAAGAATTTATGGATGTCTTAAAGAAAACCTCAGAACTCAATGATAAAGTTCCTAAAGTTAAGTCTTAAAGGGGTTTACCAAGTTTGATTGTTATCTCCTATCTAGAGCATGGCAGATAACAATCTGATCGATGTGGAACAAACTGCTGGAACCTCCACCGATCATAAAAACGATCCCCCACCGGTCAGATAAGTTAAGATATAGTTAAAGGGGTATTCTCATCTGGGAATTGATATTTGATTTAAGTCATCTCCCCTATACATACATTTCTTCAATTGGATGTTATTTAAAAAAAAGTTTACATGTGTGAAGATAACTTCCCATAAATGTAGCCACATTGGCTCTTAGAAAGGAGATTGTTGTCCTTGGATACAACCACCTCTGCAAATAGCTTTTGCATATGAAATGTCTGGGAGTAATGAACAGTGAATCTAACCGGACACCTCAATATTGCATGTCTGGCCACTGCTGGAAGAGTGTGGTGGTGGTGGTCGTATCTAAGGACAACTATCTTGTTTGTAAGGGACAACATGGCAACATTTATGGGAAATTGTCTTTCTTCACACAGGTAAATTATTTTTAACAATTTGAAATTGAATTATATATATATATATATATATATATATATATAATTTTTTTTTTTTTTTTTAAATTTTTTTTTTTTTTTATTTATGTGAACTGCCTGGCCAAGATATCTGGGTTCGGTTGATGATGTCCTTTTGGGGTGGGGCCAGCCGATTCATGTTTGGCCAACCAGCATGTACCTTATATACTCGAGTATAAGCCTAGTTTTTCAGCACAAAATTTGTGCTCAAAAACCCTAACTCGGCTTATACTCGAGTCAACTAAAAACATAAAGACAAAACTCACCTTTCTGACGTCACCCATAGGTCCTCTTCTGTCTGAGACAGTCTGAGACAGAAGAGGACCTATGGGGGACGTCGGAAAGATTATTTTTTCCTACTACAGGGGCTGGGCAGGCTGTATGCTACAGGGGCTGGCAGACTATATACTGGGAGGCTGTAACCAATGCATTTCCCACCCTCGGCTTATACTCGAGTCAATAGGTTTTCCCAGTTTTTTGTGTTGAAATTAGGGGTCTCGGCTTATATACGGGTCGGCTTATACTCGAGTATATACGGTATATATATTTGTATTGTTTGTTCAATAGGTATGCTATAATTAAATCATCTTTAGCCCGAAACCTGTGAGCTACAACAGATGGCAACACAAACTTGTCTACTTTTTAACACATACTAACTAGAGATGAGCGAACATACTCGTCCGAGCTTGATGCTCGTTCGAGCATTAGCGTACTCGAAACTGCTCGTTGCTCGGTATTCTCATCTGGGAATTGACATTTGATTTAAGTCATCTCCCCTATACATACATTTCTTCAATTGGATGTTATTTAAAAAAAGTTTACATGTGTGAAGATAACTTCCCATAAATGGAGCCACATTGGCTCTTAGAAAGGAGATTGTTGTCCTTGGATACAACCACCTCTGCAAATAGCTTTTGCATATGAAATGTCTGGAAGTAATGAACAGTGAATCTAACCGGACACCTCAATATTGCATGTCTGGCCACTGCTGGAAGAGTGTGGTGGTGGTGGTCGTATCTAAGGACAACTATCTTGTTTGTAAGGGACAACATGGCAACATTTATGGGAAATTGTCTTTCTTCACACAGGTAAATTATTTTTAACAATTTGAAATTGAATTATATATATATATATATATATATATATATATATATATATATATATATATATATATTTTTTTTTTTTTTTTAATTTTTTTTTTTTTTTATTTATGTGAACTGCCTGGCCAAGATATCTGGGTTCGGTTGATGATGTCCTTTTGGGGTGGGGCCAGCCGATTCATGTTTGGCCAACCAGCATGTACCTTAAATACTCGAGTATAAGCCTAGTTTTTCAGCACAAAATTTGTGCTCAAAAACCCTAACTCGGCTTATACTCGAGTCAACTAAAAACATAAAGACAAAACTCACCTTTCTGACGTCACCCATAGGTCCTCTTCTGTCTGAGACAGTCTGAGACAGAAGAGGACCTATGGGGGACGTCGGAAAGATTATTTTTTCCTACTACAGGGGCTGGGCAGCCTGTATGCTACAGGGGCTGGCAGACTATATACTGGGAGGCTGTAACCAATGCATTTCCAACCCTCGGCTTATACTCGAGTCAATAGGTTTTCCCAGTTTTTTGTGTTGAAATTAGGGGTCTCGGCTTATATACGGGTCGGCTTATACTCGAGTATATACGGTATATATATTTGTATTGTTTGTTCAATAGGTATGCTATAATTAAATCATCTTTAGCCCGAAACCTGTGAGCTACAACAGATGGCAACACAAACTTGTCTACTTTTTAACACATACTAACTAGAGATGAGCGAACATACTCGTCCGAGCTTGATGCTCGTTCGAGCATTAGCGTACTCGAAACTGCTCGTTGCTCGGACGAATACTTCGCCCGCTCGAGAAAATGGCAGCTCCCGCCGTTTTGCTTTTTGGCGGCCAGAAACAGAGCCAATCACAAGCCAGGAGACTCTGCACTCCACCCAGCATGACGTGGTACCCTTACACGTCGATAGCAGTGGTTGGCTGGTCAGATCAGGTGACCCTGGGATAGACTAGCCGCTGCCCGCGCTGCTCGGATCATTCTGTGTCTGGATGCCGCTAGGGAGAGAGCTGCTGCTGGTCAGGGACAGCGTTAGGGTGCTAGTAGATTACTGTTAGGCAGGAGTGATTCTCCAAGAACCCAACAGCCCTTCTTAGGGCTACAATAACGTTATACTTTTTTCTTTTTTTGTTTGCTTGTGGCTGGGCTTGCTGGCACTAGTAGTGCAGCTAGTACCATATTGTGAGGAATTTGCAGGGGGACTTGCTACCGTTGTGTTTAGCTCTTAGTGACACACATATCCACCCCAAAGGAGAATCCAAACGGCTTACTTACGCCTACAATAGTGTTATATATATTTTATTTCTGGTTGATCTGCTGGTGGCTGTCCTTGCTGCAGTGCATATACTAGCCAATTGTGAGGAATTTGGAGTGAGACTTGCGACCGCTGTGTTTAGTGCTTAGTGACGCACATATCCATCGCAAAGACTGAAGTGGGAAAATTTATTAGGGGTTGGATTTCAATTAGGCACAGTCTGCCATTTCCTTTTTATTTTCCTTTTATTTTTTCATAACTCAGCATCATCTCATCAGTGTGCTTTCATACTTAGCTAGAAAATAGCCATAGCAATAGGATAGCATTGTTTGGTTTTAAAAACTAAAAAACACAAAAAAAAACTAAAAAAACTAAAAAAAACACAAAAAACAGTTAAAAAAAAAATTAAAGTTATATAACTTTCATTTTCAAAATGTTTAACCCGAGGGCTAGGGGTAGAGGACGAGGGCGGGGACGTGGGCGTCCATCTACTGCAGGGGTCAGAGGCCGTGGTCCTGGGTGGAGTGAGACACCACCTGCTGATGAGGGAGCAGGGGAACGCCGCAGAGCTACACTCCCTAGGTTCATCATGTCTGAAGTTACTGGGACTCGTGGTAGAGCACTGTTGAGGCCAGAACAGTGCGAACAGGTGATGTCGTGGATTGCCGACAATGCTTCGAGCAATTTGTCCACCAGTCAGTCTTCCACGCAGTCCACCCATGTCACCGAAATCGGCACTCCTCCAGCTCCTGCACCTCAGCCTCCTCCCCCCCAGTCTGCCCCCTCCCAGGAAAATTTGGCATTTGAACCGGCATACTCTGAGGAACTGTTTTCTGGACCCTTCCCACAGTCACAAACCACTTGTCCGGTTGCTGCTGAGCAATTTTCCGATGCCCAGGTTTTCCACCAGTCGCAGTCTGTGGGTGATGATGACCTTCTTGACGTAGTGGAAGAAGTGTGTAAAGAGGTGTCCGACGATGAGGAGACACGGTTGTCAGACAGTGGTGAAGTTGTTGTCAGGGCAGGAAGTCCGAGGGGGGAGCAGACTGAGGGATCGGAGGATGATGAGGTGACAGACCCAAGCTGGGTTGAGAGGCCGGGTGAACACAGTGCTTCTGAGACGGAGGAGAGTCCTATAGCAGAACAGGTTGGAAGAGGCAGTGGTGGGGCCAGACGGAGAGGCAGGGCCAGAGCAGGTGCATCAGCGCCAAATGTGTCACGTAGTGAAGCTCCCGTGGCGAGGGCTCCCGCGGCGAGGGCTAGATTTTCAGAAGTGTGGAGGTTCTTTAAGGAAACATCGGATGACCGACGGACTGTGGTGTGCAACGTTTGCCAAACCAGGATCAGCAGGGGTTCCACCACTACTAGCTTAACTACCACCAGTATGCGCAGGCATATGAATGCTAAACACCCGAATCAGTGGCACCAAGCCCGTTCACCTCCGGCCGTGCACACCACTGCTCCTTCCCCTGTGTCAGCTGATAGTCAGCCCCCTGCCCAGGACCCTGGCACAAAAACCCCATCGTCGCCTCCACGATCCTCCACAGCATCCACCAGCGTTCAGCTCTCCATACCCCAGACGCTGGAGCGGAAAAGAAAATATAGTGCAACCCACCCGCACCCCCAAGCCCTTAATGTCCACATCTCCAGATTGCTTAGCCTGGAGATGCTGCCCTATAGGCTAGTAGAGACCGAGGCCTTTCGCAACCTCATGGCGGAGGCCGCCCCTCGGTATTCGGTCCCCAGCCGCCACTACTTTTCCCGATGTTCCGTCCCAGCCCTGCACCAGCACGTGTCAGACAACATCATCCGTGCCCTGACCAACGCCGTTTCTGACAAGGTCCACCTGACCACGGACACGTGGACGAGTGCTGCCGGGCAGGGCCACTATATATCGCTGACGGCACATTGGGTTAACTTGGTGGAGGCTGGGACCGAGTCTGACCCTGGGGCTGGTCATATACTGCCGACGCCGAGGATTGCGGGGCCTACCTCGGTCCAGGTCTCAAAGGCCTACTATGCCTCCTTCTCCTCCCACCCCTCCTCCACCTCCTCCTCCGAACTACCATCCGTGGGCATGGCGCCATCAGTCGCTAGCTCTAGGCACAGCAGCAGTGCCGTCGCTAAGCGACAGCAGGCGGTGCTCAAACTGCTGAGCCTAGGCGATAAAAGACACACCGCCCAAGAACTATTACAGGGCATCACGGCGCAGACTGATCTGTGGCTGGCACCGCTGAACCTGAAGCCAGGCATGGTTGTGTGTGACAACGGCCGTAACCTGGTGGCGGCTCTGCAACTCGGCAGACTGACACATGTGCCGCCTCCAACTGCCCGCTCACCGACTGTTGTGCGACGTGCCCACGAGGTGGAATTCAACATTAACCATGTTATCCAGAGTTTACCAGCAGCGCAGAGCGATTGTAGACTGCCAGATGTCAACTTCCACCAGAACTGGTAGTCAGGTCAGTCAGCTTCCTCAAGTCTACAATGAGGAGTGGACGTGGATGTCTGATATCTGTCAGGTGCTGAGTAACTTTGAGGAGTCAACACAGATGGTCAGTGGCGATGCCGCCATCATCAGCCTCACCATCCCGCTGCTTGGCCTGTTGAAAAACTCTCTGATCAGCATGAAGTCGGAAGCTTTGCGCTCGTCACAAGAGACGGGGGAAGAAGATTCCCTTGTTGATAGCCAAAGCACCCTCAGGTCTGTTTCTCAGCGCATATCGGAGGAGGTGGAGGAGGATGAGGAGGAAGAGGAGGAGAATGTTGGCGAGACACAAGAGGGGAGCATTGCTCAGACCTTCACTGTTCAGCGTGTATGGGCAGAAGAAGAGGAGTTGGAGGAGTTGGAGGAGGAGGAAATGGGCAGTCAGGCAGTGAGGTGAGTGAATTCTTACGCGTTGGTACTCTGGCGCATATGGCAGATTTCATGCTAGGCTACCTATCCCGTGACCCTCGCGTTCAAAGAATTTATTCCAGCACCGATTACTGGGTATTCACTCTCCTGGACCCACGGTACAAGCAAAATCTTTCCACTCTCATCCCTGGAGAGGAAAGGAGTGTGAGAATGCATGAATACCAGCAGGCCCTGGTGCACAAGCCGAAACAGTATTTCCCTTCTGACAGCGCTAGCGGCAGAGTGCGTAGTTCTGCGGGACAAGTAGCGAGGGAGAGTAGGCGAGCAGGCAGCTTGTCCAGCACTGGCAAGGGTACGCTTTACAAGGCTTTTGCCAGCTTTATGTTACCCCAGCAAGACACTGTCACCTGTCCCCAGTCTCGGCAGAGTAGGGCTGATCTTTACAGAAAGATGGTGAGGGAGTACGTAGCTGACCATACCATCGTCCTAAATGATCACACAGCTCCCTACAACTACTGGGTTTCAAAGCTGGACATGTGGCACGAACTGGCGCTGTACGCCTTGGAGGTTCTTGCCTGCCCTGCCGCTAGCGTCTTGTCCGAGCGGGTTTTCAGTGCAGCTGGTGGCATCATCACCGATAAGCGTACACGCCTGTCGACTGACAGCGCTGACAGGCTGACGCTTATTAAGATGAATAAAGCCTGGATTTCTCATAATTTCCAATCTCCACCAGGTGAAGGAAGCTCAACCTGAATAATTTATGCACTCCTCCTCCTCCTCCTCATTTTCCTCCTTCTCCTCCTCTTTGTACACTAAAGCAGAGGAAACTGGCTATTTTTTGACAGGGCCCACTGGCTCTAGCTATAGTACTTTATGCATGTAATTTTTCTGGAGGGCCACCTACCCGGTCCTCTGTTTTAAACAATTTTTGGGAGTGCCACATACAGGCACTCAATCTATTCAATTTTTCTGGAGGGCCACCTACCTGCTCCTCTGGTTTGAAAACTTTTTTGGACTGCCACATACAGGCACTCAATCTATTCAATTTTTCTGGAGGGCCACCTACCTGCTCCTCTGGTTTGAAAACTTTTTTGGACTGCCACATACAGGCACTCAATCTATTCCATTTTTCTGGAGGGCCACCTACCTGCTCCTCTGGTTTGAAAACTTTTTTGGACTGCCACATACAGGCACTCAATCTATTCCATTTTTCTGGAGGGCCACCTACCTGCTCCTCTGGTTTGAAAACTTTTTTGGACTGCCACATACAGGCACTATCCAAATTAAATTGTCTCCATAGCAGCCTCCACACTTTGTCTCCATTGCTACCTCCAAAAGTCGTCCATATAGCTGCCTCCATACATCGTCCCCTTATCAAACGAGGTGTGTCAGGCAGAAATTTGGGTTGTTTTCATGGATTCCACATCAAAGTTGTTAACTTTGTCGCCACCCTGCTGTGTTATCCACAAAATATACTGGCAAACTTTTATGATTAACCGATATTATTTCAGCGCTTCTTGCGCATCTGTTTACATTCCCCTCACCCGCCATATCCCAAACTTATAAGAACGCTACTACACTTAACTTGGTGCAGGCTGGGACCGAGTCTGACCCTGGGGCTGGTCATATACTGCCGACGCCAAGGATTGCGGGGCCTACCTCGGTCCAGGTCTCAAAGGCCTACTATACCTCCTCCTCCTCCCACCCCTCCTCCACCTCCTCCTCCTCCGAATTACCATCCGTGGCCATGGCGCCATCAGTCGGTAGCTCTAGGCACAGCAGCAGTGCCGTCGCTAAGCGACAGCAGGCGGTGCTCAAACTGCTGAGCCTAGGCGATAAAAGGCACACCGCCCAAGAGCTATTACAGGGCATTCCACATCAAACTTGTTAACTTTGTCGCCACCCTGCTGTGTAATCCACAAAATATACTGGCAAACTTTTATCATTTACCGATATTATTTCAGCGCTTCTTGCGCATCTGTTTACATTCCCCTCACCCGCCATATCCCAAACTTATAAGAACGCTACTACACTTGATCTTATACAAAAGGTTCTTAGAAGTGCTGTTTGGGGAGTAGCCTAGAGACAGGGGCTTGGATTGGCGAAAGCTCGCCTGGCTGCAGAGCGCCAGCTCCATCACAAGATCCAACTAACATAGTTTTAACTGCAGCACCTTTAATCTACTACTAGTTCACTGCCTCCATAATAATAATAATAATAATCTTTATTTATATAGCGCCATCATATTCCGTAGCGCTTTACAAATCATAGGAAACAAATACAAATGTAATGTAACAGAGCACAACATTTGTATGGAACAACAGGAGTGAGGTCCCTGCTCGCCAGAGCTTACGGTTTATGAAGATGATGGGGTAACACGAGGTAAAAGAATATTTAATGGTCAAGCCATTCTTCTTAGGGAATAGAACAAAATATAATAAATGGAATTGCTGTCGCTTGAACCACTCAGCCGTCATCTTATATACCAGGTCCAGGGTGAATGGGACTGCAGAGAAGTCTGGTGCCTGTTGGTTGCTGGATAACAGATGGGAGGACGACACAGGACGGGTTAGTAGAAGAGTTAAAACTTCATGCAGTTAATGAGTGTTATAGGCTTGCCTAAAGAAATGGGTTTTAAGAGCACGTTTGAAACTTTGGAGGTTAGGTATTAGTCTGATAGTCCGGGGCAGAGCATTCCATAGAATTGGTGCAGCTCTAGAGAAGTCTTGGAGACGCGAGTGGGAGGTCCGCACTAGGGTAGAGGTTAATCTAAGATCACTGGCGGATCTAAGAGCACGGGTTGGGCGATAGACTGAGATAAGAGAGGAGAGGTAGGGGGGTGCAGCATTATACAGAGCTTTATGAATGAGGGTTATTATTTTAAACTGTATTCGAAAGGAGACTGGCAGCCAGTGCAGCGACTGGCATGAACTGTAAGCATACATGGTCCCCTTATCAAACGAGCTGTGTCAGGCAGAATTTTGGGTTGTTTTCATGGCTTCCACAACAAACTTGTTAACTTTGTCGCCACCCTGCTGTGTAATCCACAAAAAATACTGGCAAACTTTTATCATTTACCGATATTATTTCAGCGCTTCTTGCGCATCTGTTTACATTCCCCTCACCCGCCATATCCCAAACTTATAAGAACGCTACTACACTTGATCTTATACAAAAGGTTCTTAGAAGTGCTGTTTGGGGAGTAGCCTAGAGACAGGGGCTTGGATTGGCGAAAGCTCGCCTGGCAGCGGAGCGCCAGCTCCATGCCAAGATCCAACTAACATAGTTTTAACTGCAGCACCTTTAATCTACTACTAGTTCACTGCCTCCATACATGGTCCCCTTATCAAACGAGCTGTGTCAGGCAGAATTTTGGGTTGTTTTCATGGCTTCCATGTTAACTTTGTCGCCACCCTGCTGTGTAATCCACAAAATATACTGGCAAACTTTTATCATGTACCGATATTATTTGAGCGCTTCTTGCTCACCTCCTTTGGTTCCTCTCTGCCACCCATTGGTTTGAAGCCTGAGTCCATTTAGGGTATGTCGCCATGACACTCTCTAGCCTGCTGCCGCTGCCTCTGCATGCCGTCCCCTATAGTGTCAGGGTCAATTATTGGATGTTTTAGATGCTATCTAGCTTCATTCTGTCACTCTGTCATGGCCATGCTTTTGCCCATAATTTTGGCATAATGGTGCGATTATGCAGCCTCAGAGGCATCCATGCATGCTGCCCCTACTGTTTCCTGTCCATTTCCGTGGTGTTTCCATCCTTTTCTGAGGTTCCCAGGTGTTTGGCCAAGCTTCCCTGTGCAGAGCCTTGGTCCCCTTGAAAAATGCTCGAGTCTCCCATTGACTTCAATGGGGCTCGTTATTCGAGAAAATCGGGAATCGGGAAAATCGGGAAAAGTTCGTCTCGAATAACGAGTACCCGAGCATTTTAGTGCTCGCTCATCTCTAATACTAACTAATAAGATTTTTAATTTTTACATGAGAAATAGATTATGTAACATTGATTCTGAAGGATATGTGTACATTAATGTAAAAAGGAAAAAGAATTCATGGATGTCTTAAAAGAAAACCTCAGAACTCAATGATAATGTTCTTAAAATTAAGTCTTAAAGGGATTAAGCAAGTTTGATTGTTATCTTCCAACTACAGCAATCAGATCAATGGGGAACCAACTTCTGGGACCTCCACCGAACATGAGAACGATCCCCCACTGGTCAGATAAGTCAAGATACAGTTATGTCTTATACGGGTTGTACAAAGTCAATTATTATATCCATTATTAACAGAATAGTAAATAACAATCTGACTATTGAGGGTTCTCAACCGATACCAGGAACGGATGGATGTCCCACTCTTCCTGGAGACATAGGTGGAGCAAGCTGATCGATTCAATTTGAAGGGAGCCTCAAAAATCCATAAGTCTCCTCATGCCTACACGGTGGCCTTAATTGGCAGTCTCCATAAGGAGAACTCTTTCTTCCTGACCCTAGTCACAAGCCTCTCACTTAGCTAAACCAGTTCCCTACACTGTACTGAGGAGACCCAACCAGGTCGAAACAGCGCTGTCTACAGTTGGGAATCTGTTCCTTCTGGAATAGATCTACTGGTTTCGTTTTAATCCTGAATCATGTCATAAGGCTACTTGGAGGTCATACTTGATGTCAAGGGAGCTGCCTTACAAATTAATTTAGGAGAGGTGTGGTTTTCCTTATCGCATCCTGGAATCACCCAAGTGGAGCGTCCATGGCTATAAGACTCCACACGCCTACATGGTGGCCTTAATTGGCAAAGTCTCTGTAAGGCGAACTCTTCCCGACTTCCCGACCCTGACACTCTTATAGACAGTGAGTAAGAATGTAGGAGGTAACTGAACCCTGTGCTTCACAATTTCCACCGCTCCCAGGATAATGGAGCATGCTCGAAATGAATCCATGTCATCGTGATTGATCAGATTTGATTGATGACAGATTTGATTGTTATGCCCTATTGTGTGAATAACAATTAAACTAGGAAAACCCCTTTAAATTAAATCTACCACCAGAATGAAGGATTGTAATCCACACTTACACTTCGTTATTTTAGCTTGCTATGCCCTTGTTTTTACAAAAAAAAGTAAAAAAATAAGTGAATGAATCCTAGGGGCTCAAGGCTCAATTTAATCATTATAGATTGTTTTTTTTTTAAAACAAGGGCATAAGAAGCTAAAAGGAGAGCAGGTCCTAGCAGAGGGGGCCCACACCAGTATGTGAGTGTGCTTGGTTTATAATCCTTCATCCTGGTGGTAGATTTCCTCTAAGCTGGACATACACATTGGGGGTCATTTACTAAGGGCCCGATTCGCGTTTTCCCGACGTGTTACCCGAATATTTCCGATTTGCGCCGATTGTACCTGAATTGCCCCGGGATTTTGGCGCACACGATCGGATTGTGGCACATCGGCACCCGCATGCACGCGACAGAAATCGGGGGGCGTGGCCGAATGAAAACCCGACGGATTCGGAAAAACCGCCGCATTTAAAAAAGGAAAGCGAAGCTTGCACTCACCTTCATCCAGGATAGGATCGTGAACTTCAGTGCATTTCAGGGAACTTCAGCGCAGCAGCGCCACCTGGTGGACGTCAGAGGAACTGCCTTAATGAATCCCGGCCAGACCCGAATACAGCGCAGAGAACATCCCGCTGGATCGCGAACGGACCGGGTAAGTAAATCTGCCCCATTATATTATATTAAGATCTGTGAATGACATTGGCAGACCTGGACTTAGACTAATCAAGTTGCCTTCTTACCCTGGTGGGCCAATGTTACTGTTATTACCAGGTATGTGTCCGAGAATGGGGGTCTGGGGGTCTAGGGCTGTCACCCTTACTCTTACTCTGCATTCGTTTTGCAATAATAGAGACATTGCAGATATAATAACGTTAAATCATGGGACTGGAGATGAGTTACTTCAAATCCCGGAAATTTTTGTGCTGACTTGGTTCCCAGCATTGAAAGCTTAACTTGTAAAACTAGTGAGACTATATGATTATATATTATAATAACCATCACATTTTTTTACAGCCGCGATAAAACATGAATTAATCAATCCAATATTTATTACAACCATTCAAAAATCTACTTTCTTTTCTGGAAACTGGAAATTATTTAAGTTATCTTGCGGCTTTAAATGACCATAAGGTCAATGTTTCACCCCATAAATAAAAGCTGCAGCTTCCCAGCTTCAAATTCTAACAACCTGTCCCTGAGCTCCTCCTCTAAAGAGGGGAAAATCCATCAATACCCTCCCCCTGAAGGCCCACTGCCTCTGTGTTGTCTGCCTATAAGGTAGGTTTGCCTCTGGTTAAAGGGCATCTACCACCAGAAAGAAAGACTGCATGCAAATGAGCCTCAGGGGCTCCGTGTTCCATTGGTGTCAATGGAGCCTGGGGCCCCTCAGGCTCATTTACATACAATCTTTCATCCTGGTGGTAGATGTCTTTTAACTTCCTGTATGCGTCATGACAATACAGGAACTAGGAGGGGTCAATCACAGTAAGTGCAGCACGGATTGGGCATGACAGTAGCAAAGGGAAGAGTAGATGACCTCATTATTTCTGCTTTTTAAAGCCCATTTACATCGTATTATTTCTACTGGATAACCAATTTAAGGCTAGCCTGGCATCTAATGCTTAGCCCGGGGATAAAACTTGTTGCCAAACATATATGAAGTTTTTCCGGCTCTTGTTGTTTTGTGTTATACTCTACATTGTTTTGCTGTGACCCTGATCTTTTGACAGTACCTCACCTCCATATTAGTTTTTAAATTGATCTGTCTGACCTCACCTAGTTGTCTGTCTTGTGTCTGTTGTTTGTCTGCCGTTCTGTTCTTCATACTTACCAGTGTAGGGCATGCCGCTAAGTTGTCAATTGTGTTTAATGCAGGGCGGGAAGGTAGGCAGGGGCAGTTGTCGAAAGCACAGGGCTCAAATTTCTTCCCTGTCTTGATATTTCCGTTTCTTAGATTCTGGTTTTGAAACTGGACATATAAATTACCAACTGAACTTTCGAACTTCAAAGACTATTGAGGAAATCAAAACCCTTCACATCCTTAGACTACCAGGAAAATTAGTTATTGCATGGTTTCCTGTTCACTTATAAAATTGGGGGTTCTGTTACGCTCTTCTGTAATTTTAATAAATGCATTTATTGTGGAAAAAAACCAAGGCCTGTTGCACTATTTTTTTGGTTATTTGTGCAGTAAAAGTATACAAGGAAAAGAGGGTTTTCTAAACTATTGAATATATAGCAATGATTTTATTGGAGTCTCATAATTTATCCAGGAAACATGTCTCGCTCTAGACATAGCAGGAGTTCTGCGACATATTGTTACTGTTATCAGTATGACGGAAATTACATTTCATATTCTTACTCTACACGCAAGAGATTCCATGCCAAACCATGCTAAATGCACGCAAGACACTGAACTGGAGGCTCAGCATCAGATCTCTCCATACGTAAAGCAGGATTCATTGGATCAAATGGTAAACTAATAAGTACTGCAGTGCTGTATGCATCACATCTGAGGATCTCATTCTAAAGAGACATTCTTCCTCTTAACTATATACACTGGAGATCAAAATTAGAGAACAAGATGGATATACTACCTTATAAGTATCCGACTTAATGCCCCTGCCATTTTGTTTTGCCAAACTGAAGAGGCTCATCTCTGGCTTTGTTTGGGGTGCCACCGACCCCTGCATATCGTATAATGTTTTGACTAGACTCAAGGTATATGGGGGAGTTGGTCTCCCAGATATGCTCCTTTATCATAAAGCGTCACTGCTGGCATGTTCAGTTGATACAATGACCGGCTCCTTCTCTAGGCTTTGGACCTCCTTGGAGGCCTCTCTCAATCTCCATCCTCTAATGATGTCCCTTTGGACAAACCCCAAGGTGTGACATAGCCCCTTGATGTTTTCACCGCTGCTGACTAATTTGGATGTAACTTGGCACAAATATGAGCTAACTACTATCCCGGGACCGTTCTCACCTATCTCACGTAACCCTTTCTGCCCTCTGTCACACTCAGATCCATTGACTTTTCAACTGCAGGTTGACGGAGTTATACAGGTTAGATATGCTCTCGAGGGTAGGCACTTCGATACTCTTGAATCTTGGTTCCCAACAGAGATGAAGGGGATTAGATGCAATGGGGCACATTTACTAAGGGTCCGAACACCGCATTTTCAATGGGTTTCGCAACTTTTTCCTGTTTTGCGCTGAATTGCCCTGGTTTTTGGTGCACACGAATGGATTGTGGTGCATCAGCGCTGGCTGGCATGCGACACAAATCGGGGGGGGGGGGTGGACGTCGGACAACCCGACTGATTCGGACAAACCGCAGAATTTAAAAACCAAAATGTGTCGCAAGATCAGCACTCACATGCCCTGGGAAGAAGAAGGTGAACTCCGGCGGACCTCAGCGGGGGAAGCGACACATGCAGGAAATTGGACGCACGATCTTAGTAAATAGCAGCACACCCGAATTCTAGTCGGACAATGCACCGCAGGGATCTTGACGGGACGGGTAAGTGAATGTGCCCCTATATGTCTAATCAGCTGAGGTAAAGTCACTCAGGCCCATACGAACACTTATTAGGGAATTGACACCATTAGAACACCACACCAACACCTCGCCATTTGATTTCAGTGATCCGCGGGTGGTTGTTGGACAAAAGGACAGTGACTTCTGACGTTCGTTATTAAGTGGCCTGGGAACGAGAATTTAAAAATATATACTCCAGAAGAGTGGGATAAGACGTTTACATTAACCCATAAGCTCTCCATCTCAGCGCAAATATAAGAAACAAACTTTAAAATCCTCTCCAGATGGTACCGAACTCCAGAGAAAATACATAAAATGTTTCCCTCAACTCCAGCGATGTGCTAGCGGTGCGGTTGAGGCTGTAGGGTGCTTTTTTTTACATGGTCGATCAAGATTTACATGATTTTGCACTAGCGGTTATAACCACTATTTCCGAGTGGCAGTAAAAGGCACAAAAAAACCCTCTTTTTTTACACCAAAAGTCAATGATAAATAACCCCCATAGACTTCTATGGAGAGACCATGCCGCAAAAACATAAACACATAAGGACATGTTCTACACGTTAAAAATACGGTAATCATATCGATAGCAGTATCTCATATTAAAGTCAATGGGGCCGTTTTTTAGATGCAAATAAAACTTGAACTTAAGGGAATAATTTTTGGGGAAAAGCATATATTTGAATTCCCTTTTTAAAGGTTCATCCAAATTGCACTGTTGAAAATTTTCTTGTGTTCTCTGATATCAGCCATTACAGGTTGAAGAGAGACCTCCAATCATTTTGTCAGTTTAAATGAAATATCAGAGCTCCATCCATTACTGATCATCTGCTCCTTGCAGGGTCCGTCCTCTATATTATATTGCTTTGATGTATAGAACTGTATATTACTGGCTGTGATTAGAAGCCAAAACCCCAAATTCCATCAGACGGTGTAACTATAGCAACATATCTATCCGTATACACAAAGCACTTGGGAGGCGTCCATCAGCACCCGGAGGAGGTTAGAAGGTAAGTATGTCCAGTACAGTAACAGATGTAGTGTTCAGGGAAGGGTAGAACCAGGGCTAGGAAAACACAAAGTGGGATGTTGATACTTTTATACTATAGTTAATATCCCACACATCAACACATTCATATCGAATGTTATAGAAAAACACTGCACCAACTATTCCCTTGGAAACATAACCCACGCACAATAACCTCCCTACATTTCAAGTTAAAATGCCATAAATCATAAAGCAAATTGTTCTTTGTCCTTACAGGGAATTTATCTTTTTTATCTATTCACTTTTTACCAGGTCTTCTGCTTTATAACATGCTTCCTGCATAGAGAACACTATGCTCAGCTCCTCCTGCTCTATACCATGCTGTCTACAGATAGGGCACTATGTACAATCTGCTCTATAGCATGCAGTTTACACATGGGACCCTACAAACAAACCATGCAGCTTCTCCTGCTCTATAACATGTTACCTATATATAGGACACAATGCATAAAGACCAAAGAACTTGGTGCTCACAGATAATTGTCCAAATCTTTTATTTAATCCAAGTAGTAAAAGTGAACATGCCAAGCACCTACAGAACTATGGGCTGTTTTGCACATCTGTGCTTCCTCTGGCTCCAGTTACACTCCTGCTCATGGCCGGCGCCAGCACCCGGCTTACCCGGGCAAGTGCCGGGGCCCCAGAGGTCCCAGAGGGGCCCACGGCACAAACTGGCAACATAAGTAAACTCAATTACATCGGCATACTTGTTGCCGATGTAATTGAGATAAGCGCTGCACTCACACTGCCGGCGCGGCTGACAGGGGGCGGCACCGCAAGCGGACCCACACAAAACATAATAGCATTGGCGAGGAAGATGTATTTCTGCCGCGGAGCTTCTAATACTGGACGGTGCCGACGTGATGACGTAACGCCGCCAGCGTCCCTGCTGCTGCACAGTAGACGCTGCTGTCACTCGGAAGATGTAGCAGATGAAGCGAGCTGCCCTTGAGGTAAGTTAGCGTTTATAATTTTTTTCTGGCCACCAATAATGTGTATTTTATTAATTAATGGAGCCTGTGTCTGTGTAGGGGTGGGGGGTATATTAATTCATGGGGTGCGGTGGTATATTAATTAATTGAGCCTGGAGTGGGGGGTGTATATAAATTAATGGATCCTAGGGGAGGTGTATATTAATTAATGGAGCCTGGGGGGGGGGGGTATATTAATTAATGGAGCCTGGGGGGGGATGTATATTAATTAATGGAGCCTGGGGGGGGGGTATATTAATTAATGGAGCCTGGGGGATGTATATTAATTAATGGAGCCTGGGGGGATGTATATTAATTAATGGAGCCTGGGGGGGATGTATATTAATTAATGGAGCCTGGGGGGGATGTATATTAATAAATGGAGCCTGGGGGGATGTATATTAATTAATGGAGCCTGGAGGGTATATTAATTACTGTATTCTGGCTGGGGGGGGGATGTATATTAATTAATGGAGCCTGGGGGGTTGTATATTAATGGAGCCTGGGGGGTTGTATATTAACGGAGCATGGGGGGCTGTATATTAATGGAGCATGGGGGGCTGTATATTAATTAATGGAGCCTGGGGGATGTATATTAATTAATGGAGCCTGGGGGGGATGTATATTAATTAATGGAGCCTGGGGGGGGATGTATATTAATTAATAGAGCCTGGAGGGTATATTAATTACTGTATTCTGGCTGGGGGGGTGGGTGTGTATTAATTAATGGAGCCTGGGGGGCTGTATATTAACGGAGCATGGGGGGCTGTATATTAATATTGGTATCTAAAGGTTCTACGTTTTTAATGCCACCACATGAGTTCACTGCTAAGGGGCCCAGTGAGGCGCTGTCGCCCAGGGGCCCACTGAAACCTGGAGCCGGCCCTGCTCCTGCTCTATAACATATGGCCTGTAGATAGGACACTACTTACAATCTGCTTAACTTCTCCTGGTGTAAAACAGGCTGCCTGTATATAGGACACATTGTAAAATATGCTCAGGTTTTCCTGCTCTATAATGTGCTGCCTGCAGAAAGGACATCATGTACAATCTGCAGAACTCCTCCTGCTCTATAACATGCTGCCTGCAGATAGGACACTCTGTGCAACAGGCTTATCTCCTCCTACTCTATAACATGCTGCCTGTAGATAGGACACTATGCAAAATCTGCTCAGCTTCTCCTGCTCTATAATATGTTACCTGCAGATAGGACAATGGGGCAGATTTACTTACCTGGTCCATTCGCGATCCAGCGGCGCGTCCTGTGCGGTGGATTCGGGTTCTGCCAGGATTCACTAAGGCAGTTCCTCCGACGTCCACCAGGTGTCGCTGCTGCGCTGAATGCACTGGAGTTCACCAAGCCGGGCCAAGGGAAGATAAGCGCGTGTCCAGCGCCACTTTTTTTTAAAAAAATGCGGCGTGTTTTTCCGAATCCGTCGGGGTTTTTTACGGCCCGGCCCAAGACACAGCCCCCCCCCCTTCCGATTTCCGTCGTGTGCATGCCGGCGACGATGCGCCACAATCCGATCGCGTGCGCCAAAATCCCTGGGCCATTCAGGGAAAATCGGTGCAAAATTTGCGTAACCCGCCGGAAAACCGCGAATCGGGCCCTTAGTAAATGACCCCTACTGTGTACAATATCTAATATAGTGATGTGTTGTTCGCGAACAAGCTGGCTCTAGGAGCCGTCTCTTGTTCATGAACGACGGGAGCCAGCTCCCATCAGTAAGACGATGGCTCACTTAACCCCGCCCCTAAATTTCTCACCACGCCCCCTTTAACCAGATACACTCAGGTCAAACGTGGACTGGCCTGCGGCTCCCTATTATACATGTAATAGGGAGCCGTTCAGGAGCCAGAAGAGCCAGAGAGTAGAGCCAGCTCACTAACAAGAGCCGTAATTCCCATCACTTATATCTTCAGCTCTTCCAACTCTATAAAATGCTGCCTGCAGATAGGACACTATGGGGCTTATTAACTAAGGGTCCACGGATTGCATTTCCGTCAGACTGTTCATGTGTTTCGAGATTTGCGCCACTGGGACAGGGATTTAGAAGTGGATTGTGTCACACGCGATCAAATTTTCGCGGAGCTGCGCCGGCTTTCATGCGGCAGAAATCGGGGGGGCAGGCCGTCGGACAATCTGACTGATTCAGACTGAGCATGGGATTTTATATTCAAATTGTGTCGCAAGACAATGCACTTACATACACCGGGAAGAAGAAGGTGAACTCCAGCGGACCTGAGCGGGGAAGTGACACATGGAGGATATCGGGCGCACAATCTTAGTGAAACGCGGCATAGTGCATTGTCATCAGACAATGCACTTTGGGTGAACTCCGTTGACTGACAATCTGGTCAGCTCCTCCTGCTCTATAACATGCCACTTGCAGATAGGACACTATGTAATATCTGCTTAGCTCCTCCTGCTCTATAACATGCTGCCTGCAAATAGAACACTATATGGAATCTGCTCAGCTTCTCTTGCTCTATAACATGCTGCCTAAAGGTAGGATACTGTGTAAAATATGCTCAGCTTCTCCTGCTCTTTTACAAGTGTCCTGCAGATACGATTCATTCTGGTAATATCAGGAATATATGATACCGTGGAATGAAGGGGGGGGATACTGCTTTTTGGTTTTTGTTTAAAATGATGAATGCTCCAGCATGTGTTTAGCGGTTGGGACACATATCCAGCTGATACGAGGGTCTTTAGGTAGGATGCACCTGTGCATTCACATGTAGCACTTGCCCCGCTGTGGGGTCTGTTCCACTGCGGAGCTCTGGACGTCTGCCAATCCTTCCCTGCTCTATAGGAAGCTTCTGCAACCATCGAGTTATATGACTAATTTGATGAACGTGTATAAATGCGACCCAACATGGCAGAGCGAGTTTTAGCCTGTTATGGCCATTATTAAAGGATTATGACAATTTAAGCAAATGGATTGCCCCTTGGGGGGGTAAAAAACGGACTGAATAAGACATTTCAAGTGCAGCCCTGGGACGCGTGATATAATGGAAAATAGAAAGTCATCAATCGTCTTGCGTTCCGACCCTCGTTATAACGTTCTTTTGATGCTGGATTTAAAATGGAGATTGTAATAAGTGATGATTTCTGATATAATACATTGCAGCTGCACAGAGTTCCCACTTCTCTGAATGTTACCCCCCAGAGTTCTCGAAAAGGAGGAATTCAAGTTTAATTGACTTAAGGCACACTTGAAGCAACATGGTGCCTCCATGCAACCAGGCACATCAATAGGTCCACACCCACCCGGAGGCACGCGGCTGGTCCTGATCAAATGCCCATTATCTGCTTGGAAATACAGAAGGCGGCCAGACCTTTTAACCCCATGAGAATGGTTAATGATCCCCAGCCCAAACCTCACGAATGTCACAGTTCTGATAAAATCCCTTTCAAGTCCTGTTTAGGAAACAGATGCTTTTGCAATCACGGGTCATCTGCGGTATGAGGTGTATGTCCGTCATCTTTCGCACACATCTGTATCCCATATAGGGACGATCCTATTATAACTTAATCCGAATATCATTGGATTAACACTCAACAATCAAGGGAGCAAATTTCAGGCGGCCGCAAACGAGATTGCATATATTATGCATTATTTATCATCGGCTGTCACCGTTTTATCAGCGGATACGACATACTGTCACTCGGCTAAGGAGAGTGCATGCTGGAAATGTGTTGGATAAGAAGACGTGTCTGCATTGTAATATCAATCTACGGTAAAGAAATAACACAATTCAATGTAACATTTCATAGAAAATATTGGCGCACATTTACTTACCCGGTCCTGTCGCGATCCCCGAGGTGCGTTGTCTGACCAGGATGAAGTCCGGTGTGATTCACTAAGATCGTGCGTCCGATATCCTGCATGTGTCGCTTCCTCGCTGAGGTCCGCCGGAGTTCACCTTCTTCTTCCCGGTGTATGTAAGTGCAATTGACACAATTTGAATTTTAAATCCCGCGCTTAGTCCACGCCCCCAGATTTGTATCGCATGAAAGTCGGCGCAATTGTGCCAAAATACGATCGCGTGCGTCAAAAACTCCTGTTAAATGCGGCGCAAATCGGAAATAGTCGGGAGACCTGACGGAAATGCGGTGTGCGGACCCTTAGTAAATGTGCCCCATTGTGTTAACCATTCACCCTAGCTAAAACCGTAGAAACTTTAAGAGAACCTATCACCAGGAATGTCATTTTTATCTGGTGAAAGGTTCCAATAACGTGTGCTATGCTGATTTTAAAAATGCCTTTGTCAGCAGGCTGAATCATTTCAGTACAGTATAAAACTTTATTTGACATTACCTGGCTCCCTGCCAGCAGTATGTGGTGAGTCCCAGGGCAGGAGAATGTATGTGTCTCCTCAGGGGCGTAACTACAGCGGTAGCAGCCATAGCAGCCACTATGGGGCCCGCAGTGTCAAGGGGCTCCGTCATCCGACCTGACACAATAAATAATGGAGGATGTGCACCATTATATCTATATTGTACTGCACATTGTCCAGCATAATATGTAGATAACATATACTATGATGTATATATGCAGTATCTGTGATGTGTATATGGTGTCTGTATACACTGTGTGTGAGTATGTTGCATATGGCACTGTATATATATGTATGCACATAAGTGTATTTATATGTGATTGTAACTTGCATGTGTGAGTATGGGAATGGGGGCCCTATCTCTCCTAGTTACGCCACTGTGTCTCCTCATACATTCCTCCTCTCCTCCTCACCATCCCCCTCTGGATGGGGATGTGTGGAGGAGAGGAGACTGACAAAAGCACTCGCAGGCTTCCCCTGCCCCGCCCCCTAACTCACCACACGCTGCTGGCAGGGAGCCAAATAATGTGAAATGAAGTTTTATATAGTACTGAAATGATTCCGAATGTTGACAAAAGCATTTTTAAAATCAGTTGGCAGCTGTCACCAGCTAAAAATGAAATCCATGGTGACAGGCAGCCTTAAGCACATAAGGGATCATTTTTAGAAGACCATATTCTACTATAGATCCATATTAAAAGAATAACAGTCATATTTTTGTCCATCACTACTTTCTGTATCTCTCCACAAGTGGTCTTTGGCTCTTGGACAACTCTGATGATAATTCTTTTCACTCCTCTGTTTGAAGTCTTGTGGTGAGAACTTGATCATCACTGGTTTATAGTAAAATTGTGTCCTTTCCACTCCTGATCATGGTTCCAGCAGTGCTTACTGGGGCCTTCAGTAATTTAGGAATTCTTCTGTAACCAATGTCATCAGTATGCTCTGCCCTTCATGAGATGTTTCTTGTGCGGTGCCTTGGTAATGAGACACCTTTTTTTAAGCCATCAACTGAACAAGCTGATATTATTTTTAACTCAGTGCCAGGATTGCTTTCTAATTACTAAGAGATTAGTCAGAAATATATTTACTTGACACATTCAATATTTATTTCACTTTCTGTATATTTACACAACTCACAAAAAGTTTGGGATATTTGGCTTGTGGTTGAAATTTCAAGATAAACCTAAAGTGCACTATAACCTTTATAGGTTATCTTCTTTAAAGGGAACCTGTCACCACATTTTCACAAATACAGCTAGTGACAGGTATAGCTAGTGACAGGTATAGGTATAGAGCGCTATTAACTAACTGACACCCTTCTTTAACCCTTTAACGACCCGTGACGTAATAGCACGTCAGGGGTCGGCTGCAGATGCATGGAGACGGCTCACTACACTTTGCTGCTGGCGGCTTCAAAAAGATGGTGGCGCATGGGCACCGCCATCTTAGTGATGATCCTTGCTCCCCTTGACGTCATCAAGGAATGGCGATCGGTTGCCATGTCAGTCTCGGGGCTTCCAAAGACCTGAGGCTATCTCGTTTTAACCCATTGATTACAATGTGCAATTAACACATTGGGGCAGATTTACTTACCCAGTCCATTCGCGATCCAGCGATGCGTTCTCTGTGGTGGATTCGGGTCTTCCGGCGATTCACTAAGGCAGTTCCTCCGACGTCCACCAGGTGTTGCTGCTGCGCTGAATGCACTGGAGTTCACCAAGCCGGGCCGAGTGAAGGTGAGCGCGAGTCCAGCGACACTTTTTTTTTTTTTAAATGCGGCGGTTTCTCCGAATCCGTCAGGTTTTTGTTCAGCCACGCCCCCCAGATTTCCGTCGCGTGCGTACCGGCGCCGATGCGCCACAATCCGATCGCGTGTGCCAAAAACCCGGGGCAATTCAGGGAAAATCGGCGCAAATCGGAAATATTCGGGTAACATGTCGGGAAAACGTGAATCGGGCCCTTAGTAAATGACCCCCATTGTAATGAATGAGGAGGAAAGTTCAGATATACTACCATACTGTAGTATGGCAGTATATGGTAGGATCAATCAGATAACCTAAGGTTAAAGTACCCTAGGGGGTATGAAAAATAGTAAAAATTTAAAAAAAAGTTTAAAAAAATAAAATTATAATAAAATAACCCCCCTTTCCCTAGAACTGATATAAATGATAAACAATCATAAACAATTTAGGTATCACCGCGTACAAAAATGCCCGATCAAAATACAATAGTGTTTTTTCACTGCTTTTAACTCCGTAGCAGAAAATAGCGCCCAAAGTAAAAAATGGCACTTTTTTGCCATTTTGAAAAATATAAAAAATTCAATAAAAAGTGATCAGAAGGTTGTACACTCCTTAAAATGGTAGCATTGAAAGCATCACCAAAAGTCACAAAAATTTACACCACCCACCACTCCGTACACCAAAGTATGAAAAAGTTATTAGCGCCAGAAAAAAAAATTTTGTTTAGGAGGTTTTCATTTTTGTAAACCTATACAAATTTGTTATCCCCATAAGGAAACGGCGCAAATGTGTTTTTTTAACCAATTTCACTGCATCTGGAATTTCTTTTCAGCTTCTCAGTGCATGGCATGGAATATTAAATACCATCACTATGAAGTGCAATTTGTTACGCAGAAAATAAGCCCCCGCCCCATCTCCTCCTCCCTTGCCTCTTCTCGGGATGCCATGTTACCAGAGTGACATCATCACACGTCCTTTAGCCTCATAAAATTAGCAAACTGTACATCATGCATACATCTGATCACATGATCACTGCATGCCGAATGGAATTCTACTCCTCCCTATCCTCCATGGATTGTGTCCTACAGCCAATCTGACATCTGGTGGGAAAAGACCCTCTTTTTAATCGTCAGGACCTGCTGATTGTGCTCAGGATGCAACCCCACACCCTCCTGCAGTTGATACTGCCTGAGGCAAGAGACTCAACTTGCGTCATGGCAGGTGCACCCTTGCCCCAGAATCTCAATAACCCCAGGATCACCCTTCAAGAATAGTCAAATAACGCCTCAATAGACTTGCGAACACCATGAGATGTCATTGATGCTCAAGGCCACATGACTAATTATTGTGACATTGACATTTTTGTAGGGATATACCCACCACTGTTGTTGGCTTTCTTGAGATGGGGAAATCACCATTACATGTTTCTATTTACATGTCCTACTCTTATGACACAATATCATTTGCAGCATGAATTTTTCATATTTTTCATAAATTTCACCCAAAAGCCAAATAACCCTATTTTTTTGTATTTGTATTTTTGATCATTTTATACGTTTTGCACTTTATTTATCCCACATGCTTTATTCTATACAGGCAGTCCCCTACTTAAGGACACCCAACTTACAGACAACCCCTAGTTACAGACAGACCTCTCTTTCCTCTGAAATTTCTGCTAAAGCTTGCTGGATACTTTACTTTAGTCACAGACTGCAATGATCAGCTGTAAGGTGTCTGTAATGAAGCTTTATTGATAATCCTTGGTCCCATTGTAGCAAAAAAAAAACTTTGAAAATTCAATTGTCATTGGGACAAAAAAAATTTTTGGTCTGGAGTTACAATTATTAAATATACAGTTCCAACTTACATACAAATTCAACTTAAGAGCCTGTACTGGTTTTATAGGAGATTTGCTTCCCAAAAATGTTCCTAATAAGCCAGAATAGATGAGAACTGTATTCTATAAATATAGGGGCACATTTACTAAGGGTCCGTCGGATGCATTTCCATCAGGTTTCCAGAATTTTTCCGTTTTGCGCTGAATTTCCCCTGGGTTTTTGGCGCACGCGATCGGATTGTGGCGCATCGGTGCCGGCTTTTCGGACAAACCACAGAATATAAAAATGAAATTGTGTCGCAAGATCAGCACTTACATGCACCGGGAAGAAGATGGTGAACTCCTGCGGACCTGAGCAGGGAAGCGTCACATGCAGAAAATTGGACGCACAATCTTAGTGAATCGCGGCAGCTCCGAATCCTCGTTGGACATTCCGGATCGGCTGCGTCAACGGGACGGGTAAGTAAATTGCCCCTTAATTTAAAAAGAAATCTGCTTAGGAAACAAAATCGCCTCTGATTTTCTAACATTATCGGAAAGCAGATATATGAGAACAGTAACATGTAATGTATAGCAGCCGCTTACACTTCCTTTTAATGATCGCAGAAGACGGTGCTTAAAGAAAAAGCTGCCATTGTAAAATATACCGTAGATGTCCTTATGGTGGGAAGCGCAAATAAGTTACAAATTCCTTGACAAGGCCCCAATACATAAGTTTGCAATATATCATATCTGTCATAATACAGTGACCCCACAGACAAAATGACTTTTGCATAATTATTTAAAAATCCTGAAAAGTCAGGATCGTTACGGTGGTATTTTTTGGCTTTGATGTTTCCCGCTTTGATGTTTCCCCCTATCATTCTTTTAACTATGCCCTTCCTATAGATATCACCGTCACTGCACATGTGTTGTAAGACAGTATAGGAACAGCAAAGAGACACCCAGGATAATGTACAGTATCACAGAGAATAGATGGAATCCTATACATCAAAGATGGAAGATCAATATGGCTTCTCTTGCAAATACCAAAAAAAATTAGTTGTTTGGGCGGCACCCTGGCTTAGTGGTTAGCATTACAGCCTTGCAGCGCTGGAGGTCTATGTTCAAGACCCAGGGTCAACATCTGCAAAGAGTTTGTATGTTATCTCCATGTTTGCGTGGGTTTCCTCCGGGTCCTCCAGTTTCCTCCCACACTCCAAAACATACAGGTAGGTTGATTAAATTGTGAGCTTCATTGGGGACTGATTTGGCAAGTTCTGTGCAGTGCTACGTAATCTGTGTGCGCTATATAAATAAAAATGTTATTATTATTAAAGATATAGGTGTGGTCTTTTCATGTCCATCTTTCTTATAGTTGTGTAAATCAGCATAGAAGTCCAGTGTTATTATTAAAGGGGTTGGCCACTGCTGTACATAGGTTGCCCATGTAGCTTTACTACTTTGTTGATAATCTTTGAACTTTCATTAAAGGAAATCTACCATTTATTTTTAAGCATTGTGAATTAAACATACCTTGAGAATGCTGTAGCTCCACTGATGTAGAATCATATCTTGTTTAATCTCTGATCCCAGTGTTTTTGCTCAAAAAACTATTATAAAATTCAGGACCTTGGGAAAGCTGGTGCATTCTGGCTGCTGTGTTTCACTGAGTTTCCTGAACTGTCCAGACAGGACTAATCAACCTGAGCCGGATGACTCATACACAGCAGCTGGGGGATGTTCCATTGATTGATTACTTCTGCCTGTCAGGGACAACGCAGTAAATACATAATTCTCTGGAGCAGTGCATAATTAATGCAAGAAGAGAAGTGCCGGGGCAGCCACTGGAGTGACAGAGCCTCAATATCATAATTTTATAATTGCTTTTTCAACAAAACGATTCAGTTCAGGTATTAAACAAGATATGTTTCTGCATAAGTGTAGCTGCAGCATTCTCAAGGTATGTTTGGTTCACAATGCATAAAAGCAAATAGTAGATTTCCTTTAAGTGATTCAGCATTTCTGCTACTTATCTTTGTACTGTGTGCAGACCCTTCGTGATTCTTTCTTTACTTCTCTGAGCGCTGCTGAAAAGTAGGAGCTGTAGTACAAGAGTTATGACTCATCCTGCTCCCTCCCTCCCGCTTCTTTTCTTGTCTCTGTCAGTGTGGGTGGACTGTTAGAAGAAAGACACAATGGTTGACTGGAGCAGAGACAGAGGAGGTAGCTGTGTGAAAACATGGGACCAGGTACCAGGGAAAGGCTGCACCTTTCAAAGGAGTCAAAGACACAAGCACATATACATGCAGCAACATATCTAATAAAGGATAATTATTAAAAATTGCCCAACCCTTTTAATGGAAAGGGAGAGAGTGGGCAAATAAATGGACAAGGAATAAGCGAGAGGAATAAGCCATTGACAGATTATTCCATAAAAGGTTTGTCCAGGGTTGGAAAAAACATAAAGACAGATGTGATTCAATTTGTGGAAGAAAGAAGCCTTGTACATATATGTAGTGTCTTTTCCAGCATACTGGTACTGATGGCCTATCGTGGTGCTGGAATCAGCACAGAGAACAGAGATGAAAGCACAGCTCCATTTGTTGCGTAGTGGCCGGCCCTGGGAATTGCAGCTTAACTGTTACCCATGTATTTCTATTGAAGCCGTCTCCAGCTGGGTTCCTGAATATTGGACCTTCGTATCCTAATGCTCATAAACATACTGGGTAACCCCTTTAAATTGGTTTGCGCGGTTAGGCCGCGGACACACGTGGCGTTTTGAACCCGTTTTTGGGCCATTTTTAAGCAGTCCGTTAAAAGACGTATGCGTTTTTGGAAAACGCATCCGTTTTGACCCATTTTAATTAAGATAATTGGTAAAACCAGTCAAAAACGCATGCGTTTGTTGACTGCTTAAAAATGGCCCAAAAACAGGTTCAAAACGCCACGTGTGCCGCCGGGCCTTATATGCTGCCAATTAATGATTGAAAGAAACAGATCAGTTCCAATATATTTTATATAAGCTGAGAAAGTATGTGCTTGTAGTGTTTGAGGGGTCAGACTACAAAGTTTGTTTGTTGTCTGTTTCCCTGGATACATAGAGATCTGCACAACAGCTATAGATATTTAAAACTATTGTCTAACCTTATAAGTTACAAAGAAAACTTGTTGGAAGCAGCTGTCACTATGTTACGGACAGTTTTTAAAGGCACTTGACAAGGAGGTTGTTCCAAACGCCCTGAAGAACTCAGCACAGATCTTCTATGGATATACTGGCTCTATTCCTCCTGTCACTTTATGTAATCCCAGGCAGAATAGATGATGCTGATATCATTACTTCCAGTACTACTTATTCTTATTCCTGCTGAAGATTTCTTGGCTATGTGTTTGGGGTCATTGCCCTTTTCTTAACACTTTGATTTAGTAAACTTTTTGTACCGTGGATTCTATTTTGTTTCCTGCAAGCAGGGCAGCCATCAGGAAATTCGGGGCCCCATACAGCAAAAGTGTCTGGGCCCCAACACACCCCAAAACCGAACAAGCCTCCTGCCCCCCGCAGTGACCTTTCACAAACAGGGTTTGAGGCCTGTTGCTACGACAAGGCACACTCTTCTGGTAGATTGCCAATAGGAGTCATACTTTTGGTCAAGTATATTTATTATAGTGCAAATATGGCATCAAAAACTAAAGCATGGTGAACAGTAAACATATAAAAGTGTTTAACAGACAACATATAACAAATATAACATTATAAAGTGCAATTGCTAGGGCCGCCACTATCTTTTAATGTTTTAATAAAGAATTGTGTTAATTACCAGTGGGGGTGCTCCAGTGCACCTAAGGGCTCTTTACGTCACCCTGCCACCAGTCCTGAGGTAATCTGAAGTCCTGGTACCTGTGCCTGCTCAGCAACCTCTGTGAATCACTGCATAAGGGTCAGGACTTCATATTTCCTCAGAACCAATGGGAAGGAAAAGAAGGAGCGTTCATTGCATGCCCCAAGGAAACCTAAAGTCCCAGCACCTGCACACTGATTCACAGAGGCTGCTGAGCAGGCACAGGTATCGGGATTTCGGATCACCGCAGTCCGCAGGACTGGCCGCTGGGTGACATAAGGAGCCCTTAGGTGCACTGGAGCACTCCCACTGCTCCTAAGCTGGTAATTAACATAATTCTTTATAAAAGCATTAAAGGATAACCATAGAGGCCATTTTGATGGAACTTACAGTGCTGAAGTCAGGGTCATCAGGTGCATAGCATGATACCTTCAGGTACTATGCTGTGCACCTGGTGCTCGATTCCCTTTAAACAAGGGATATATATAAAGACAAAATACTCATGTACCACACTATAAAAATAACTTTATTAGATGCATGCATCTATAAGTGTGTAGTCACAAGAATGCCAATAAATAAGCATCAGCATTCAATGGATAAAGTAAATGCAACTCGTACTGCCTCTATTATAGAGGAATAATGCTTCTATTTTAAGAGCACACAACTTAATACTGCCATATATGTACACTAAAAACATACTACAATACCTTCTCTGATAAACAAGAATGTAACTACCATAGTACTGCCCCCTATGTACAAGAATATAACTACTATAATACTGCTCCCTATGTACAAGAATATAACTACTATAATACTGCCCCCTATGTACAAGAATATAACTACTATAATACTGACCCCTATGTACAAGAATATAACTACTATAATACTGACCCCTATGTACAGGGATATAACTACTATAATACTGACCCCTATGTACAGGGATATAACTACTATAATACTGCCCCCTATGTACAGGAATATAACTACTGTAATACTGCCCCCTATGTACAAGGATATAACTACTATAATACTGCCCTCTATGTACAGGAATATAACTACTATAATACTGACCCCTATGTACAAGGATATAACTACTATAATACTGCCCCCTATGTACAAGAATATAACTACTATAATACTGACCCCTATGTACAAGGATATAACTACTATAATACTGCCCCCTATGTACAGGAATATAACTACTATAATACTGCCCCCTATGTACAGGAATATAACTACTATAATACTGTCCCCTATGTACAGGAATATAACTACTATAATACTGCCCCCTATGTACAAGAATATAACTACTATAATACTGCCCCTATGTACAGGAATATAACTACTATAATACTGCCCCCCATGTACAAGAATATAACTACTATAATACTGCCCCCTATGTACAAGAATATAACTACTATAATACTACCCCCTATGTACAAGAATATAACTACTATAATACTGCCCCCCATGTACAAGAATATAACTACTATAATACTGCCCCCTATGTACAAGAATATAACTACTACAATACTGCCCCCTATGTACAAGAATATAACTACTATAAAACTGCCTCCTATGTACAAGAATATAACTACTATAATACTGCCTCCTATGTACAAGCATATAACTACTATAATACTGCCCCCTATGTACAAGAATATAACTACTATAATACTGCCCCCCATGTACAAGAATATAACTACTATAATACTGCCCCCTATGTACAAGAATATAACTACTACAATACTGCCCCCTATGTACAAGAATATAACTACTATAAAACTGCCTCCTATGTACAAGAATATAACTACTATAATACTGCCTCCTATGTACAAGCATATAACTACTATAAAACTGCCTCCTATGTACAAGAATATAACTACTATAATACTGCCTCCTATGTACAAGCATATAACTACTATAATACTACATATATACACAGAAGTGAACATGCAAAAAATCAGTATTTATCATATACAGCTACAGAAAACACATGAGATCCTCACCTATTGCATCCAGTGACATCAGGTGACGTCTCCTCGGATTGTTCTCGTTCCTCTTCTCCATTAGTTCCACCATCACCTTGTCTCTTCCTCCACGTACACAGAATTCCTGCAGAGTTTACCACACAGACGTCTTATGTTCTGCACTTTCCCATTGTCCCTTCTTCTGCTACCACCAATACTGTGCCCCAAATACTGTAATAGAGCCCCCTGAAATATTAGTACCACACAAATAGTGCCCCATAATGTAACACACTGTAATGGTAAGGGTAATTTATTTCTTCTTTCTCTCCTACCCCAGACATAGAATGAATGGCCCCAGCCTACCCCAGACATATAATAAATGCCCCTGCCTACCCCAGACATATAATAAATGCCCCCTGCCTACCCCAGACATATAATAAATGCCCCCTGCCTACCCCAGACATAGAATGAATGGCCCCAGCCTACCCCAGACATATAATAAATGCCCCCTGCCTACCCCAGACATAGAATGAATGGCCCCTGCCTACCCCAGACATATAATAAATGCCCCTGCCTACCCCAGACATAGAATGAATGGCCCCAGCCTACCCCAGACACAGAATGAATGGCCCCAGCCTACCCCAGACACAGAATGAATGGCCCCAGCCTACCCCAGACACAGAATGAATGGCCCCTGCCCACCCCAGACATAGAAGTAATGGCCCCAGCCCGCCCCAGACATATAATTAATGCCCCCCTGCCCGAGACATAGAATTAATGCCCACTGCCAGCCCTAGATATACAATAATGCCCCCCCAGACACATAAATAATGCCCCCTGCCAGCCCCAGATATAGAATAATGCCTCCCACCATATAAATAATGCCCCCCTGCCAGCCCCAGATATAGAATGCCCCCTGCCAGCCCCAGATACAGAATAATGCCCCCCCCTGTCCCAGACACATAAATAATGCCCCCTGCCAGCCCCAGATATAGAATAATGCCCCCCGTCATATAATTAATGCCCCCTGCGGGCCCCAGATACAGAATAATATCCGCAAGCCGCCCCCCCCCTGACATATAAATAATGCCCCCTGCAAGCCCCATATATAGAATGCCCCCCGTCATATAATTAATGCCCCATGCGGGCCCCAGATACAGAATGTGTCCCCCCCTGCCCCAGACACATAAATAATGCCCCTGCCAGCCCCAGATATAGAATACCCCCCGTCATATAATTAATGCCCCCTGCGGGCCCAAGATACAGAATAATGCCCCCCCCCCCCCTGCCCCAGACATAAAATTAATGTCCCCTTTCTATAATTAAAAAAAAAATACATAATACTCACCCCTTTGGCGCAGGTTTCTTCCTGTCCTCGGTCTTCTGTGGCTTGGTGTAGAGGCTCAGGATAGTGACGTCACTGCCCCGCGCCTCCACACCAAGCCGCGGAGCTGCAGGGAGGGCCGGAGCTGACATGGTAAGTGCCAGCCTCCTCCACGCTACACAGGTTGCGCAATGACGTCGATTGCGCAACCTGTGTAGCTGCCTGTATACACAGACGCAGAAGCAGCGGTGCTGCGCTGCGTCTGTGTACTGATTAATAGTACCTGCATCGAACGATCGTACGATGCAGGTACTATACATTAAATCAAAAATTGTAAGGAGGGAGTGCGGGCGGCCCGGATCAGCGCCGGCCCGGCCCCAGACCGGCCCAGGACCGACCGGCCGCACCTGTGTGCAGCACAGACCGCACAGTCTGCGGCCCACCGGCCGGGCCCCCGGGCCCCCCCCCCCTAGTGTCTTAGAGTCCGGGCCCCATAGGGCAGTACCAGTTGTACTGCCCTATCGGCGGCCCTGCCTGCAAGTAAGGGAAATCCATTCAAAAATTAACCAGTTGTTTTCTTAAGTGCAGCACTTGTACCAAATTGACAGCTTGTGACTTATTGGGGGAGATTCAGGGACGGTTCCAGGTTGCAGTAGGCCCCTGGACGACAATGCATCAGTGGCCCCCTTTGCTGTCATACGGCAGCATTATAAATTCAGAAACTAAACAGACTCCTATTCCCTAAAATGTTCCCTAGATTATCATACCAAACAGCCCCCTTCATGGGTATTTTATATAAAGTCCCCCTCAACCCCTATGAATTCATTAGATACAGCCCCCTCATCCACATAAATTCCTTACTTACAGCCTTATGTGTGCCTCCCCAGCAGCTCTGGGCCCCGACACTTGTCTGGGTCCGGTTCATTAACGTGTTTCAGGCTCCAACAGTGCAGAGCTGAGCGCCACTAGTCTTGTGATAATGAATCTGGAAAGACGAATTCTACTTTTAGACCTTTCTTTTAGCTATTCTAAACTGTTTTTTTGGCGGACAGGCTAATTTCCATACAACCACGCCCCCTTTATAGAAAACCACGCCAGCACTGCCAGACTAGTCAGAAGACGGTCAAAAAATGGTCTAAAAGCCTTCATAAATGTGCCATCTTAGAAGGCATCTTAGACAGATTTTTTTTGCACAAAACGTCATCAGGCGCAGAAGCCATCATCAATTCCCCCTATTGTGACATTGCTACAAACAGGACAAATATTATAAAGGATACCTACCACCTGGATGAAGAATTGTAAACCATGCACACTGACATACTGGTGTGTGCCCCCTCTGGTAAGATATGTTCTTCTTTTATCTTCTTATGGCCTGGTTTTAAGAAAAAAAAAGGCTTTAGGGGCTCCAGGCTTCATTAACACTTTCGGAGCCTAGAGCTACTTAAACTCGTTTGCATAATTTTAAAAGCCTTTTTTTTGTAAACACCAGGGAATAAGAAGATGTCACGGGTGTCCCTGCGATCCATGCCTCGGATCGCAGACACACCTGTGTCCCTCTCCGGGATACTGCCCCGTCCCCTGGCCCGCACTCACCTCTCCAAGCTCCTGCTCCCTTCCCGGCTATGCCGCACGCGCGTCCCCGCTCCCTAGGGTGCTTGCGATTTGGCACTCGAAGATTTAAAGGGCCATCGCACCTCTGATTGCCGCTGGCACTTCTTGGTTTCCCATAAAGACCGGCTGCTCCCATCAACCCCTGCAGGGTCTTTGAGATCATAGCCTTAGTGAAAGTCTCCCTGCGCTGCTCCTTTTTCCTGTTCCCATTCCCACTCTGCCTTGATCTCCAGTTGTGACCCCGGACTTGACCTCTGACCCTGCATCTCTGCCGCCTGCCCTGACTGCCTGCCTGTGCCTGACTCATAGAATGCCCGCTGATTCTGTACTTCGACCTTGGCTGCCACGGCGGGCCAGTTGCACCTGTGGAACGACCGGTCGCCCCACACCACAGCAAGACCATCCTGCTTTGCGGCTCTAGTGAAGACCAGGTACCACTTAGATTCCGGTCCCAGGTGTCGGCTAGTACCACCTCCCGCGGTGGTCCAGGGGGTTTACTGACCCCGAGCCTTGACAGAAAATAAAAGAAAACGGATCTTGCCACACACACCAGTACGTCAGTGTGCTTGGTTTACTATCCTTCATCCTGGTGGTACATGTCTTTTAAGTCGCTTTTTTAACCCTGTGTTTGCCAAGTTACTGTTTTGGCAACAAAAGTCCCCAAAGTATATCTTATCCATTAGCCGGAGGCGATAGCACGTCTGTGCTGCAGTAGATACTGTATGCCTCATGTTTTCAAAAGCATATAAAACCTTTTTTAGAGACATCACAAGCGATGTGCTAACATCAAAGTGATGCTGTCATTCAGAAGGAGAGGAATTTCCCAACTCTAGACAGGCAACTGTGTAAATTGGAGGTTTGCTCTAGTGTGGCTCCAGCAGCACGCTCAGAGTAGAGATTACAGTCATCTTTTTACTAGGATTATCTGACAGTCTAACAAATTCTGCCGAACCTCCTTATGATTGAAGCCACATGCTCGGAGATGCAAACAGATGAAGCCTCAGATCATAAATAAAAAAGAATCTGCGGACACAGATGGAGCTGGAGATTGGAGAAAAGCAGGGAGTTATCATGGAAATGCAGATTTTAGTAAAATAGCCAAAGGAAAAAAAAAAATCTGCAGGATGCCCCATAGTGAGTCCCTATGTAATCTTCCTTTATTGCTGCACAAGCCTTTCTTCTTGGCCATCACCTTGATCTTCACATGTGTCCCTCACTACCATGGGGATGGAAATAATTCCCCAAAGGAATGCTTTAAATGACTCTGCAAAGGCTACACTGATTGACATAGTGTTAAGCTTACATTATCCATGGCTGCAAACAAAAAAAATAAATAAAGACGCTACTGCCGGCCAGTTCTAATTTTATGCAAAGTCGCATGAAGGTGCAAATAAATCACTGCTTATGTGATAAAATAACAACTTAAAACAAACTCACCTCTTATAGGGGATCTACTAGCAGTTTTAACCATACAAAGCTGCAGGCAGTAATAGTTATTGTCCATTCAAAAAAATATTTAATCCAGCTCCATGAAACAAATCCAACTTTATTTAACGTAATTCATAACATCCAACAGAACCACACGTAAAACCAATGAGTTTATTAAGAGTTCTTTGTGTTCCTGAAACGCGTAGGTTTAACCTGTGCTTCTATTGGATGTCATGAATTATGTTAAATAAAGTTGGATTTGTTTTAAGGAGCTGAATCAAATCTGTTTCAAATGGATATACATACATGTACAGCGAGGGGATCCATGTTCAAATTCAACCCAGCTGTGAAAAGTTTGAATGCAGAGATCAAATAACCCAACAGCCTAAGGAGACTCCCCCAGTGCTCTCCAGTATGCTCATTTTTCACAGTCCTGCTGCCACTAACTACCCAAACAAAGTTATGATTACAAATATCTCCAGAATCAATACCTAACACTGTTTTATATGGTCATAACACTCACATTAAAGGATATATTTCAGGAGTTTTGACCATACAAAGCTCCAAAAGGTGTTAAGCAGTTCCCTGAAGATCTGTGTAAGCATTCCTTTGTATATTGCTATTATTGTTGTTATTATTATTGTTAGTATTATTATTATGTATGTTGTTAGTAGTGACCGGACTGTGAAAAGTGAAGTTATAATTCAGCTCGGTAGCTCTCTGGGTGGGTCTTTCAGCCTGAAGAGCTTTCTGCTTCCTAAACTGCGCTGCTCCACAGCCCCATGCTCTCTTCTAGGGCAGGAGCTCTATCAGGATTTTGGTTGGATAGTACAGTCACTCGGAGCAGAGAGGAGGAGCTGTGGAATTACAGGATTACTGGAGTAATCTCCAGGATTACTGGAGATTCCGGATTCCCGGAGTGGTCATGGAGAGTGCTCCTCAGGAATTGGGTCACTAGCCTGGTAACAGATGCAGGCTGGGATGGAGCTGTGTCCAGTTTGGAACCTGCAGCTTTTATCCTGGGTTTAGCTGAGTGTTAGTGCTGATGGTGCACAGACACTGTTTCTCTCCTCTGTGACTGGATGTGCTCTATAGTGTGAGCTGAGGCCTAGGAGGCCTGTGGTAAGAGCAAGTGCTGTAAGATCTCTCTGGTAAGAGAGCTGGGTTCCAAAAGACTGACCTTCTGGAACTGACCTAGCCCCTCCCTGTTCAGGGGGCTTTTTATTACCCTGGTCAGGTGGTGGCTTACTCTCCAATCACACTCCAGTGTACATGGTGCAATAGAATTGGTTGACAGAATTACATCCACTTAACCCTTGCCTGTTCAGGCAGAATCTACAGCTGCTGATTACCTAGTACCCAGTGGTAAAACTTACTGGAAGGTTCATGACTCCCTCTGACAGATCCTAACCTGGAGAGGGCGTTGTTCGGAACTACTCCTCTGTCCATATATTGGCAGGGGTGATGCATATATCTCTAGACAAGACTGATCTGTACCTCCAGGTCATATCCGAGGCCTACATGGCAGTCAGACCACTTTAGTTATCTCTCAGTTCTCTCAACAGGACCCAATTACAGAAAGTGCCTTTTTCCAGTTCTCTTAGGGGTCCCCCATCTAATTTTACACATGTACTAGGCTAATGTCAATTCGCACACAAAGCCTAAATACGGAATTTACAGGCAGCGTTGACGTATCCTGATATATTGAAGCCATCTTCAGGTTCCCTGGACATAATTTTTTAGATTGAATGCTTCCATCTTGTGCTCTACAACCTACAACTGTAAACAGTGCACAAGGACTTGTACTCTTGCACTCGTACAGCTGGATTTACGACATTTCCAACCTAAACTTACCCTTCGCCTCTTCCCCTGTAGATGACATATGGCTTTAGTCATCGGGTTTATTGACCTTCTGCTGCAAATCTTGTATGAGACAGTGTTATGTTTCCGATGATTTGCTATCCGTACATTTTCATATTTTCATATTACAAAAACAAAGAAGCTGCTGAGATGGTGCTCCTGAGGGCGGCTATCCGTAAGAATCGAGAGTATACGGCATATTTTACAGCTTCAGGAAGATCAAAGGGGGTTAATGTTTTACATCTTTACTTCCCAGGTGTCCACTAACAATATAACCTACAAATACAGTGACTACAGGCGGTCCCCTACTTTAGGACACCTGACTTACAGAAGACCCCTAGTTAAAGACGGACCCCTCTGCCCTATATGACCTCTGGTGACGTCTTTGGATGTTACTATAGTCCCAGATTGCAATGATCAGCTGTAAAGTGTCCGTAATGAAGCTTTATTGATAATCCTTCCTCCCTTTACAGCAAAAAATTTTGAAACTCCAATTGTCACTGGGGCAAAAAAAAAAAATGTGTCTAGAACTACAATTATAAATTATACAGTTTCAACTTACATACAAATTCAACTTAAGAACAAACCTATGGACCCTATCTTGTACGTAACCCGGGGACTACCTGTACTACAGAACCTCGTCCGGTGATAAGCCCTCGCCCCATCTCACAACTAAATTCTGTGTCATCTAAAGTGTAAGCTGGGGTCCTCCCGTTTCCGGGAGGGGACAGGGACTGATTTGGAAAGCTGAGTGCAGCGCTGCGTAATCTGTGTGCCCTATATAAATAAAGGAATTATTGTTATATCTCGCCATAAAAAACGTGCGCCAACATGTGCCCACCATATCCCCAGTAAGGGATAACTACATGCTCCACAAAGCTGCCAAACTTTTCTCCAATTCAAGCCATATGCCTCTATAGGTGGCTGTCATCAGCCCATCATAAGTACCAGACATATGGTTTTCATTGCTGTTAGATACATTCCTACCATGATTGTCCATATTTTCTACTATTGTCCATATTCTGGGTACTCCTCTGTGATCCCAACAGCAGGTACCCCAGACTGATTGTAGGAGTAAACGGGACTGTGTATGTGTGAGATTGAAATGCATCAGCGTTACTACGGCAAGGGTTACACTATGGTCTGCTTCTATGAAGAGGTGAGCAGGTGCCTGGATGGAGGAGCAGCTGTGGATATTGTGTCCTTGGACTTTGCAAAGGCATTTGACACTGTCCCTCATAGACGCCTGATGGGTAAAATTAGGGCTATTGGTTTGGCAGAAATCATTTGCAATTGGATTGCAAACTGGCTAAAGGATCGTATCCAGAGGGTTGTGGTTATGAGTTATGAGTGGTGTACCCCAGGGTTCTGTGCTTGGCCCACTACTATTTAATATATTTATTAATGATATAGAGGTAGGAATTAATAGCACTGTGTCTATTTTTGCAGATGACACCAAACTGTGTAGTGTAATACAGTCTATGGAGGATGTTAATAGGCTTCAGGGTGACTTGGACAAACTGAGTGTTTGGTCATCCACTTGGCAAATGAGGTTCAATGTGGATAAATGTAATGTTATGCACCTGGGGGCCAATAATCCAAAGGCAAAATATGTACTTGGGGGAGTAAATCTGGGAGAGTCCCTTGTTGAGAAGGACCTGGGGGTGCTAGTAGATCATAAATTGAGTAACAGCATGCAATGTCAAGCAGCTGCCTCTAAAGCCAGTAGGATCTTGTCATGTATCAAAAGTGGTATGGACTCTCGTGATAGGGATGTAATATTACCACTATACAAGGCATTGGTTCGGCCTCACCTGGAATATGCTGTCCAGTTCTGGGCACCCGTCCATAAAAAGGATGCCCTGGAGCTGGAGAGGGTTCAACGTAGAGCCACAAAAATGATAAGGGGTATGAAGGGTCTCAGTTATGAGGAAAGATTAAAATAACTAGATTTATTTAGTCTGGAAAAGAGACGACTACGAGGGGACACGATTAATTTATATAAATATATGAATGGTCCATACAAAAAATATGGTGGTAAGTTGTTTCAGATTAAATCAAATCAAAAGACGAGGGGGCACTGTCTCCATCTGGAGAAAACAAGGTTTAATCACCAGAGGCGGCAGGGCTTTTTTACTATGAGAACTGTCAATCTGTGGAATAGCAGAGCTCAGGCGCTGGTCACAGCAGAGACAGAGGAGAGCTTCAAGAAGGGTCTAGATGCCTTTTTAAACCTAAATAACATTGATGGTTATGTTATATAGAATTGTTTCCCCTAAATCCCTTCCTCATCCAATTCCTTCCCTTCCTTGGTTGAACTTGATGGACAAGTGTCTTTTTTCAACCGTATAAACTATATATATACTATATAATTGATGCAACAATGACGCAATAATTGTGTAATTGTAAACCCCTCCATTTAACTGTGATGCCGATCAGATTGTACATAGCATGTTATAGAGCAGGAGGAGCTGAGCAGATTGTACATAGTGTCCTATCTGCAGGCAGAATGTTATAGAGCAGGATGATCTGAGTAGATTGTACATAGTGTTCTATCTGCAGGCAGCATGTTATAAAGCATGAGGAGCTGGGCATATTGTACATAGTGTCCTATCTGCAGGCAGAATGTTATAGAGCAGGATGATCTGAGTAGATTGTATATAGTGTCCTATCTGCAGGCAGCATGTTATAGAGCAGGGGGAGCTGAGCAGATTGTACATAGTGTCCTATCTGCAGGCAGAATGTTATAGAGCAGGATGATCTGAGTAGATTGTACATAGTGTTCTATCTGCAGGCAGCATGTTATAAAGCATGAGGAGCTGGGCATATTGTACATAGTGGGGCAGATTTACTTACCCGGCCCATTCACGATCCAGCGGCGCGTTCTCTGAGGTGGATTCGGGTCCGGCCGGGATTTATTAAGGTAGTTCCTCCGATGCCCACCAGGTGTCGCTGTTGCGCTGAAGTGCATCGGAACGCACTGGAATACACCGAGCCGGGCTGAATGAAGGTAATTTTCGCGACACATTTTTTTTTTAAATACGGCGGTTTCTCCGAATCCATCGGGTTTTCGTTCGGCCAGCCCCCCGATTTCCGTCATGTGCATGCCGGCGCCGATGCGCCACAATCCGATCGCGTGCGCCAAAATCCCGGGGCAATTCAGGGAAAATCGGCGCAAATCGGAAATATTCGGGTAACACGTCGGGAAACCGCGAATCGGGCCCTTAGTAAATGACCCCCATTCTCTTCTCTGCATGCTGCATGTTATGGAGCAGGAAGAGCTGAGTAGCTTGTACATAGTGTTCTATCTGCAGGCAGAATGTTATAGAGCAGGAGGAGCTGAGCAGATTGTACACAGTCTCCTCTCTGCATGCTGCATGTTATAGAGCAGGAAGAGCTGAGTAGATTGTACATAATGGGGGTCATTTACTAAGGGCCCGATTCGCGTTTTCCCGACGTGTTACCCGAATATTTCCGACTTGTGCCGATTTTCCCTGTATTGCCCCGGGTTTTTGGCGCACGCGATCGGATTGTGGCGCATCAGCGCCGGCATGCACGCAACGGAAATCGGGGGGCGTGGCCAAACGATAACCCGACGGATTCGGAGAAACCGCCGCATTTAAAAAAAAAGTGTCGCGGGACACGCACTTACCTTCATCAAGTATAGGATGGTGCACTCTGGCGGACCTCGGGGAACTTCAGTGCAGCATCGACATCTGGTGGACGTCGGAGGAACTGCCTTAGTGAATCGCCGGAAGACCCGAATCCACCGCACAGAACGGGCCGCTGGATCGCGAATGGGCCGGGTAAGTAAATCTGCCCCAATGTCCTATCTGCAGGCAGCATGTTATAGATCAGGAGGAGCTGTGTAAGTGGTTATTTAGATTAGTGAGAAAATATTTAGAATAATCAGTGATTTACATTTTTCTTTGAATGCACACTCATAGATAGAACCACCCACTGGACTCCTTAGCACAAAATAAGTAAATTTAAATGAATAGATGATAAATAGATTACATATTTTCCTAAATACTTCTGCAGTATAACATTCTGCCTGTACAATATGCAGCATTCTAATGTGATGAGCACCCACGGAGTAACAACTCACACACACATACATACATATATACTGTCTATATATGTATAAAATCTTTACACAGTCCAGCACAATACACCTCATGCTTCTACCACTCATTACGGGCAGGTAAGTGTCTCTTCTTGCAGGAGATATCAGCCACTTGAGCAGAACTTATATGGTTGTTTCTCTCCCCGGAAAGCTGCTGCTTGACAACTAAATACAGCAGCTCTCATTCCTGAAGTTGTAACACTTTGTGCCTCCACGATGTGATTTGGCAGCTGTGGATGAAAAATGTTCTACTTGTTCATTTTAACAAAAAAAAAAAAAAAAAAAAAAAATTCTATATTGTTTTCCTCTCAGCGGCAACCTCTCCAAACGGCTGCTTGGTTACGGGCCTTGATCCGGTGCCAGCTTGGCCCCCTAACTTTCCCAGCAGTTACATGGAGCTGGAGATTGAAATCTTTTGCTCATACTGAACTGATTTAGAATCAGAAGAAGTGGGTATTTGTCTATTTCCTCCCCTCTGTCCATTATTAGCCCCGGGGCAGATAACAGGTCACATGGAAAGACCTTGTCGGCAAGTTTTAAGAGCTGAAATTCTATCCGTGTCACCGAGGGCTTTGTAGTGGAAGTTCCTGTGTGTGATGCATAGCCATTAACGTTTGCATCATGACCGACCTTAATAAAATTATGATGAGGTCTTCCTCTCCTTCTGACAGAATATAAATTTTCGGTCTAATTGCAGGTTCCTTTGTATCCAGGCCCGGAGATTGCTCAGCCCTTTCATTGTTGGGGCCTACAATCGCGGTGCCCTGAACAATGAATACTAATGGGGATGGCGTCTTACAGAAGAGCGCTGAGCAATTTTAGGAGATAAATGACAAGGTGTCTATGATGGATTGGTTGATGATTAAACGGTTGGCAGAGGACGAGGCGTTCCACAAAAGCAGAATTCACAGCGGCAAAAAGTGACATAATTACGGAGACGCCATAGCCCACACGCGACAAAGATTAATGTTTGCATGAAAGGACAGGTAAATGGGTGATCTTGTTTTATGTCATGGATATTTGCCTTTGAAAGTCCACCAGCACCCAAATCAACCAAAAGTAAAAGAGGCACTTAAAGGGGCACTCCAGTCACAGCTAATTCATTGGATAATACATGGTGCAGGGCCTGAAGGGAGGAGCAGGACTCATTTTTATTGTATTTCTAGAACCTAGAGTCCTGCTCCTCCCATCAGGCGCTGCACAAGGTATAATTCAAGGAATCCACAGGGACTGGATTGTTCTTTTAAAGGGGTCATATCACGTTTGATTGTTATGCCCTTTCCACAGCAAGTAGATGACAAGCTGATCGTTGAGGGTCCAACAGTTGGGACCCCCAGCGATAAGGAAAACGGATCCTCACTGATAACAAGAACGGATCTCAATAATGGATGGGTTAACTATGTGTCCTGCCTGTCTATTCAATACTAAGAGCAGGGGCGTAACTTGAGGGGGTGCAGAGGTTGTGATCGCACCTGGGCCCAAGAGGTTTAGGGGGCCCTTATGGTGTCACTTTCCCATATGAGAAGACTATTACTATAAACCATACATTATAGTTAGGGGCCTGGCACAGACTCTGCACTGGGGCCCATCAGCTTCTGGTTACGCCACTGAATATGAGACCATTGGAAATTGCTGAGTACATTTCCGGAGAATCTCAAGCCCTCTCATAGAATGGGAGGAAGTGCCGGACAGAGCCAAGTGCTGTGCTGTGGATAGAGGATGACAATCAAACTTGGTACAACCAATTTCATAAGCCTTCTTTCCCAGTGATCTATCATTTTGGAGAAAATAGAATGCTTATCTTTATGCAAATTAGCTTCACAGTGCACTGGGGGTGGAGTTGTGCCTCTTGGTGCACCCATTTTGCACCTTATTTCTATTTGGGGTATGCAACACCAGGTGCAGCCCAGTCCATAGTGCACCAATGATCTCATTTACAGCAATTTAAAAATTTATGTTTCCTGTTTTTTTTTGTAGGATTATTTGGGAGCTGGAAGATTCCCTTTAAAAAGGAACTTAAGTTAAAACTATATGACTGGTGAAGCATTCTCATTTATAATAATAGTAAAAAAAAATGACCTTGTCAACCCCTATAATAAGACTCCTCCACCTGCCATGAGATTGTGGTTTTCTGATTTGCTTTGCTTTGAAATTGATGGACATCTCCAATATTACAACGGTGGGGGTCCGACTCCAATGAGTTGAAGGTTGAAGGTTTCTTGCATTGTTTGCCAGACACATGTCCAAACCCTTAGTGACTGCGGCTGTGTTTTGTATTCCATCTTTACTACATTACTAAAAATATGGAGCATAGCTGTACGAAGCACTGTAAACAATGAAGGGCATGGGACACCTAAAGAAACAATATAGACCCTTCAAAAAGATGATTGGCTAAAAAGGGCTATCCTTACATACGTTACATGCACCCACCACCGGATCTACCCTAATAGGTAGATTCGTAGTGGTAGGTTTCCTTTAAAGATGCACCAAATTTATGAAACCATTCTTAAATTTGGCAACGCAGTCTTCGGTAGAATTAATTTTTAAAAAGTGATATAAGTGGTGATACTGGAGGCATTTATTGGGGATTTTTTTTTAGCGTTAATGGCACAAACCATTAGCTTGGTAAAAAATATTTTAACTTCTGCAGGGCTAAATTATTGGCACAAAGTGGGGTTATTCCCTGACACCACTTAAAAAAGAGAGGAGTAACTATTACAGGGAAAGAGCAGGGACAGGGGCATCTATGCACGTTTTCATAAGAAAACTGGCGTAAAAGATGACTGAAATCTATGCTGCCCCCTATGTGCACTTCTCCTTAAATGATATATGTCCCCTAGAGTTTGCATCAGCTCTTATGCCCGTAAACAAGTTAGAAATAAAATATTGAACTGATTAGGAGGGAATAAGAAACCCAGAAGCTTTACATTCCCTATAGAAACATAATTCCTTATTTCTAAATACACGAGAAGCAAGAAAACGCGATTATGCACTTAAAGTGACAGCATTACCCCCAGTATATTAAGAGTTTATTACACTCCTCATAATAAATGTGTCCGCTGCCGTCTAGGCAACTGTATATCTATCAGCCAGACACCTATGTATATGGCAGTTTTATATCCTCATTTTAGATGTCCTATGGGTTAATTTAGAAATATCTATCAGAACCGACAAATAATCCTTCCTCACTTATTCCATAATAAGTAACATACATGGCGGCCCCATACTCCCCCATATCTCTACATACAGGCTACGCATTACCCATAAAGCTGTCCCATCCTCTCTCACATATCATAATTACAATGTAACTTTATACGGATTTACTTCTATAATTCATCCCTGATACATTTATATTCCCTTTATGGAAAAAAAATATCTGTCATTCTATTATAACCCTTTGCTGAACTTTGCGGGGCGCAGCGTCTATTGAAGCATCTTAGGTTCCTGAACCTTTGAAAGCTTCTTATCAGGATTATTAAGACTTTAACTTTGACCTTTCCCTGGTAATAACAGTTTAAAGGCAACACTTGGACACTGGACACATCTACTGACTATAAGGAGGGCTTTGTAATGTAAACATTTTTTACCTCTAAGCCCCCCCCCCCCCAAGTGGCCTGGATAACTCACCTCCTGAACCTAAACAAATGAAAAAGTTTGCTCTAATAAACTATACAAGTAGAGGGTATATGGAGGCACAATAGGTACAATGTAGACCATGCAATTAGTAAATGTTTGCAGTTGGTTGTGGTCTGATTAGACACTGGAATTTGTCCGAGAAGGTGTCCTCCCCAAATACTTCTACAACTCTATAAAAAGTTTACTTTTTTACTGTGTACTTAGATCTTTGACTTAAATCTACCATATATATTCGAGTATAAGCCTAGTTTTTCAGCACAAAAAAATGCGCTGAAACCCCATACTCGAGTAAAAAAAAATATAGGTTTTACCGGGTTTTGTGGTAAGCTTAGGGGCCTCGGCTTATACTTGGGTCAGCTTATACTCGAGTATATACGGTACTTAACAGCCCCTGTAATATCTAACCAGAAGCTCATTACTGCCCTTACTCAGAGCAGAGGAGCTCTGCTGTGTCCAGTGAAGAGATCTCACCCCCCAGTGCTCCATGTCCAGCTACAATCCTGGAATATAAATGCATTTTTTTTTTCTTAACTACTAACAGCACACTCAAAGGTACAGTTACAAGATAACCAAAAGTGTTTCAGAAGCCTGTAGTTGTTTTTCAACTGGAGCAGGCTAAAGGCTCCCACCCGCTGTTCACCAATACTCCGGGCTGTGGTGGAAGGGTTGATGGTCGCTAGACCCCATGACTGGAGTAAGTGCAATACATTTCTATACCTTATAGCTGCTCCAGCTCCTTGTGAAGTTTTCCAAAATGACTAAAAAACACCTTTAAGTTGAAGACATTAAAGAAAACTGTCAGTACCATCCCCTATCCTCCCATGTCTGTACTGCTATACATTCTCTTACATGTAGCCTGTGTTATTTCTCAAAACTGCTCCCAACCTTTAATACAATTTAGAAGCCTTTAAATCATGTCATGCACGGGGCACATTTCTCTGTTGTTACAGTGTTCAGACCAAAGTTGGGTTACAGCTACATTTGGTCTTAATACAGAATTCGGGAGCTGAAATCCTTTGAAGTTCAGCATTTGTTTTGAATCGTATAAAGGCTGATGTGTCAGGAAGGAAGAAGCGATGGGACCAGTTATCCAGGTCTTAACCTCTTAACCGGCTGTAGTGGTTCACGTAAGCAATAAACGAGATATCATCCTCATAAATTATATGTTATGTCGAAAGAAGACAAAAAACCTGGGAAAATCTGTATTTCTGTAATGTAGAAACTGAAGAGGCTGCATCCCAAAAATTGAATTTATCTTTAACCTATAACAAAATAGTTTAACCTATGGACGTTAGTGTAAAAGAGTCAAAATCTTTTAGTAATTTGCAAATTAGGTCAAAACAAGGCAAATCCTTAACGCTTAGTAAAATTTCGATGAAGATAAAAATATGAAATTTTTTTTTTCTCCGGCAGACAAATAATTTTTGGCAAAAGAAGAGTCATCCTGGATTACCTGGATGAATTGTAAGTTGTGGACCAAGGAAAGGGAGTGGTCCTTTTTTTTTTTTTAAAGGGGCATCAGGAGGAGGGCCTGATGACAAAAGATGGGTCCTTTGTGGCAGTACCAATGATGTAGGCGATGTAGGAGCTGATGACGTAGGGGCAGGCTCGAAGATGTTGTGGGCAGGGTACAGCATCGGCTTCTCTTTACTTCTGGAGACTTCCCTCAAAACGATGTTAATGCATGTCATTTATTTGAAGCATTTCTAATGTGCAAATTTTGTATCTGTTGCTCACTTGATCATTTTTGTTTTTTTTCCAGTGTATATGGTGTCCATATCCCAGTCCTGAAACTCTATAAGGTAGAAGCTCACTTTTATATAATCAGACCAACCAAACCCTTTAAGTATACAGTGTTTTCTAAATGCACACTTTATTTTATCCCAATCTGTCTTGTCGCCTTAGGTTCTCTCATACCCTTATCTAAAAGGACCAGAGGTCACTCACATACTCAACCACTTAAGCACACAAGTCTGTAAGACACCCAAATATCTTGATCATGATGGCGTCACAGTTAAAATGTCTGCCCATCAATTATCATGTATTATGCACCGTTACTGTATCACTGAAAATTGTGACCTAAAAGGGGCAATCCCTTTTTGTCAAAAGCATTGGAGACCTTTGATGATCTGGTGGCATCTTAAGTGATTATTGTCCTACAGAACCAAAACAGGAGAATTCAAGTATTACTGTATATGTTGTTTACTGAAAAACCAAGATGTGTTTGGTACACTCTTTGTAGCTACCTTCTGTTTTAGTATGTGTAAAAAAGCCCCTTTAAATTATCAAACACAATTCTTCAGATATCACTCAAAAAATCAAAGGAAACCGTGTTCACGTTCTCAATGACATTTTGCAATCTGGGGGAATAAAGGTATGTTTTCGAGGAAAATAGATATCTCAAGCTAAAGACTAACATGTGCCAAGACCTCTTGAGTCCCGAGAAAACCAGGACACATGGGAGCCATACATCTTAAAAGTGTTCTGTACAGCCATCAATGATGGCAATGCACACCTGGACCCAGAGGTCATTGTATCCAAAAAAAACAAGGAATTTAGGAGAACCTTTTTATTTATCACACAGAGAGTATTGCTATAAAATGTTCATTTTAATGGTAAATTAACCCCTATAGCTTTTGAGTTATTATGACGTGTCCTTCTTTATTGTGAACTGATGTTAACTCATAAACTGGTTTATAATTACCTAAGAAATTATGGGAAGTCCTTTAACCTGCATAACACTACTACTCTAATAAATAGTAGTGCTATGCAGGTCAAGGGACTTCCAATAATTTCTTAGGTAACTAGCTGATGCCTAATCATTTAGTAAATAAAATGTCAAATGAGCAAATCCTAATTGCATTTATATAACTCACAGAACCATAAAATATTTTTACCTAAAGTTGGGCTGGTTAACTAAATGCACCAATTTGAGCAAAACAGGACTTGCTAAAAGCTCTGTTCTTCATGTTGGGTTCAGACAAGGTTAAAGGGGTTTTCCCACAAAGAAAAGTTAGGCCTTATTCACGGGATAGGGCCTAACTTGCGGTTGAGTGGAGGTCTCAGTGCTGAGACCCGAGCAGATCACAAAAACGAGGGGTCTGACGGACCCCTTGCCGATCCTCAGACTAATGGAGTAGACAGCCATTCATGACCATTCTGCTCCATTAATCTCTATGGAGCTGACAGAAATTGCCGAGGGCCGTGCTCAATAGAGACTATTCTGATACTGATGACGCATCCTTCTGATAATTAAGATTTTTGGCCTAAACACCTCCTTAAAGGGAGTCTAACACCTCCCAAGAAATTGAATTTGTTGTAGAATTCCCCCGGTGTCCAAGTACTGGAGCAAATGACACAACTCTTTCAACTGGGGAGGTTGAAAGCCGAAAAGGCCAAATCCAAGCTAACGGGGAAGTTGTTCAGGAGATGGAAAGGTTTCTTGGCACACCATGTTTCCCCCCCAAGACAGGACAGTATCTTTCATCCATTTACTCTTACACAATGGTATCTACTGGAACAACTAAGGTGCACACTCAGAAACTGGGGCCTACCTGGATAGGGAGATGAAAGGGCCAAGGGCAGCTGATTGCATGGAAGGGAGGGAAGACACCTAGTGATCTAAGATAAGGGGACCAGAATAGCTATAGACAACCAGAAGTAATTTTAACGGACATATTCTTATTTTTTACTTTTATTATAGGAATTCCCATTGTAATTTGTATGCAAATTAGGCCCCCAGAGCACTACTATTCCTGCCTGGACCACTACCCTCTCCATAAGGTATGCTGAAGATTTGTCTTATGAGAAGAATTGGGTGATACTGGAAGAAGGCAAAAGTGATATAAAAGGAATAGCAGATTGTCAAGCACTGGGGACACAATCTTAGGGAACCAACTGCCTCATTAGCATATGGATTAAAATGGGAATATCTTCGAAATGGCATTTTCAAAAGATATCATAAAGCTATGATGGAAATGACTGCTTCAACTGCCTACTTTGCCCAATAAACATACATACTTATCTTCCCTAAGCTTTGAATGTGTGATTTATGGGATAGTAATTAAAAAGACATAAGCTATTTACAGTGTATCCTCCATATTATATGATACATCTAGTACAATTGAGAGGATTATTACAAAAAAGCCTTTTGCTCTTTCTATGGAATATTTTTGAGACACAAATGGATCCAGGAGTCCACCTTTTATGTGTAACGCTCCTTCTGCATCCACTTCTGGTTTTGGTTTAGGAAACACTACATTAAAAACTGCTACAAAAAAGCTGAGTGTGAAAATACACATATATAGGAAGTTGTGGATATTAAAAAAAAAACTTGATTTAATGCGGTCAAGGTTCAGCAAAGGTTAAGATTCCCAACCTGGAAAGGCCAAGCAATGATGGGAAAAGGAGACATTGCCTGCATGTTTTAGATTATTATGGTCTTACCCCTTGCTGTACACATATTATATATAGTCTGGTATAAGAACACATGTATATGAGACGATGCACTGTGGGCAGTCAGACACAATCCTATGTCTAGCCCATGATTTGCAGACTGGCCATGTTGCATTGTCCTATATTTTTGCATAGACCTTAGTTTATTCACTTCTCTCAAACATGACTTAATTAAACATTAAAGGGTTTATCCAGGGTTTGAAAAACATGGCTGCTTTCCTCCAGCTCCTCTCCTGACCATGGGTAGTGCATGGTATTTCAACTAAGCTTAACCCATTTCTAAGCACCTGAGCTGAAATACCAGGACAAACTATGGGCAGCTGTGAGAAGGAGGAAAGCAACCATGTTTTACAACCCCCAATAACCCCCCTAAATGTATCATAGTAAATTAGAAACTGGAAAAACACTGACCGGAATGGTGACAAAAGCTTATTGGGCATATTGGGGGGGAATTATTATTCACTTTCTGCCATTTTTCTATTTTTTGTTTCTGCACCTTGTGCGCCATATACATTTTATGTCTGTGCCACAATTTGGCTTCTTTTTGGACATCACACCTTTTTTTTGTCACTCAATTTAGGAGTAGCTATTAAATCCCAGCACTTTTAGTTTCCTGGCACTCCTTTGACACATTTGCACAAAATTTAGACGAGCAAAAAAAAAAAAGTCTCCCAACTTCTAAACCCCTTCATGAATGTGTTGTCACATTTCTGATACTCATTTATTCTTAGGTCAAATTCACACGAACGTATGCCCAGCCATAGCCGGGTAGACATATGTTAGGGGTGCTGGAGAGGAGGAGGGGTGACCCCTCCCCTCTCCACAGTGATCCATTGCACATGGCGCCGTAACATGGGGAGAGATAGGACATGTCCTATATTTTCCCAGTGTACAGAGCAGAACGGTGCCACATGTGTGCGGCACCGTATCGCTCCGTGCTCCACTGCCGTCTATGGGGGACGGATGTACGACCATAAGCTTGAGGCCGCACATACATCCCTAATACAATCATGTGAATTTGGCCTTAAGGTGCCCCAAATAAATTAAGGCCGTGCGCCACCACAGAGGAAATCACCACTAAACTTGGGCACCAAAAACAAACACCTAGTTCCATAAATAATGAATGCCCCCCTATTATATCTTTGTAGATGGTTTATGTATTTTATAGTAGGCTATATTCGTATTTGATGATAATTCTAGGGGTTTTCTGCAAAGCATTTTGGTGCTTTCGCGGCATCACCATTGTCATGTTCCCTTTCCCTCCCCTTACTATATGACTTGTTATTTTCTTTTTCTCGTTGTTGCCATTTTGTGTTTCGGTGTAGATTATTTACAATACAACTTAAAAGGGTTGTCCACTTTCAGCAAATAATTGATATTGTTTGAGTAATAAAAAGTTAAACTATTTCCCAATATAATTCTGTATCAATTCCTCCGGGTTATCTAGATCTCTGCTTGCTGTATGTCTATGGGAAGCTTCATTCTTTACTTCCAGTGGATAGAAACCGATCCCTGGTCATGTGATGTCACACAGATGCAGGGCTCATTTGTATCAGAGCTGTGTGATATAACGAGCCGTGCACCTGTGTGACATCACATGACCATGAACAGATTTCTATCCCCTGGAAGTAAACTATGAAGCTCCCCGTAGACGGACAGAAAGCAGTGATATAGAAAACCATGAGGAATTGATACAGAAAGTATATTTTGGAAAATAATGTTTCATATCAATTACTTGATGAAAGTGGAAAATCTCTATAAGAAGTTTTCCTAAATATTTCTTCAGGTTCGAATCCGCCTTTGCCTTTGGATCAAAAAATTGGATCAAAAACCTTCTGTTAAAGCCTCCTTAGATCAGATACATTTCGTGAATAGTTTCTGGAAGTATTTGGAATTTTTCTAGAACGTGCTGGTGAATTGCGAGCCAGATCCTTACTTATAACTTGTACTTTGTGGATGAAACCCCCATGTGTGGACACATAAAAAACAATAGAGATTTCAGCACTGCATGAGGTTTTATGTCCCTTTAATATGTGTTAACCACATCCATGCAGTCTTGCATGTTTACTGTGTACCAGCCCGGATTTCAATGGAACATATTGTTCTGCAAGCAAACATTCATATAAAATCCCCAACACATTTGGGATGCATTTCCTCATTCTCTATCGGTTAATATAAGATGCCTTTGAACCACATCTGTCTGGGACTTTCTTAAGAATTCCTTTTCAATGTTTATTTTTTTGCTCCTTATGTCTACCCCTCACCTACATTAAAGTCAGCAAGCTGTTTCAATCATAGATGAGGATGGGACAGTTTGGACATCGCTCTGTTTGATCTAAAGGATGACTTGCTCTAGAAAGTCTCTGGGTATTCAGCCGGTCATCAAAGACATACAGAGAAGAAACACTTGGGATAAATTAGTACTCCCGTTCCTGTAAATTTGGTACTTCATGCAGAGAATACCTCTTCAGTCTGTGTCTGCTTTGAAGAATGAAAAGTTCGGATGTGGTTGCAACTATTAAGAACGTCCATTCTGGGCGATAGATGGGACCTGATTTCTTGGAACCCAGAGGATCCACGGAACAATGCACTAGACACTAGTAACAGAGTTGCTTGGGTGCGAAGTAGCCGCAGATCTCACAGTAGCACAGTCCTAGTGTAGACCTCATCCACACCTTGTCCAGGGCCAGCATGCTGAAGCAAGAAGAGGGGAAAGCTGCACTCCTGGTGCAGGTGACAGGTCCCGGCAGGTGGTAAGGTGGTGGCATATGATGTTAGCGGCTTAGTCTGGGATTCACACTGGAATTGGAGAAGATAAAAGAACTGGCTGTGCAGTATTCCATTCTGATGGCAAGCAGACAGTTCCAATAGGCTATCTGAATTGCAATAAGTAGTCCTTTTGATTCTAGGAACCAATTCTGAGAAGCCTGAACCAGTGGTCAGCTACGCTGTCTCAATCTCCAGGTAGCCGAAGTGGGTCTAACAATATCAGCATTGTTAGTTCTGCCAGGGACATGTAACTAAAGACATTGGGGGTCATTTACTAAGGGCCCGATTCGCGTTTTCCCGACGTGTTACCCGAATATTTCCAATTTGCGCCAATAGTACCTGAATTGCCCCGGGATTTTGGCGCACGCGATCGGATTGTGGCGCATCGGCGTTGGCATGCACGCGACGGAAATCGGGGGGCGTGGCCGAACGAAAACCCGACATATTCAGAAAAACCGTAGCATTTAATAACCGAAAATGTGTCGCTTGGGAAGCGCTTACCTTCACCTGGTCCGACTCGGTGTATTCCGGCGCGATCAGATGCATTTCAGCGCAGCAGCGCCACCTGGTGGACGGCGGAGGAACTGCCATCATAAATCCCGTCCGGACCCGAATCCTGTTCAGAGAACGCGCCGCTGGATCGCGAATGGGCCGGGTAAGTAAATCTGCCCCATTGACCTGAGTCAAAGACAAAGACCCCAGAGCTTTACTTGTATTTATACATATAAGGTACTGGAAGGTTCCAAGAGGCTAGCCAATAGCCTGCTTTACCTCAGAAGAAGATTATTATTATTATTGTTTATTGATAGAGCACCATTAATTCCATGGTGCTGTACAATCAATATGGGGTTTGCATACATTACATTAAGACAAGAACAAATGCAAGTACAAGACAAGACAAGTGCAAAAACTACAGTGATTAGGCAACGCGGGACAAGGACCCTGCTCATGGGGACTCACAGTATATGCGGGGAGGGTAGATGGAGACAGTAGGTGAAGGAGCAGAGCAGTGTAGTTACTGCGTTTTGAGTTCCAGAGTGTACAAGATGCACAGGAGAAATACTGTAACAAAATTTGCAATAAGATCAACAAACATATTAATCCTTTAGTAGCAAACCAGAATAGGAAGATAGTGCTCACTAGCATACCTATTACTAATACTATTTGGTACTGTTGTACCATTATGCAGCCTACCAGGAGAATTTGTAGTAAATCTTCATCAGGTAAAGTTGAGTTAGGGTCTCTACACAGCTGGATCTCTGAGTTATAGTAGCACAGTAGGGTGATCAGTTCTTCAGTAATTCCAGACTTCAATTTAATAATGACCCAATTTGGAACATTACACCTGCCCCATACAAATAGGACTTCCGACTTGCATGCTGTACAGAGTTATAAACTTGCCGGGTATCTAGGGATCTATAGAGCAAGTTGAGGGGCGTGGACTAATGTTTGTGACCAGGGGGACATCATCACAGGTCCTTTAGCCTCTTAACATTAGCAAATTGGACCCCTTGCACATATCTGACCACATAATCATCACAGCATGCCTGCATGGACTTCTACTCCTCTCCATGCAGGTTGTGATTTCATGTGATATAATATGCTGTGATGAGATATATACTTGGTGTACAGTTTGCTGATGTTAGAAGGCTAAAGAACCCGCAATGATATCATCCTGGTCACTTGACATTACTGCTGTATGCAGAAAAAACATGGGTAGGAGCTGCTGGATTCAGCTTGAGAAGGCCACGCCCACTTTGACTCGTTATAGACATCCTTGGATACCAGGGAAAATTATTATGTTAAATATATTGGATTCTGAGGGGAACAAATTTTAGCTAAAAGAAGGGTGTCAGTTAGTTACAAGTCTTCTATGGGAACCGGCCACTAGCTGTGTATGTGAAAAATGTGGTGACAGGTTCCCTTTAAATAGTGTAATGGCTTGTTTGAAAACCAATGACAAACGCAAAAGAGTTAAATATTTGAGCACAATAAGTTGACATCTACTTGTATTACTCAAGTTCTGGAAACAATGATGACATTGTAGGATCCAGGTTACAGAATCTATAAAATACCGGCTATTTGATGGCGGGGGTCTCATAATTTCTGTCCTAAGAGAATAAAATATAAATCTTATAGATGAAATGAGACATAGCAAGAATGTCTTCCTGTTGCACAAAACATCCTAAGCCCTGCAAAATAAGGAGAATAGTTTCCATCTATAACTCCAGAGCAAATACAGTCACCAAAGAGTCCCGGGGAGCCCACAACACGCCAATATGTTGCTCCTGTATTTCCCTACAATAGCTAGAGTATATACAGTATTATCTGAATCAGAAGAATTGTGAAAAATATTAGATCAGAAGAGATTGTACACTTTAACCCACTGACGTCAATTACAATAGGACAAGACCATGTGGGAAGGGTTTGCTGCATTTTGTATAAATGATGTATGTGACCATAATCTAAAGCAAATTTAGGCAGAATAAGATCTTTTGGCCATTAGTATGGAGCACCATAAATGAAATGACCAGAGGTGATCCAGACCCCCTGGGGCATGTGTGTTAAAGTTCATCGACATTTAATCAAAATTGGAGAGACTTTCCAGGGTCCCATAAGAGTCATAAAATCTCTTGGACCCCATGGTATGATCCTATATCAACAAGAATATTTGTCACTGTATGTGCCAGTCTCATCCTGAAATAGGTGTGTGGGCCGGGTCCAGAGCTGCTGGGGGGCCCACATAAGGCTGTACATAAGGAATCCATGGGTATGAGGGGGGCTGTACCTAATGAATCCCTAGGGGGGGGTGAGGGGGCTTTATATAGAATAACCATGAGGCGGCTGTTTGGGGTGATAAACTAGGGAATATTTTAGGGAAAAGGAGACTCTTAGTTTAATTTAATGCCGCCACCACCACCACTGTAAAGGAGCCCACTGAGGTTCTGACCCCCAGGGGCCGACCGAAACCTGGGGTGGACCCGAGTTTTGACTGACACATTGGGGCTCATTTACTTACCCGGTCCTGTCGCGATCCAGCGGTGCATTCTCGCAACTAAGGTTGTGCGCCCGATGTCCACCAGGTGTCGCTGCTGCGCTCCGCCGGAGTTCACCTTCTTCTCTTCGGTACATGTAAGGGCCGGCGATTCGGCCCCTTAGTAATTGAGCCCCATTAAGTGACTATTTCACAAAAGGAGGAATGTCAAGTTGAAAAACAGGCGTGGCCAGGGGCGGATTAAAGGACATCTGATGGTAGATGTCCCAAACGTCTTTCAGGGGATGACCTCGCTTTTGTTATCTCCCAGTAGATTGGCATTCTTTTAAAAAACATCTGAAAAATAATTCAATGATATAATTCAAAAATATTCAAATGAGCCGGTGGAACTCCGGGCAGCATCACCTGAGTGCCTTTTGGCACCACCACCTGCTAATATATGCCGCCCCCTAAGTGGGAATCCTGGTTTTGCCCACCAATCATGTCGTCAGCAGATTGGCGGGTGGGACCAGGCTGCCATGAGCACGCAGGGGGCAGCATATTTCAGCAGGTGGTGGAGCAGATTGGATGCTCGGGTGATGTAGATCGGAGCGCCACCGGCTCATTTGAATGTTTTTATACAGTGCTTGTCCTAGGAGATGGCATAACGAGGTTATCCCCTGACAGATGTAAAGAGCAAGTAAGTTTGTAAACAATAGGGAAAAAGCAGCACTCCAAAAGACCACACCGGTGCTGTCCAATTAAAGGCTAGTCTTTATTACCAATCAGTAGGGTACATCATATGGATAAACAACAGAATGGATTGACGCGTTTTGACGCTATTGCGTCTTCATCATAATCCCAGATGGATTAAAGACTAGCCTTTTATTGGACAAGCACCGGTGTGGTCTTTTGCAGTGCCGCTTTTTACCTACTGTTTGCATTACTGTGGTCGTGGAGTCGAGGACCTGGCAGCGTGCACCACCACAAGGATTTACTGTTTGGAGGCTACGACGGGTGATTGGGTGCGTGAACCAGATACACTTTTTTCTCTTTTTGCAGAGCAAGTAAGTTTGGGACATCTACCATTAAATCTGATATGGTACTAGAATCAGCTTCTTGAGGAATGGAGGATGCGTCCCTTCTGCTGCTTTCACTCTGGACTTTCAGGACCTGTGGAGGACCTTTACATGTGTATTGACAGCAGGAACAGATGCATGAGGATTTCATGGGTGAAGGTTCTCTGTTTAAGATTTGGTGGGTGGTTTGGGTAACCATAGGCCTCTAGAAACCACCTATATTATAATCCACTACTGGACATGGTAAGTATAAAAGGGGGCATGATCTGGACACAAAATTTTGTGCACAGCTCTGTGTTCCGATATTCTTCTTTCATATCTGAAAACCTTGGTCTTAAATTGTGTGTAGTAACTATATAGATTTGTGACGGTCCCAGAAGGAGATCTAGTTTACTAATAGTCCTCCCCTAATATAGTGGTTAAGGCTGTACCAAATTTTTAATGAATAACCAGAGCAGGGCGTTTGATTGTTGGAAGAATGTGGTAGTTCACTTCTGGGCAGTTTTATGTGAAATATTTACCATATAAGGGAAGGTTAATGCTTGGGAGTCCAGACCTACCAAATAGCACATGTAACTGCGTGATATCAGGTCTTCTAAACCTAATGTAGTCCATTCCTCCAGAGACCATATGTTCACCATAAGTGATCTAAAGAAATGGTTGGGAGAAGATGATGTGGAAATTCCCGAAGATGGAGGCAGATTGTTTGAGCTGTATTTCTGTCTTTAAGATACTTTATAAAAAATATTTGAGGTATCACTAAATGCCCAATACAGTTTTTTTAATAGATTTCTAGAGGTGTTGGATGAGGCCACTGCAAGCCAAATGCATTGATGCCTGATGGACTAACTGCGGTTTTACTGTATAGAAATATTTCTATAGGCAGCACATGGACAGACACTGTAAGAGCAGACATCTTCCAAGCTAAAAATTGTTCTCCAAGTGCTTAAGGACACAGTCTATTGTAGATACCCTCCATCCTTCCCATCTCTAAACCTCTGAGCCGAAGGTTTGTACAAGGCTTTCCTCAGCTTAGGAAGAACCTGTCTTACTTCTGGTTTCCATCCTGCTTGGTATGCCAGTGTCCACCAAGGATCCATAATCATGGTTGCAACCCGTTCTATAAGGAAAATCCAGGGTTGTCTCCCCTGAGCTGTCCAAGCCAGAAGGCTTGGCCAAATAGAGGCACATACAAATATATCATCTCTCTGTGGGGTCCTGGCACCCAAAAGTTATTTGTACACCTAGGTGTCATTTTCTGTTTGGCACAGAAAGGGAATATTGACCAGTTGTTTCCTACTGCTTAGGGTAGGTAGCGCAATTAAGCAGGGTTAGCTGGGAAGGAGTTTAGTGTCAGGGCCCACTGTCTTTGTCTGTCCATTTCAAGACCCTGCATAACAAGTAGTAGGGAAGATTCCTAACTTTGAACCATTCGGGAAATATTTCTCCTTTTACACACTAGGCCCTTGTGCAGTAGGACATGCAAGGTGGGGGGGGCAATAAGGTTTTAATGTACATCCAACTAAACAACCATCTGGGTCCACCTGGTTGGTTTTCTACCTCATCTTTTTTATAACCAGGATGAGATCTACCTCAACTCCAAATGTAACAGTAGCATGGATGGTATTTTATCCACATCTCTCTTCCAGCAGCCACCACTATCACACTAATTCATAGATAGATAATAGAGGTGCTACATTTGTTTATGTGTACAAACACCTACCCCCCGGGGGGGAGATAATCACCATAACAATTCACTGGGGCACATTTACTTACCCGGTCCCACAGAGTTCATGAAAGTGTATTGTCCGACGATAACGCACTGTGCCGCGATTCACTAAGATCGTACATCCGATATCCTGCATGTGTCGCTTCTCCGCTCAGGTCCGCCGGAGTTCACCTTCTTCCTCCTGGTGCATGTAAGTGCATTGTCTTGTGACACAAATTGAAAATTAAATCCCGCGCTCAGCCCGAATCAGTGGGATCGTCCGACGGCCCGCCCCCCGATTTCTGTCACATGAAAGCCGCCGCTGCTGCACCACAATCCGATCACGTACTGCAAAAAGCCAGCGCAAACCCCTGTTAAATATCTCTCAAAGCTGCGCTAATCCCGAAAACCGTGAACAGTCCGACGAAAGTGCGATCCACGACCCTTAGTAAATAAGCCCCATTATATTCAGAAAGATAGCACAAATGATAAGTATAAAACCCCTTTTCAGGTATCTTCAAAAGATACTTCATTGGAAAGGATCGTTCCCGTCCCGCGGCCATAAATATCGTATTATGATTAAAAATGGAATCTTCAGCTGCCAGACAAATATCTGAGATTTGGGCAGCAGTAGGCACTGCCAGGCTGTTCATCATATTACTGATTTCCATCTACAGTCACACAACATAAAGCAGTCTTCATATCCTCTCTGTACACTTCATTTCATAGACAACAACCTTATCGGCAAACTTTACATTTGCAGCCTCTCTCTGCACATTCATTTCATGCAACATCGGCTATCACATTATATCTATAAACCATTGTATTTCCATGACAGCTCCCAACACAAATACAGAGGGTGTTCAATATAAGACTCCGCTCTAGTGTAGACAAGCTGCCACTCACCCGGCATTACATCCGCCAATGCAAATTATCCTTCCAGTACAACTTACTGATCGCTCAACAAATTGTGATGTTAAAAAATGTTCATTATGTTAATATTATTTCTTTCATGGCGTCTTCTGTCATGCACAACTAGCACATATTCCAACATATTCAAGACCTATTTGTAATTTTTTCCTCCTTTAGAGGAATGGTCCACTTTCAGTAAATAAAAGATATTGGGGCACATTTACTATGGGTCCGCGGACCATATATCTATTGGGTTTCATGTGACACAAATCGGGGCAACAACCCGACTGATTCGGACTGAGGGCGGGATTTTAAATTCAAACTGTGTCGCAAGACATGCACTTACATGCACCAGAAAGAAGATGCTAAACTCTCTCGGACCTGAGCGGGGAAGCGACACATGCAGGATATCGGGCGCACGATCTTGGTGATCGCGACGGATTTCATCCTCGTCGGACAGTCCGGATCAGGGATCGCGACAGGACCGGGGAAGGAAATAGTGCCCCATTGTTTATACAGTGTAATGAAAAGTTATACAATTCTCCAATCTACTTTCTGTATCAATTTCTCGATCTCAATAGGAAGCTTCATTGTTTACTTCCTGTGGATAAATTTCGGTCCCTGGTTATGTGACGTCACACAGGTGCACAACTTATGAAATCACACAGCTCTTATTACTCTCTGTAATACTTACGTGCACCTGTGTGACATCACATGACCAGGGATACAAGGAGTCGTGCACCTGTGTGCCATGACATGACCAGGGATATAAGGAGTCGTACACCTGTGTGACATCACAAGACCAGGGACATAAGGAGTTGTGCTCTTGTGTGACATCACATGACCAGGGATATATGGAGTCATGCACCTGTGTGAAATCACATTAACAGGGATATAAGGAGTTGTGCACCTGTGTGACATCACAAGACCAGGCATAAGAGGAGTTGTGCACTTGAGTGACATCACATGACCAGGGATATATGGAGTCACGCACCTGTGTGACATCACAAGACCAAGGATATAAGGAGTTGTGTACCTGTGTGACATCACAAGACCAAGGATATAATGAGTTGTGCACCTGTGTGACATCACAAGACCAAGAATATAAGGAGTCGTGCACCTGTGTGACATCACAAGACCAAGGATATAAGGAGTTGTAAACATGAGTGACATCACATTACCAGGAATATAACAAGTTTTGCACTTGTCTGAGAACTATTATTTACAAAAAAAGGTCCCTAGGGACCTCACTGAGACCCATTGGTCTAAAACGTAACTTTTAATATATTTGAAGCTCTTAAAAAGTATTTTTTGGATTGTTGAAACCTATTTCAAGACATACACAATAAAATTCTACAAATCCATGGTGTACAGTGTATTATTTGTGTACAAATCCCAAATGAGAGGAGTTTAGTGTTGTGTCAGTACACTACAGAAGAGAGAGCTCCAGGGGTCATTCGTGAGTAGATACTGGCTGTGCGTTCAATCAGTGATGTTTTTGTTAATTCTGCAACATAGTTGCTTTAATTAGTCTGGCAATATGCTCTCATTGGCTGACTTCCAGGTAGCGATGCACTAGTCTATAGAAACACTGGAGTTCTACCTATCTATAATTAATGCCGCTCCTCACTCTCTAACGATTATTGGATATAGATACTTGTCCCTATACACCATATCAATGCTGTCTAAAATTTGACTGATAGCCCCCCCGACATGTTTCGCCAAGCTGTTGGCGTCCTCAGGGGTGCCGGGGCTATATGTGAGTGTTGGGAATCAGGTGTCGGGCTATAAAGACTCCGTTTGTGATGTCAGAAAAGCCCGACTTTTCCTGGATAGGTCATCCACGGGGTTTATAGAACTTGGTCCAATAGGTGATACCTAACCAAGGTATGCAGAGGAGCGATTGGATTGTAGTACTTACGTCCTAGTTTGTGCGCCGTGCATGTGGTCCGACTTTGCTTCTTTTCACCAACCGGGTAGTAGTACCGCGCTTGCGCTAGTACTTATGAATCCGTCCGTAAGGAAGTCCAGGTGCGCATGCGCCTGGACTTAGATTTGTCCATTGTATGGGTCGAGAAAGCGCATGCGCCTGTACTTAGACTGAAAGGCCCTACATCGGGCTGTCTCAAGTGTTTACTTGGAAACTTAGTTTCTTTACGCCGGATGGTAAGTATTGGGCATCTGTATCCGCATGTTAGAATGTACTCGATGTGGATCAGGTCGTTCATAAGGTCGATCCGATCCATATCCAATCTTATCAGTAGAAATCGTTATGTTTAATTTGGACCAATGTCTATAATAATACGATATAGAATAATTATAATTCTCAGTTGACCCCATTAAGGATGAAAGGAATTCCAACAAGACATTTATCTCAATAGGTTAACCCAAAGGTGAACCCCTCGTTTAGACCATTGGGGCTCAATGAATTCAATCGGTCTATCCATCTCGCCTCCAGTTGTAACAGGCGTTTGTCCACATTTCCTCGGCGAGGACCCATTTTGATTTGATCTATGGCCCAAAACTTAAGGTGATTTTTGTCGCCTTGGTGTGTTGACCTGATATGTTTAGCCAATGTTGTGTCCTTATTCGTACGAACTGTACTAAGGTGTGCAGATATTCGTCGTCTCAGTTCTTGTGTGGTCTTACCCACATATAATTTGGGGCAGGCACACTGTGCTATATAGACCACACAAGTACTTTTGCAATTTAAAAATTTGTTCACAGTGAATGTCCTACCGTCCACTGTGAACTGTTTGGTTTTAATCATATACTTGCAAAAGCTGCAATCTCCACATGGGTAGGAACCCATCGTAGGGGATAGCCAAGTCTTCTTTACAGGATTTTGGGTGGAGAAATGACTGTGAACTAATTTGTCCCTAAGGTTCGGGCCACGGCGGTATGTGATATTTGGATATTTACTTATAACACTGGTAAGTTCGTCGTCGGCCTGTAGGACGGGCCAGTATCTCTTCAGGATGTTTAAGACATCATCAGCATAAGCATCATATGTGCCTATGCATCTGATCAAATGGTCTTTCTTATCCTTCTCATTCTTGTCCATAATGAGGGTGTCCCTATCCATCAGTTTTGCCCTACGGTAAGCCCGCTTGAGGGTTCGTTTAGGGTAGCCCTTCTCAATAAACCGATCATAGAGGAGTTTACTCTCTCGCTCGAAATCTGTTTCATTGGAACAGTTCCGTCTGGCCCTAAGGTACTGGCCCACTGGGATGCCACTCTTCAGTGCCTTGGGGTGCCAACTTTTCCAGTTAAGGAGACTGTTTGTGGCAGTTGGTTTCCGGAAGATAGTGGTATTTACTGTGCCCTCCAAGTTTATACTCACCGTGAGGTCCAAAAAATTAATGTGCGAGGCATGGAATTCAGGTGTGAATCTTATGCCTATGGTGTTCTGATTCACTTGTTCAACAAATTTGTTAAAGATGTCCTCATCCCCATCCCAAAGGATGAGGACATCATCTATAAACCTTCCCCAAAAAAGGATGTGTTTAGTAAATAAAGTGTTTTGTTCAGTGAAAACATGTTCCGCCTCCCACCAACCTAAAAAAAGGTTGGCATAGGTAGGTGCACAAATTGTATCCATTGCGGTACCCTTCACCTGATGGTAAAGGGTACCGCCAAACAAAAAGTAATTGTTAGTAAGGAGGAACTCAAGTAAAGTGAGAGTGAACTTACTGTGATCAAGAAATTGTGTACCTTTGGTGTCCAGAAAACGTTTAACTGCCTGAAGGCCTAAATGATGTTGAATGTTTGAATACAGGCTTTCTACATCCAAACTGGCCAAATGTGTACCAGAGTTTACAGTGATATTTTGGAGTTTTAAGATGACATCCTTCGTGTCCCTTAAATAAGAGGGGAGAGTTGTTACAAATGGTCTTAATATTATGTCCACATATTCACTAATACCCTGTGTGAGGTTATCCGTCCCTGACACTATAGGGCGTCCTGGAATTGGTGTGGTTCTTTTATGGACTTTTGGTAAGGCATAAAACGTGGAAAGGGTTGGTTTTTGGTTTAAAAGATATTTATACTCGTCTTTCGAGATATAATTTTCTTCCAAGGCCCTATCCAGTATTTCCTTCAATTCTAGTAAAAAGTCTGTAGTGGGGTCCTTTGGTAAGATCTTGTAGGTTTCTTGGTCGCTTAATAGTCGTTTGACCATCTCTACATATTGATCTTAGTCCATTACCACAGTATTACCCCCTTTATCAGAGGGCTTTATAACCAAGTTGTTATTGGATTGTAAGTTCACCAGTGCCCTTTGTTCCTGTTGGTCGAGGTTAGATGCTATATGTCTCTTGTGTGGGCGGATTTTTTTAATGTCCTTGGTCACTAGTTGTACAAATGTGTCTACCATGTGAAACTGTGCAAATGGGGGTGTCATTTTAGAGGTTGGTTTCAAAGTTGTAAGTGGTGGGTTAATTCCCTGAGGGGGGCAGTAGTTTTCATCTTCTAAATCTTGGAGTATCTGTATTGCTCTCTCATCGCATCTAGCCATGTCTAATTCTGCATTTTTCTCCTTCATGAAATGTTTATGCAGGGCTAATTTTCTTGCAAACAAGTTTATGTCTTTAACCCAAAGGAAACTATCAAAGGAGGGTACTGGAGTGAATGATAAACCCTTTCTGAGAAGACTTAGTTCAAAATAGTCCAATTCGTACGAAGACAGATTAATTACCAGTTTGTCTCCATTATTTATGGCTTTTAGGTTGTCTCCTGAGTTAGAATGACTCACTTCCCGTTGAAACCCCATTTTTCGCGGTCCCGAAGCTGCATGTTCGGGGCCGTTGATGCTAAAAAAGAGATCTTTGGTATTAGGTTTGTATTTAAGACCATTGGGGTAGGTAGATTTAGAGAGTACCGTATATACTCGAGTATAAGCCGACCCAAGTATAAGCCGAGACCCCTAATTTCAACACAAAAAACTGGGAAAACCTATTGACTCGAGTATAAGCCGAGGGAGGGAAATGCATTGGTTACAGCCTCCCAGTATATAGTCTGCCAGCCCCTGTAGCATACAGCCTGCCCAACCCCTGTAGCATACAGCCTGCCCAGCCCCTGTAGTAGGAAAAAAAATAACACTGTACTCATCTTTCCGACGTCCCCCATAGGTCCTCTTCTGTCTCAGATTGTCTCAGACAGAAGAGGACCTATGGGTGACGAAAGGTGAGTTTTGTCTTTATGTTTTTAGTTGACTCGAGTATAAGCCGAATTAGGGTTTTTGAGCACAAATTTCGTGCTGAAAAACTAGGCTTATACTCAAGTATATAAGGTAATCCCCCAGGGGCCCACTGTCGGGGTAGTAGTATACATTTGACTGGGTTGAAGTTCCAAAGGAGTCGGTGCTCCAGATGGAATCTGAGGAGTCGTGTTTGTCCCATTTTGTGGGGTCCTTAAATGGATTGTTGGTACTAGTGAGGATACTGAAGAGGTGCCCATAGAGGATGAGCCTTGTGATGGATAGGTAGGTGTTTGCCATTGATCTGGTCTTTCGCTGTATTGTTTGGGAGATCTTTTAGGTTTTTGTCCTACTTTACGATTAGAATATTTGCGTTTCGTACTGTTTCCCTTTCTGTACGTATTTTGGTCAGATTGTTTGTTCTCTGAAGACGAAAGGTCTGATTCCGATTGATCAGTGTGTGTCGTAGGATGTCATCTTAAAACTCTGGTACACATTTGGCCAGTTTGGATGTAGAAAGCCTGTATTCAAACATTCAACATCATTTAGGCCTTCAGGCAGTTAAACGTTTTCTGGACACCAAAGGTACACAATTTCTTGATCACAGTAAGTTCACTCTCACTTTACTTGAGTTCCTCCTTACTCACAATTACTTTTTGTTTGGCGGTACCCTTTACCATCAGGTGAAGGGTACCGCAATGGATACAATTTGTGCACCTACCTATGCCAACCTTTTTTTAGGTTGGTGGGAGGCGGAACATGTTTTCACTGAACAAAACACTTTATTTACTAAACACATCCTTTTTTGGGGAAGGTTTATAGATGATGTCCTCATCCTTTGGGATGGGGATGAGGACATCTTTAACAAATTTGTTGAACAAGTGAATCAGAACACCATAGGCATAAGATTCACACCTGAATTCCATGCCTCGCACATTAATTTTTTGGACCTCACGGTGAGTATAAACTTGGAGGGCACAGTAAATACCACTATCTTCCGGAAACCAACTGCCACAAACAGTCTCCTTAACTGGAAAAGTTGGCACCCCAAGGCACTGAAGAGTGGCATCCCAGTGGGCCAGTACCTTAGGGCCAGACGGAACTGTTCCAATGAAACAGATTTCGAGCGAGAGAGTAAACTCCTCTATGATCGGTTTATTGAGAAGGGCTACCCTAAACGAACCCTCAAGCGGGCTTACCGTAGGGCAAAACTGATGGATAGGGACACCCTCATTATGGACAAGAATGAGAAGGATAAGAAAGACCATTTGATCAGATGCATAGGCACATATGATGCTTATGCTGATGATGTCTTAAACATCCTGAAGAGATACTGGCCCGTCCTACAGGCCGACGACGAACTTACCAGTGTTATAAGTAAATATCCAAATATCACATACCGCCGTGGCCCGAACCTTAGGGACAAATTAGTTCACAGTCATTTCTCCACCCAAAATCCTGTAAAGAAGACTTGGCTATCCCCTACGATGGGTTCCTACCCATGTGGAGATTGCAGCTTTTGCAAGTATATGATTAAAACCAAACAGTTCACAGTGGACGGTAGGACATTCACTGTGAACAAATTTTTAAATTGCAAAAGTACTTGTGTGGTCTATATAGCACAGTGTGCCTGCCCCAAATTATATGTGGGTAAGACCACACAAGAACTGAGACGACGAATATCTGCACACCTTAGTACAGTTCGTACGAATAAGGACACAACATTGGCTAAACATATCAGGTCAACACACCAAGGCGACAAAAATCACCTTAAGTTTTGGGCCATAGATCAAATCAAAATGGGTCCTCGCCGAGGAAATGTGGACAAACGCCTGTTACAACTGGAGGCGAGATGGATAGACCGATTGAATTCATTGAGCCCCAATGGTCTAAACGAGGGGTTCACCTTTGGGTTAACCTATTGAGATAAATGTCTTGTTGGAATTCCTTTCATCCTTAATGGGGTCAACTGAGAATTATAATTATTCTATATCGTACTCTTATTATAGACATTGGTCCAAATTAAACATAACGATTTCTACTGATAAGATTGGATATGGATCGGATCGACCTTATGAACGACCTGATCCACATCGAGTACATTCTAACATGCGGATACAGATGCCCAATACTTACCATCCGGCGTAAAGAAACTAAGTTTCCAAGTAAACACTTGAGACAGCCCGATGTAGGGCCTTTCAGTCTAAGTACAGGCGCATGCGCTTTCTCGACCCATACAATGGACAAATCTAAGTCCAGGCGCATGCGCACCTGGACTTCCTTACGGACGGATTCATAAGTACTAGCGCAAGCGCGGTACTACTACCCGGTTGGTGAAAAGAAGCAAAGTCGGACCACATGCACGGCGCACAAACTAGGACGTAAGTACTACAATCCAATCGCTCCTCTGCATACCTTGGTTAGGTATCACCTATTGGACCAAGTTCTATAAACCCCGTGGATGACCTATCCAGGAAAAGTCGGGCTTTTCTGACATCACAAACGGAGTCTTTATAGCCCGACACCTGATTCCCAACACTCACATATAGCCCCGGCACCCCTGAGGACGCCAACAGCTTGACGAAACATGTCGGGGGGGCTATCAGTCAAATTTTAGACAGCATTGATATGGTGTATAGGGACAAGTATCTATATCCAATAATCGTTAGAGAGTGAGGAGCGGCATTAATTATAGATAGGTAGAACTCCAGTGTTTCTATAGACTAGTGCATCGCTACCTGGAAGTCAGCCAATGAGAGCATATTGCCAGACTAATTAAAGCAACTATGTTGCAGAATTAACAAAAACATCACTGATTGAACGCACAGCCAGTATCTACTCACGAATGACCCCTGGAGCTCTCTCTTCTGTAGTGTACTGACACAACACTAAACTCCTCTCATTTGGGATTTGTACACAAATAATACACTGTACACCATGGATTTGTAGAATTTTATTGTGTATGTCTTGAAATAGGTTTCAACAATCCAAAAAAAACTTTTTAAGAGCTTCAAATATATTAAAAGTTACGTTTTAGACCAATGGGTCTCAGTGAGGTCCCTAGGGACCTTTTTTTGTAAATAACCAAGCTATGTGTACGGACCCAGTCACATAATGAATCCACGTTCAGCATCTACTGTCTGAGAACTAAGTATCCTTTAGAACTCTGTGTTGTGTAGTTCACAACTAGAGATGAGCGAGTATACTCGTCTGAGCTTGATGCTCGTTCGAGTATTAGAGTGCTCGGAACGGCTCGTTGCTCGGACGAGTATTTTCCCTGCTTGGGATCGAGCATTTAATTAAGAAAAGACAGTGAAGAACAGTGAAGAATACAATTAAAACAGTGAACACAGTGAACACAGGATAATTTAAGTGAAGAACACAGTGAAAGAACACAGTGAAGAACACATTGCAGATGTTCGGAACATCTGCTCACTTAGCCGAAGACACGAGCGCCGACGCTGGATCAGGCATGCAGGAGCGGAGGCTGAAGTGGAGCGGGGCTGGAGCGGGCATGGAGGAGCGAGCGGGCATCACCCAGCAGGTATGGAGGAGCGGAGCGGGGGCTGGAGCGGGCATGGAGGATTGGAGCGGGCATGGAGGAGCGGGCATCACGGAGCGAAGCGGGGCTGGAGCAGGCATGGAGGATCGCAGCGGGCATGGAGGAGCGGGCATGGAGGAGCCGAGCGGGGCTGGAGTGGACATGGAGGATCGAAGCGGGGCTGGAGCGGGCATGGAGGAGCAGAGCAGGCATGGAGGAGCGGGCATCACGGAGCGGGGCTGGAGCAGGCATGTAGGATCGTTGTGGGCATGGAGGAGCCGGCATCACGGAGCGGGGCTGGAGCGGGCACAGAGGAGCGGAGCGGGCATCACCTGAGCGGGTATGGAGGAGCGGAGCGGTGACTGGAGCGGGCATGGAGGATCAGAGCGGGCATGGAGGCAGCGGGCATCACGGAGCGGGGCTGGAGCAGGCATGGAGGATCGGAGCGGGGCTGGAGCGGGCATGGAGGAGCGGGCATCAAAGAGCGGAGCGGGGCTGGCCCGGGCATGGAGGATCGGAGCAGGGCTGGAGCAGGCATGAAGGATCAGGGCTGGAGCGGGCATGGAGGAGCAGAGCGGGGCTGGAGCGGGCATGGAGGATCGGAAAGGGCATGGAGGAGCGGGCATCCGGAGCGGAGCAGGCGGAGCGGGGCTGGAGCGGGCATGGAGGATCGGAGCGGGGGCTGAAGCGGAGGCTGGAGCGGAGCGGGGCTGGAGCAGGGCCAACAGCACAGAAAGAACACAGTGAAGAACAGATTGCAGATGTTCCGAACATCTGCTAACTTATCGGAAGACACGCGTGCCAAGGGTGTTCTTCACAATAGTATGTGAAGAACAATATGTGTGAAGAACACGTTGCAGATGTATGGAAACATCTGCAATGTGTTCTTCACTGTGTTCTTTCAATGAAAACATCTGCAAACATCTGCAATGTGTTCTTCAGTGTTTTTTCAATCTGTTCTTTCAGTGAAAAATGCTCAAGTCTCCCATTGACTTCAATGGGGCTCGTTATTTGAGACAAGCACTCGAGCATCGGGAAAAGTTTGTCGCTCAGTCCAAATCAGCCGGATCATCCAATGTCCCCCCCCCCCCATTTCTGTCGCATGAAAGCCAGCACATTTTTTTGCATTTTTTACTTTTTTTATTTTTTGATTATTATTTAAGAGATTTTTTAAATTAATGTAACTTTTTAGCTCACCTGCGCCCAACATGATGTGAGGATTTTACTTGATAGAATGATTTTATTAATAGCATTTTTTAAAGTAATTTTTCCAATTATTTCTTTTATGAAGAAGTAAAATTGTGTAAACCTTTACCAAAATAAATAATTCTGTACAGTGTCAACCATTACCATTTGCCAGAGACAGAGCCTGCATGTACTTTTGCGGTCCCCTGAACCGTGGCACCTAGAAACACAATCTGGTGACCTTTTAAAGGACATCTACCATCAGAACAGTTGATGGTAGATGTTTATACTCACCTCGCCGTTCTGTGCCGAGGTGCAGTAATCTTGTTTTAGTATGCCTGAGCAGGTCACCATTTCATAGAAATAACCATTTTAAAATATCTGATTAGCAATTATGAATGGCCCTGGCCTGGCAGGCTCCGCCCACACAGTGGTCACCGGCTCTCCCTCTGCAATTCTCACACTAGGGTAGTGTGGTGGCTCAGTGGTTAGCATTACAGCCTTGCAGCGCTGGGATCCTGGGTTCAAGTCCCATCCAAGTCAACATCTGCAAAGAGTTTGTATGTTCTCTCTGTGTTTGTGTGGGTTTCCTCCAGATCCTCTGATTTCTTCCCATACTCCAAAACATACTGGTAGGTTGATTAGATTGTGAGCCCCATTGGGGACAGGGACTGATTTGGCAAGTTCTGTACAGCGCTGCATAATCTGTGTGCACTGTGTACGGACCACCCCTTCAATTGTCTTTTTAGCTAAATGCGTCAGAACAAAGTCAATCAATGCAAAATCATGTAATTAATTATTTTATAGACGGCGGCAGCATGTGCGTTTTGTTACGGCGCGGTACAGAATGCGTACATTAAATACATCCAGTCTACCCAAACCACCAGCAGAAACATTTCTTCTAATAAATGGAAAATTCATTACTGAATGGACGTCCTGTACATATAGATGTGAGCGGAGCGGTGATTGCATCCAGATACAAACAAGAGTCGTATAATCCGGGATACGTAAGGAAGCCGACATTTGAGGTTTCTGTCTATTGTATATTTACAAAGCACTTGGCTGCTTTAATCACTTTCCAAGGACATATAAGCGCTTTTCAATTACTCTAATACAACAAAATATGGAAATCTTTAATATGTTCGCCCTTTCTGCAGGACGGATTATTTTAGCGTGATTTATCCTTTTTCAGATGGTTTCTATTAGGGTCACAGAATATTATTCTAGTCATTTTTCATCTATTGTCCTGTCCATTCTAAACCCAAAGCAAAAATTGGGGTGGAACAAATTTGCCACTAATCTTTCATATTTTGTATAATGTCCCCTATACTAGTTTAAAGTGATTTCCGTTATTTTGTAGCATGTTATTTTAAGGTCAAACATTTGGTGTTGATAAATTTTATAAAATATATTTTTTTCAGGTACAGAGCTCCGAATCATTGGCATAAATAGGTTTTCAGGGGGAAAACTTCATGGTTACAGCATTCGATCTGAGCCAATGTCTGGCCTCAGTGGAGTGAATTTGTGCATTGTGTGGATAACAAGACTTATGGCAACTGGAGTTTATTCATTGAGGTCTACATAGAGGTCACCTGTAAATAAGCTGTGACATCATCTATTGTCAGTAGTGATGTAATGATGGGTCAGTGTTATTTATATAGAGGTCATTGTACAGGGAGGAGGAGGAGATAAGCTGTGACATCATCTATTGTCAGTAGTGATGTAATGATGGGTCAGTGTTATTTATATAGAGGTCATTGTACAGGGAGGAGGAGGAGATAAGCTGTGACATCATCTATTGTCAGTAGTGATGTAATGATGGGTCAGTGTTATTTATATAGAGGTCATTGTACAGGGAGGAGGAGGGGATAAGCTGTGACATCATCTATTGTCAGTAGTGATGTAATGATGGGTCAGTGTTATCTATATAGAGGTCATTGTACAGGGAGGGGGAGGAGATAAGCTGTGACATCATCTATTGTCAGTAGTGATGTAATGATGGGTCAGTGATATCTTTATAGAGGTCATTGTACAGGGAGGGGGAGGAGATAAACTGTGACATCATCTATTGTCAGTAGTGATGTAATGATGGGTCAGTATTATCTATATAGAGGGGAGGGGGAGGAGATAAGCTGTGACATCATCTATTGTCAGTAGTGATGTAATGATCGGTCAGTGTTATGTATATAGAGGTCATTGTACAGGGAGGGGGAGGAGATAAGCTGTGACATCATCTATTGGCAGTAGTGATGTAATGATGGGTCAGTGTTATCTGTATAGAGGTCATTGTACAGGGAGGGGGAGGAGATAAGCTGTGACATCATCTATTGTCAGTAGTGATGTAATGATGGATCAGTGTTATCTATATAGAGGTCATTGTGCATGGAGGAGGAGGAGATAAGCTGTGACATCATCTATTGTTAGTAGTGATGTAATAATGGGTCAGTGTTATCTATATAGAGGTCATTGTACAGGGAGGGGGAGGAGATAAGCTGTGACATCATCTATTGTCAGTAGTGTTGTAATGATGGGTCAGTGGTATCTATATAGAGATCATTGTACAGGGGAGCGGGAGGAGATAAGCTGTGACATCATCTATTATCAGTAGTGATGTAATGATGGGTCAGTGTTATTTATATAGAGGTCATTGTACAGGGAGGAGGAGGAGATAAGCTGTGACATCATCTATTGTCAGTAGTGATGTAATGATGGGTCAGTGTTATTTATATAGAGGTCATTGTACAGGGAGGAGGAGGGGATAAGCTGTGACACCATCTATTGTCAGTAGTGATGTAATGATGGGTCAGTGTTATCTATATAGAGGTCATTGTACAGGGAGGGGGAGGAGATAAGCTGTGACATCATCTATTGTCAGTAGTGATGTAATGATGGGTCAGTGATATCTTTATAGAGGTCATTGTACAGGGAGGGGGAGGAGATAAACTGTGACATCATCTATTGTCAGTAGTGATGTAATGATGGGTCAGTATTATCTATATAGAGGGGAGGGGGAGGAGATAAGCTGTGACATCATCTATTGTCAGTAGTGATGTAATGATCGGTCAGTGTTATGTATATAGAGGTCATTGTACAGGGAGGGGGAGGAGATAAGCTGTGACATCATCTATTGGCAGTAGTGATGTAATGATGGGTCAGTGTTATCTGTATAGAGGTCATTGTACAGGGAGGGGGAGGAGATAAGCTGTGACATCATCTATTGTCAGTAGTGATGTAATGATGGATCAGTGTTATCTATATAGAGGTCATTGTGCATGGAGGAGGAGGAGATAAGCTGTGACATCATCTATTGTTAGTAGTGATGTAATAATGGGTCAGTGTTATCTATATAGAGGTCATTGTACAGGGAGGGGGAGGAGATAAGCTGTGACATCATCTATTGTCAGTAGTGTTGTAATGATGGGTCAGTGGTATCTATATAGAGATCATTGTACAGGGGAGCGGGAGGAGATAAGCTGTGACATCATCTATTATCAGTAGTGATGTAATGATGGGTCAGTGTTATCTATATAGAGGTCATTGTACAGGGAGGGGGAGGAGATAAGCTGTGACATCATCTATTGTCAGTAGTGATGTAATGACGGGTCAGTGTTATCTATATAGAGGGCATTGTACAGGGAGGGGGAGGAGGTAAGCTGTGACATCATCTATTGTCAGTAGTGATGTAATGATGGGTCAGTGTTATCTATATAGAGGTCATTGTACATGGAGGGGAGGAGATAAGCTGTGACATAACCATTTGTCAGTAGTGATGTAATGATGGGTAAGTATTATCTATATAGAGGTCATTGTACAGGGAGGGGGAGGAGATAAGCTGTGACATCATCTATTGTCAGTAGTGATGTAATGACGGGTCAGTGTTATCTATATAGAGGTCATTGTACAGGAAGGGGGGGGAATAAGCTGTGACATCATCTATTGTCAGTAGTGATGTAATGATGGGTCAGTGTTATCTATATAGAGGTCATTGTACAGGGAGGGGGCGGAGATAAGCTGTGACATCATCTATTGTCAGTAGTGATATAATGATGGGTCAGTGTTATCTATATAGAGGTCATTGTACAGGGAGGAGGAGGAGATAAGCTGTGACATCATCTATTGTCAGTAGTGATGTAATGATGGGTCAGTGTTATCTATATAGAGGGAAGGAGATAAGCTGTGACATCATCTATTGTCAGTAGTGATGTAATGATTGGCCAGTGTTATCTATATAAATTACATTGTACAGGGAGGAGGAGGAGATAAGCTGTGACATCATCTATTGTCAGTAGTGATGTAATGATGGGTCAGTGTTATCTATATAGAGGTCATTGTACAGGGAGGGGGCGGAGATAAGCTGTGACATCATCTATTGTCAGTAGTGATATAATGATGGGTCAGTGTTATCTATATAGAGGTCATTGTACAGGGAGGAGGAGGAGATAAGCTGTGACATCATCTATTGTCAGTAGTGATGTAATGATGGGTCAGTGTTATCTATATAAAGGGAAGGAGATAAGCTGTGACATCATCTATTGTCAGTAGTGATGTAATGATTGGCCAGTGTTATCTATATAAATTACATTGTACAGGGAGGAGGAGGAGATAAGCTGTGACATCATCTATTCTCAGTAGTAATAATGCATCAGCGTTTTAACTAGAAACTTAAGTTTCGGTACATATTTCTGTCTGACAACACCTTCCCTTTAAAGCCCAGTCAACTTCAATTGCAGGATTTGTGTAGGAAAGTTTTTTGACTTGTGAGGGACAGTACATCCAGTGTAACATTAATATCACATTACATAGAAGCATAATATTTCATAAGTTCATAAATTCCGCTGATACAGAGGCCGATGTAATGCAGTCGTATAAAAAATCCATTCATCTTCAGTGTTTATCCATCACTCCCCTTTCTCCTGTTTAGTTACAGCTCAGAGGAGAAAAAAATCTGTAATAATACAATGGTTGAAGGATAATCCAGAGGCTAAATAACAGCATGTTTTCTTTTCCATTATTGATTCAATTAAAGTGCACATTTCTCCAGGCCTGCGGACAGATCACACTTTGAACCATGTAATCGTTTAGAGCCTCGCGCTATTATTTCTAGATCAAAGAGTTGAGGTTGTTGCACAAGACACCAAGTCTCTAGCACGTAATTTATTTCTTTGGATCTTACCCTTAACAAAGAATTCGATTGGAGAAGAAGCATGAAAAGTGCCAGATCTGACGTACGACGCGGACCCTCCTGGCGATATACATGAAACAATTACTATTAGAAAGTACAACGTTCTGAAGGCGGACTTCATCATAGGAACATTCCATTGATTCCATAAAGGAGATAACATCAAAGTCAATCTTAGTCTGAGACATGAAAGCTGAGTTTGGTCTGAAGTTTGGGTTTTCTAACATCCTTCATTTTCAAAAACCAGATTGTAAGAAATTTAGTCTGGATCGCACTAATGAATTTGTGGTCTCAAGGAGAAGAGGTAGGAACAAGTCCCCTTAACTGGTGTAATGTCCACTAACACTAAGACATGGAAAGGATAATTATTGTATGTTGTGTGTATGTTGTCTACAGGAGTTTTGACCATATAGTGTAAGATGTTGGCCCTGGACATCTGTGTAACCATGAATTTATATTCCATGACTATCGCTAGACTGCACTGGTGTATGAGATCTCTGGGTACAGCCCCTCCCCTCTATTCTGACTACAGGAAGTGGCAGGCGTCTGGTTAAATATTACAGCAAAGAGGCAATGCAGAGAGCAAAAAATTCAGCAACACAAGAACATGACGCACTGGCTACTGGGGCAGGTGCTGTGGTTATTGCTACTGTATGGGCATACCTCTGACAGGGGTGTAACTACAGCGGTAGCAGCCATAGCAGCTGCTATGGGGCTGACAGTATCATGGGTGCCCCGGCATCTGGGGTGTTTGGTGTGAATATGCTGTATTTGTGTATTTGTGATGTGTATATGCTCTAAATGTGTATGCGTAGGTGATGTGTATATGCTGTATGTCTGTGTATATGGTGTGTATACACTGTATGTATATTTTTTACGAGGTATGGGGGCCCCATTCAGAAGTTCACTCTGGGGCCCTACCTCTCCTAGTTACGCCACTGACCTCTGATCTCTAAAGGAACAACAGAACAATATTAAATTTGTAATAAGAAGGTGAAATAGATGATAAAATGAGGAACCTAACATTTTTGTGTTAGTTCTGGCTGGTAGAAGCTGCCATATCCTCCAGATGGAAGAAGAAGATGAAAGAGAATTTCTCCGACCAAAAAGGAATACTCACAATTCTAGACTCAGAACACAGCACCAAGCTTTGTTTCACTTCTGTTTTCAAGTATTTATGTACTTGTAGATGTCTATATGACAGGACCTCGGGTGGCTGGCAGGACCTCGGATGGCTGGCAGGACCTCGGATGGCTACCGCCACAGGAACACTGGACCGCCACAGCATTTCAGGACCGCCACAGGATGCCAGGACTGCCACAGGATACCAGGACCGCCACAGATAACAGGACCGCCACAGGATACCAGGACTGCCACAGGATACCAGGACCACCACAGGATAACAGGACCACCACAGATAACAGGACCGCCACAGGATAATAGGACCGCCACAGGATTACAGGACCGCAGGAACACCACAGGAACACGGGAACACCACAGGAACACAGAGGCATCTGGAAACGCTCAGGACTTTCTCTTCAGCAGAATGACCTGTAAGATCCGGCAGGGGATGCTGGGAGTTTCCAGAGTATATAGCAGAGCCAGGATGCTAGCGCCAATTAGGAAGACGCAGGCCCTTTAAATTCCTGGAGAGTGTGCGCGCGTGCGCCCTAGCAGCGGGAACGCGGGACCTAGTTGGAGCAGGTGTGACGGCCCAGACAGAACCACAGCCTGGAGCCTAAAGAGGTAAGTACAGGCCGGGGACGGGGCAACACATACAGGGGAGCATGGTTGCACCCGCGATCCGAGACATGGATCGCGGGGTCACCTGTGACAACCAACATGCAAAGATAGGTCCTAGCATTTTCTCAAAATGCATAGGACATCAGGTTATTATATATATATATATATATACACTTACCGGCCACTTTATTAGGTACACCATGCTAGTAACGGGTTGGACCCCCTTTTGCCTTCAGAACTGCCTCAATTCTTCGTGGCATAGATTCAACAAGGTGCTGGAAGCATTCCTCAGAGATTTTGGTCCATATTGACATGATGGCATCACACAGTTGCCGCAGATTTGTCGGCTGCACATCCATGATGCGAATCTCCCGTTCCACCACATCCCAAAGATGCTCTATTGGATTGAGATCTGGTGACTGTGGAGGCCATTTGAGTCCAGTGACCTCATTGTCATGTTCAAGAAACCAGTCTGAGATGATTCCAGCTTTATGACATGGCGCATTATCCTGCTGAAAGTAGCCATCAGATGTTGGGTACATTATGTGGTCATAAAGGGATGGACATGGTCAGCAACAATACTCAGGTAGGCTGTGGCGTTGCAACGATGCTCAGTTGGTACCAAGGGGCCCAAAGAGTGCCAAGAAAATATTCCCCACACCATGACACCACCACCACCAGCTTGAACCGTTGATACAAGGCAGGATGGATCCATGCTTTCATGTTGTTGACGCCAAATTCTGACCCTACCATCCGAATATCGCAGCACAAATCGAGACTCATCAGACCAGGCAACGTTTTTCCAATCTTCTACTGTCCATTTACGATGAGCTTGTGCAAATTGTAGCCTCAGTTTCCTGTTCTTAGCTGAAAGGAGTGGCACCCGGTGTGGTCTTCTGCTGCTGTAGCCCATCTGCCTCAAAGTTCGACGTACTGTGCATTCAGAGATGCTCTTCTGCCTACCTTGGTTGTAACGGGTGGCGATTTGAGTCACTGTTGCCTTTCTATCAGCTTGAACCAGTCTGCCCATTCTCCTCTGACCTCTGGTATCAACAAGGCATTTCTGCCCACAGAACTGCCGCTCACTGGATGTTTTTTCTTTTTCGGACCATTCTCTGTAAACCCTAGAGATGGTTGTGCGTGAAAATCCCAGTAGATCAGCAGTTTCTGAAATACTCAGACCAGCCCTTCTGGCACCAACAACCATGGCACGTTCAAAGGCCTCAAATCACCTTTCTACCCCATACTGATGCTCGGTTTGAACTGCAGGAGATTGTCTTGACCATGTCTACATGCCTAAATGCACTGAGTTGCCGCCATATGATTGGCTGATTAGAAATTAAGTGTTAACGAGCAGTTGTCAGGTGTACCTAATAAAGTGGCCGGTGAGTTTATATATATAGGCAGTCCCCGGGTTACGTATAAAATAGGTTCCGTAGGTTTGATCATTGCAGCCTGGGACTATAGTAAAGCACCCAGAGAGCTTCACCAGAGGTCACAGTGGGCAGAGGGGTTCGTTTGTAACTAGGGGTCATCTGTAAGTCGGGTGTCCTTATGTAGGGAACTGTCTGTATATACACACACATAGGTAGCCCTACCATAAGCCTAGGTAGTATGAGAGAAAGTGTATGGGTAGAACAAAGCAGAGGTAGAATAAAGAACCCTGAATGTTCCTAGAAACAGGAGGTAACATCCACTATGAGTCAGTGAGGAATCTTGTCCATATGCGCTGACCACCCACGATAAGGAAACTTCACAGCTACAAAGCTGCCGAGGCCTGTGGGGTGTTACATTCTGTGCCACATACCATGCAGATTAAAAAACAGGATACACACACTTTCTAAGCTTATAGGGTAACAGCAATACAACTTTTTATTTTATTGTATGTTTTTACTTTTTTGCTCATTACAAATTATGATATTTTTAAATATAAACAAATCACAGTAATTTGGGCAATTTATAGAATAGGTTTGAAGTCAAGACATATCACATTGGAAAGCACCTAAAAATCAAGTCCTCAGGCTGGGGTTTATGCATGGTGTCAGGATTCAGGGGTAGTGGACCCACTGAACCACTGCGGTTAATGACGTAAGCCGACACATGGGATCGGAGTCTAATTGGTTCCCGGTTTTCACCATAGCCTGCCGCAAAGTGGGTTGGACTTGCTGCGGCGTGGTACCACCAGGTCGTTCCACAGGCGTGACTTTGTCCACAGTGGTGGCCAAGGCGAGGTACAGAGTTGTGAGGCAGAATTGTAGTCAGGAACAGGCAGGAGGTCAAGACAAGCAGCATAGGATCAAGGTTAGAGGCATAGCAAGAGGTCAGGGCAGGCAGCAAAGGAATGTAGTCTGGAACAGAACCGGGGGTCACAACAGGAAATCTCAATACAAGCAAGGAGCATACAGGAAAGCTTTCTCAATGGCACGAGGCACAAAGATCCAACAGGGGACATGGGAAGGGGCCGCGAATATAACAGGGAAGAAGGCCGGCCAGTGCCAATTATCGGTGCGCTGGCACTAGGAGGCGGGGAGACCGCGAGGAGACCGCCGGTGAATGTGGAGAGGTAAGCAGGCCTGTTGCAGGGAAGAGGGGGCACTTGGAGGCACACGGGTGCGCCTGCAACCCGGGATATGGGTCGCAGGAGCAACCGTGACACATGGTTGCCTGTAGCAGTACAGGTTGCATATATGGTCGGGTCCATCCCTACTGACACGGTGCTTTACCAGGCACAGTCTGCAGCGTCTCCTGAGATCTTCATCTTGCCAAATTCATGTGATAGACAGAGTAATTGCCTGCAGACTGAAATTTGCGATTCAAAGATGGCCGGACACAAGATGATGTTCTGTCTTCTAATAGACAATGCGGATGAGGTAATAAGAGGTTGGCAGATTTCATGTCAATACAAACCAAGTTCAATCATCTGAATTGTTTTGCCCAGCTTTAAAATTCTGCAGTAATAAGTTACTACTGGGAGAAGTTGTCATGATGTTCTGGATGGTGTGGAGCAGAATCATCGACGAGTTGCCACTTTTACCTAAGTCTGATTGGTAATGTAGTCACTGGGAAACCATCTAGTTTGTGAAACAGCTAATATGATGCCTAATATGATGTACAAAATGTAATTTTGGCAGGACTGCTTTCTGATTATAAGCCGGCAGCAAGCTGAACTGTTGTTACATCTTATTTCAATTGGAGGTGTCAATCGTTGAGTATAGGGGAGGTGCAGTAGCAGGCACAGCCCCGCCTCTAGTGCCCAAGAAGCTAATTTACATAAAAATAAAAATTGTATTTTCTCTAAAACTGAAAATAACTGGGAAGTAGGGACAGTATTTCTATAAAGTTTGTAAGGAACCTTAATGCAGTTTTTAATTTCCAGCTTAACTCAAATTGAAGACCATATTCTTAAAGGGGTTGTCTGGAGGTCGAAAAACATGGCTGCTTTCTTCCAAAAGCAGCACCACAACTGACTACGTTTACACGTTTGTGCTGGTATTGCAAATCGTCACTGGCAAACTAGATTACCCATATCCAGACACATATATTGTGTGTTTAAAACGTAACTTTTATTTTTAGGCTCTTAGTAGTGCCAAAATTAATGGCAAAATAGGGTGCTCAAACAAACGCAATAATTAAAAACACAGTGTCACACATACTCATAGTTGTGGCCAGGCTAGGTGAACTAATGATGTGTCAATAGCGGTACTATATATAGTTGTTGTACTTGTGGCTGTACTATCTGAGTCGCCGCAAGGTATCCCTCTCTGATTAGTAACACTCACTCCTGTGTAGATAACAGTTGCTTATGAAAAGGTGACAGTCACTTATTTTACACCTGTGTCGTAGCTAGAGGTCAGGTATGTGACGACCTCTACGGCAGGTGTATAGGAGGTATTACAAATCGGAGTACTTATTGTATATGATGGCAACTGTGCCAACTCAGGATTACTATCGCAGACTGGGAGCTAATCCTAATACTGTGTTGATATCTAGTAAAGAATCACAGCTGCAGACTGTGAATATATATTTCCATTCATCCACACTGTAGTACCAGAATACCCCCAGAACTCTATTTGGACACACTCAGCAGACTCAGTCACAGCCCATTTTGTAATTGGTTATATAGCACACATACACACTTGAATCCCTGGTGAACTAAACTGTACGTATATAGCCCTGGCTACCTAGAGAGTGAGACACTGCTAGTTAAAAAGTAGACTATATTAGCCCCCCGACATGTTTCGCCAGGTATACTGGCTTCATCAGGGGTCTGGGCTAATAATGAACGCGGCGAGATACCGCCGAGTATATAAGGACTAAGTCCCTCCCATTGAGTACAACGCTAGCCAATGAGGATAGAGAGTAGAGATCGACCTCCCATCCAGTGAGACGTAATAGGCTTGTTCCTATTCTAAATCATTATAGGCTTATCCCTATGAGTGACCAATAGGCGTGTGGGCAGGGAAGCCCATGTCTGCCGTGTAGCGAGGAGGGAAAGTCGGCACGCCCACTAGGTGGGCGGGTCCCATCATGTCACATGTCTATTAGCGCGGTCAGCTGACCAATAGCTGTTTATGTCATGTGATCGCGTCATGTGATGGATCTCCGCGCATGTCATCTGACTTACACTCATTCCATAGAAGATATCGATGTTACACAAATGGGATTACGCTGGTAAGCTTCTGTCCACTTCATTTGTGAATACAGAATAATGCATGGGGATGAGTGAGAACGTGTGGCGCTATAGTGGCAAAATTTTATGGAGTATATAAAGTGAATGCGGCAAAGCCTAATTCTATATGGGGATCAGTGAAATATTGAAATTGCTAGAATTATATTCCACAAATTTATGGAATATATCTTACAATAGGCATGTCATATCAGGTTGTACATAAAGAGTATTGTTTACATTGGGCTCCCATACAGTGTATTCAAATGCCTATATGTTAATATGGTATAATAAGAATATATGTAGCAACATATGGGGGATATCTAACCTATATTTGATGGAGTATATGGTGGGGAGAGGGAATTATCTTACGCCTATGCTAACAAAAACTGTCAAAAGAGGATCGCTAGAACTATCAACCCATATAGGCATGGTCTGTATTGGAGAGAATCACCACGGATAGCAATGGGGTAAGACATAGTAATACTCCAAGAAGAAGTGTATTAATAGAAAGTATGGTAGTCCAATATCAATAAAGGGAGAGAGCTAAGACCTAAGGTTTGAGCAAAACTGGTATGACATATATGAAAGGTTATAGCTATAGGATAGTAATATTAATGCATATTGTACTTACAAGTAGGCTACAAAGGTAAAACCTTCATTTAGGCCTATCGGGCTCAGGGATTTGAGGCGATGTATCCATCTAGCCTCTAATTGTAAAAGTTTCTGATCAATATTACCCTGACGTGGTCCTATGTGAACCCGATCAATAGCCCAGAATCTAAGAGTATTGGCTTGTCCTCCATGGTGGAGTCTTATATGCCTCGAAATTGGAGTGTCTTTGCCTGTCGTAATCGAGCTTATGTGACTGGAGATTCTTCGTCTCAGTTGCTGTATAGTTTTACCAACATACAAGCGTGGGCAAGTACATTGGGCCACATACACAACCGCTGTGCTCTTGCAGTTAAAAAAGTGCCTGATGTGAAGAACCTCGTTGTTGGCTGGATTCAAAAATGTCTTGGTTTTAGGCATTAGGTGACAGAAGGAGCAGGAACCGCACGGATAAGATCCGGTAGTTGATTTCTTAGATTCCTGGGTTGAAGGTGGAGCTTCCATGAAATGACTGTGTACGAGGACATTCCGTAAATTGGGGCCCCTACGATACGTAATCGTTGGTCTATCAGCTAGTCTCTCCTTCAGGTCCGGATCCGCGGTAAGTATTGGCCAGTATCTGTGGAAAATCTTTTTAATGGTGTCCGCATATGCATCATAGGTACCAATGCATCTGATAATTTGCTGGGTAACTTGTGGCCTCTTATTTTGGAACAGAGTATTCCTCTCCGTGCCTTTAGCTCGAGAAAAGGCCCTGTATAGACATTTTTTGGGGTAACCCCTATTGCGAAATCTCCTATATAGATTATCACATTCCTTCCTAAAGGAGATGTCGTCGGAGCAATTCCTACGGGCTCTCAGGTATTGCCCAATGGGTATCCCTGATTTTAGAGGTGGAGGGTGCCAGCTCTGCCATTCAAGAAGATTGTTGGTGGAGGAAGGTTTCCGAAAAATGTCAGTCCTAAGGAAGCCTTGTGGGTCTATGTAAAGGGTCAAGTCCAAGAAATTAATTTGGCTCTCATGGATTTCTGAAGTAAACTTCATCCCTATATGGTTGTGATTTAGCTGGTCGACAAAGTCACAAAAAAGTGATTTTTCGCCTTCCCAAAGGATCAGTACGTCGTCGATATACCTGCCCCAGTATAAAATATACTGGGTGTAGTGGGATAGTTCGTCAGAGAACACAGTGGTATCCTCCCACCAACCAAGAAAGAGGTTCGCATATGAGGGCGCACAAGTCGCCCCCATTGCGGTCCCTCTAACCTGGTGGTAGAAGGATCCCTTAAATAAAAAATAATTCCTGGTAAGTATGAAATGTAGGAGTTTCAATAGAAATTTGTTGTGTTCCCTAAACTGCACTCCCTTCGTGTTCAGGAAGTATTCCACAGCTTTTAGCCCCAGATCGTGGTCAATGTTACTATACAGTGACTCCACGTCGAGACTGGCTATCATGGTCTGTGGGGTCAGTGTCAATTCCTGAACTTTCATGATGGTATCTTTCGTGTCTTGTAAAAAGGAAGGGAGCGCGGACACAAAAGGCTGCAGCATTCTATCGACATATTCACTGCAGGATTGTGTAAGGCAATCACACCCCGACACGATTGGTCTGCCTGGAATGGGCAGGCGTCCTTTGTGCACCTTAGGTAGGGCGTAGAATGTCGCAATCGTGGGGTGTGCCTTAAAAAGGGCCTTATATTCATCAATACTAAGCAGATTATCCGTAACTGCGTCTGTTAATAATTTATTTAGTTCTTTCACATACTCTTGTGTGGGGTCCGTCTTAAGAACTTCGTAGGTATGTCTATCCGACAGAAGTCTATAGACCATATCTACGTAATCTTTTGTGTCCATGATAACTGTGTTGCCCCCCTTATATGAGGGTTTCACTGTTAGGTCAAAGTCCGCTCTTAATTCCTCCATAGCCGCAATTTCTTCCGTACTAAGATTATGGAACTGTTGTTTTTTATCCATTTTTAATTTTTCAATGTCGTTGGTAACCAGTTGCACAAAGGTTTCAATATTACGATATTTAGAGAATGAGGGGGTATGTTTAGATCGTGGTTTCATATCAGTGAATGGTGCCCTCGCTGGGGGGGGGCCCGAATGATTTTCTTCCTCCAGAGTGAGCAAAGCTTCTAGTGCTTGTGTCTCTCTTTGTTTGAGTCTCTTTTTGTCCGTGTCTTCTTCTTTGTGCATTTTGTGAAGAGCAAGCTTGCGTGCAAATAGGTTCACATCTTTGATCCATAAAAATTTGTCGCTCAAAGGTGTAGGCGTGAATGTGAGGCCTTTTTGTAGGAGCGAAATAGTGGGAGGTGCTAGTGTTTTCGAAGAAAGATTAATGATAAGATTGTTAGGGGGGTTTGATACAGCGGGGCTAATCATTTCCCGTTGTATCCCCATTTCTCTCGGTCCCTCAGTTGTATGTTCGGGACCTGTGCTCCTAAAAAAGGAGAAGGAAGAGACACATTGGTTAAGTGCGGTAGAATCGAGGTCTGTGTGTTGGGAGGGGGTGGTTGAACTGGAGGGGCAATCGTGCGTTGTGGTTCCGTAATTCTCCTGAAATCCATATTTTTGGATAATATGTTCGTAGTGTTGGGAGGGTATTGTTGAGTAACTGATGGTGATGGAGAGAAGGAAGTGGATGGCTGTGTACCAGTGATTGTGCTGGTGAACACTGGGGAATTGTTTGTACCCGTACATTGTGCTATCTGATTGCTGGGGAGATTATCTCTATTTTTTGTAGTTCTCTTATTGCGAGGAGATCTACGATTCTTATAGTTTTTGCGTTTGGTCCCTCCTGTATGAGGAGATTGAGCTATGGTTGGGTCTTCTGTACTGGAAAAGTCGGATTCAGAGATATCTGTATAGAGTGGTCTAGGAGTGTAGCTTTTATTGCGCTTCTGATTAGTTCCCTGTCGGTACACTTGACCTGTTTCAAAGTCTTTTCTGTCCCTCAGGTATTTTTGATGCTTCTTCTCTTTTATGTCTTTAACAAGGGTGTCTATGTATTTCTGAAGTTTATTTTCTAGACTCACAAAGTCCGGATGTTGGTTAAATGTTTGTATCTCCTGTATTTCCTTTTGTAATTTATCCTGTAGTTTAAGGAGATGGTTTTTTTCATATGCATGTAGATATTCTATCATGCGTAAGGAATTATCCGTTAGAACGGTCTGCCATCCTCTTAAAAATTCAGGATCACCCTGATGTGAATTGGGGTTTATCTGTATTCGGAGACCCCTGTATACCAATTTTTGACTTAAATAGGTTTCGAAGCTCACAACTTCCCAACTTGCTCTGATATATTGTTTATAGGTTTTATATATATCGTTAAACGCTAGATGGATATTACTTTGACTTATGGGTAGGTCCTCCGTAGAGAACACTTGAATGGCTTGTTGGGTTATGCTTTCCAAGTTCAGAGCTTGTGATAGGAATCCTGCCATAACATATAGCCAATTTGGCAAGATAAGACACTCCAATAAGAGATAGGATAACTGGGCTATTGGGTACTGCTATTGCCAAGACAATAGGAAATAGCAAAGAAGGGTTACAATCTCAATATGCATGCAAATATCTACACTCCCGACGAGGGAGGGAAGAATATCATGAAGGAGCAGTGCTCCAGGGTCCAAAAAATGGGGATTAAACCCCTAGCTAGCGAATATAATACAAAAACCAAAGGACCTTATGTGTCGGCAGGGATGTGAGACTCAATGATATTTACAAATTTGCCACTGGCAAACTAGATTACCCATATCCAGACACATATATTGTGTGTTTAAAACGTAACTTTTATTTTTAGGCTCTTAGTAGTGCCAAAATTAATGGCAAAATAGGGTGCTTTCGAGGCATATAAGACTCCACCATGGAGGACAAGCCAATACTCTTAGATTCTGGGCTATTGATCGGGTTCACATAGGACCACGTCAGGGTAATATTGATCAGAAACTTTTACAATTAGAGGCTAGATGGATACATCGCCTCAAATCCCTGAGCCCGATAGGCCTAAATGAAGGTTTTACCTTTGTAGCCTACTTGTAAGTACAATATGCATTAATATTACTATCCTATAGCTATAACCTTTCATATATGTCATACCAGTTTTGCTCAAACCTTAGGTCTTAGCTCTCTCCCTTTATTGATATTGGACTACCATACTTTCTATTAATACACTTCTTCTTGGAGTATTACTATGTCTTACCCCATTGCTATCCGTGGTGATTCTCTCCAATACAGACCATGCCTATATGGGTTGATAGTTCTAGCGATCCTCTTTTGACAGTTTTTGTTAGCATAGGCGTAAGATAATTCCCTCTCCCCACCATATACTCCATCAAATATAGGTTAGATATCCCCCATATGTTGCTACATATATTCTTATTATACCATATTAACATATAGGCATTTGAATACACTGTATGGGAGCCCAATGTAAACAATACTCTTTATGTACAACCTGATATGACATGCCTATTGTAAGATATATTCCATAAATTTGTGGAATATAATTCTAGCAATTTCAATATTTCACTGATCCCCATATAGAATTAGGCTTTGCCGCATTCACTTTATATACTCCATAAAATTTTGCCACTATAGCGCCACACGTTCTCACTCATCCCCATGCATTATTCTGTATTCACAAATGAAGTGGACAGAAGCTTACCAGCGTAATCCCATTTGTGTAACATCGATATCTTCTATGGAATGAGTGTAAGTCAGATGACATGCGCGGAGATCCATCACATGACGCGATCACATGACATAAACAGCTATTGGTCAGCTGACCGCGCTAATAGACATGTGACATGATGGGACCCGCCCACCTAGTGGGCGTGCCGACTTTCCCTCCTCGCTACACGGCAGACATGGGCTTCCCTGCCCACACGCCTATTGGTCACTCATAGGGATAAGCCTATAATGATTTAGAATAGGAACAAGCCTATTACGTCTCACTGGATGGGAGGTCGATCTCTACTCTCTATCCTCATTGGCTAGCGTTGTACTCAATGGGAGGGACTTAGTCCTTATATACTCGGCGGTATCTCGCCGCGTTCATTATTAGCCCAGACCCCTGATGAAGCCAGTATACCTGGCGAAACATGTCGGGGGGCTAATATAGTCTACTTTTTAACTAGCAGTGTCTCACTCTCTAGGTAGCCAGGGCTATATACGTACAGTTTAGTTCACCAGGGATTCAAGTGTGTATGTGTGCTATATAACCAATTACAAAATGGGCTGTGACTGAGTCTGCTGAGTGTGTCCAAATAGAGTTCTGGGGGTATTCTGGTACTACAGTGTGGATGAATGGAAATATATATTCACAGTCTGCAGCTGTGATTCTTTACTAGATATCAACACAGTATTAGGATTAGCTCCCAGTCTGCGATAGTAATCCTGAGTTGGCACAGTTGCCATCATATACAATAAGTACTCCGATTTGTAATACCTCCTATACACCTGCCGTAGAGGTCGTCACATACCTGACCTCTAGCTACGACACAGGTGTAAAATAAGTGACTGTCACCTTTTCATAAGCAACTGTTATCTACACAGGAGTGAGTGTTACTAATCAGAGAGGGATACCTTGCGGCGACTCAGATAGTACAGCCACAAGTACAACAACTATATATAGTACCGCTATTGACACATCATTAGTTCACCTAGCCTGGCCACAACTATGAGTATGTGTGACACTGTGTTTTTAATTATTGCGTTTGTTTGAGCACCCTATTTTGCCATTAATTTTGGCACTACTAAGAGCCTAAAAATAAAAGTTACGTTTTAAACACACAATATATGTGTCTGGATATGGGTAATCTAGTTTGCCAGTGGCAAATTTGTAAATATCATTGAGTCTCACATCCCTGCCGACACATAAGGTCCTTTGGTTTTTGTAAGGTATTGCAAATCAGCTCCATTTATCTATATGTTGCAATACCGCTTCAAACCATGGTCAGGTGTGGCGCTGTTTTTAGAAGAAAGCAGCCATTATTTTTCAACCTTTAAGTCTATTAATATCTGCATGACACAAGATACAACCCCATCTCTGATGTAAAGTCTAGAATCCTTGCCGCCATTAAAATCCATCAAACAATTCTCAAAAACCAGTACTAAATGAATACAGCTCTCCTCTAGTACATTACCTGTCACACGTCCATTACATAAGATTTAGGTCATCTCTAATATCTGTGATGGGTTGGACAGTCCTTGTTCTGATGTTACTACAACACAGATTTGATGTAGTTACTGTACTGAATCTTTGGAACAAAGATTAGACCTTTCAGTCTCTATATAAGATATGAGATTATGGCTAATCGTCCCTGACCCTATAGCATCATTGTTCAGTAACCCATCATATCTGTCTCTGCAATCTGTCTCCCCAATTTTTATTGTGAGTTAATATTTTATATCAAAATGCAGCGTTGAATGTGACCATCAATGTACAAATATTAGAGGTAGTAAGAAAAATTTGGATCCATAATCTCGTTCCAATTTAAATTCCATTGGGAAGGATTTTATCTCCAGTTCTCTCTTAACCATCAAAGGATTATTATATAGGCTGTTTGGGTGGTAGCCCAGGGCCCGAGCCTTCTAGGGGGCCACCCAATCCACCCACCAAATTTTATACTGAGAATGACCTTCACCCATGAGATCCTCATACATCTGTTCCTGCTCTCATTATACAAGTACGCAAGAGCCATTTCAGGACCTTTGAAGGTCCTCCAAAAGTCCTGAAAAGCCAGATTGAAAGCAGAAGAAGGGACACATCCTCCATTCTCCAAGAAGCTGATTCTAGTACCAGATGTAGGAAGTGATCCCAGACTTGTAGGGGCTATAATATTCATACAGCCCAGGGCCCATGGCAGTCTTAATCCACCCCGGCTCTTGACTTATTGGGGCAGATTTACTTACCCGGTCCAGTCACGATCCAGCGGCGCGTGTTCTCCGACGCTGATTCAGGTTCTGCCGGGATTCACTAAGGTCATGCGCCCAATGTCCACCACGTGTCGCTGCTGCACTGAAGTCCGCCGGAGTTCACCTTCTCCATCTCGGTGTATGTGAGTGCTATTCTTGCGACACAAATTCCTTTTTTAAATTCTGCGGTTTTTCCGAATCTGGCGGGTTTTCCGGCGGCCACGCCCCCCCCCCCCCCCCATTTCTGTCGTGTGAAAGCCGGCGCTGATGCGCCACAATCCGATCAAGTGCTCCAAAATCCCGGGGCAATTCGCCGCAAATCGGAAATATTCGGGAAACCCATCAAAAATGCACAATTCGGACTCTAAGTAAATGAGCCCCATTGACTTGCAGAAATCTATGAATGGTAAAAAAAAAATTAACTAAGGATCTACTGGTTTTAAAGGAAACCTACCACTTGAAGTGGCAGGTATAAGGGGGAACTACCGAGCACCAGCTGAGGGTGAGCTGGTGCCGGAGCTTAGTTTTGTTAGTGTTTTAAACCGCAGCATCGCGGTTTAAAACACTTTTTAAACTTTATGGCCGAAGCTGCTTCGGCGCAGGGAGGTACTCGCTCGGCGCACCATGCTCCTTCACTTCCTATGTAGCCGCGGGCACGGTTGCGCGCATGGTGCCCCTAGCGCGTACCTCCCTGCGCCGAAGCAGCTTCGGCCATAAAGTTTAAAAAGTGTTTTAAACCGCGATGCTGCGGTTTAAAACACTAACAAAACTAAGCACCGGCACCAGCTCACCCTGAGCTGGTGCTCGGTATGTCCTTCTTATACCTGCCACTTCAAGTGGTATGTTTCCTTTAAATATTCCTAAGCACCTCCAGGGGCTAAGTAATCCGTTACCAGTGCTGTGCGTCTGAACCCCAGTAATGTAGATATGTGGATGGTTAATCCTATATTCACTAATATGGGACTACTGCAAGAAATCAGCAGTAAATTATGGCAAAATTATGGTTAAAAACCATATGCAAAGCCACATAAAAAAATGAACCAACCATAACAGAAATCTGCATGAAATATATGCATCAAACCCTATTTTCTGCGGATTTACATGTGGTATTTGTATATGACAGGCCGCCACGTGTGCAGTTAGCCTATGGCAGCTATGTTCCGCACCTTTATGGAAGCGAAGGCATCACTGGTCTGTCATGTGCACTAAGGCTCCATTCACATGAAACACTTTAGGTGACTTTTAGGCCCGTTCCACACTTGCGAGTGTGATGCGATGAACTCGCATCACACTCGCAACGCAAGCTGCCGGGAACGCACGGCCCGAACGCTGCACCGCGGGAGTGAACTCAGCATCTAAGAAATGGATTACAATCAGTCAGTACTTCTCCCCTTTAAAGGGGGTAACAATTATTGGCACAACCCTAAAATACTTTGAAACGCTAAGATTAAGAAATTCCAAATTACTTTATTATATTGTATTATACAGTAGTAACTTTTTAAAAACTGTTTAACTACTAGTGCGCCTAAATACACAGGACTGCCTGGTACACAGCACCATCTAGTGGCACATACATGTATAGCATCTTCTAGGACACTGAATCCAATTGTACATAATACTTTATATAGACAGAGGTCCCCAACCGCCGGTCCGCGGACCAGGACCGGGCCGTTGGGGTCTATCAGCCGGTCCGCGCAGGGGGCCGCGGCTCTGCTCCCCCCGTTGAGTTGTCGGCTCAGGCTCCAGGCCAAGGCCTCGTCCACAGGGAGCATCCCCGAGCTGATGCCATTGTTGCACCTCACACAACACACGGGGCCCCGGGAGCGCCCGCGGGTGAACTGCTGCCTCCCCACTGGCTACAAGACGTGACCGCTGTGCTGTGCCGCTACTGCCGCGGGGGCTTGTGGGTAGCACCGCGCACTCCCACGTCCTCTCAGTTGGCTCCGGGGACAGATGGCGCCCACAACCCGCCGCGTCTCCTCCTGCACGGGGTGGGGGAGCAGCTGAGGGAGGGGAGGCTGCCTCTACACACAACCTCACCCCACCCTGCCTCCACTACTACTGCGGCACCCCATGTCACCTGCCGCAGGTGCTGTCACACACACTGGCTGATAACAGCGGGCAATAGCTGACTAGCTACATGCCAAGCTCTCTGCCATCAGCAGCATAGCCTGCACCCCTCATATATCCCCCCATACACTATAACCTATAGATGAAGGCTGTGACCTTGGGGTCAGGGTAATGTCACATATATTGACCTTCTATGAGAAGCTGCAGGTCGCTGAGCACTTCTCACTGCATCTTATGTCACCTCTTGTTTGGCTCAGTTCACACTAGAAGGCAAGTGCTGGTCACTAATGGGTGAAATCTTCTGCAGTCACATGCACTGATGACCCCCCCACCCATAGGATCCTTTGTATAATGTATGGGTGCGACAACCATAGCCCCATAGATCACAGTATATACCCTGGAGACCACCTGCCAGGCTGTGTCATGTCCACTGATGGCCCATGCAGGGATACAACATAAGAGAGGTGAGGGTAAGCAGCTGATCGGTGAGGGTCCAGCTGCTAAAATGGAACTCCCTAAAAATCTGGAGAACGTGGGGTCTTGTTCTTACTAATGGTTGAGAATGTGGCCTCTATGAGAGTGTGAGAATTTTTATAGAATGTAGCTCACACAGAAATGTGAACCTGTTCAAGCTGATGTTTTATGAGTTATGAGTCAGTACGGGACCCCCTCTCTCCAGAATGCTGGGGGGCAAACAGTCGGACCTTCACCAATCACATCATTCTCACCTGTCCTGTAAATAGGGAATAACAATCAAACTTTATACAATCACTTTACACTGGTTTCACATTGAAACCTTTTTTTTAATCAATGATTTTTTCACAGAACCCATTTTGCCCTATGGACACACACAGATTGGTTTTCTCTTCCTGGACTCAGTGATTTGTCACTGATATCTTACTGACCCATTCCTTTCAATGGGCTTTTTTAACACTTCAGTTTTTTTTCCTCTGATCCAGTGTTGTCAGTGAACACAAAAAGAACAAGTGAAAAAAAACTGATGTGTGAAAAAGCCCATTGAAATGGGTCACTAAGGCATCAGTGGCAAATCATTGTCCAGGAAGAGAAAACCAATGTGAATGTGTCCATAAGCCAAATGAGTTCAGTGTAAAATCCCTGATGTGAAAAAATCCACCCTAACACAGCAAAACTGCAGCTCAACTCCCCCTGGGACCTAGCATCATAAGGGTGCGTTCACACGTTCCTTGGCGGTATTCTGTATGCATTTTATACTACATGGCGATACGCTGTATGCATTTTGCATTGCTTTATTTTTACACCAAACCGATATGATGGATCTGGTCCGGACACTCCCTGATATCTTATATTATAAGCTCCACCCCTCCATAACCCCACCCCATATGACCAAAGCCCCGTCCCCACCCCACCGGGCCATGGAAAACTGGTCTAGCTTAAAGCCGGTCCCTGGTGCAAAAAAGGTTGGGGACCTCTGATATAGAGGATTCAGTTGTGGACACTCTGGACCCCGTAGCAGCTATTATGGTTGATACCCCTGTGGTTATACTCCAACTATGGGGGCGTTACCAGAGCCCATCTATGCTGTAGCTTCACTGGCTCTTACACTGTACAGGAGCACTTTCTACTCCCCTACTGTGTGAGATTACAGCAGGCAGAGGGAGAGGAAAGTGATGAGGTAGCAGTGGGAGGGGCAGATGGATAATAATTACAATTACCATTGCTGACTGCATCTATAATTAAGTGTCCTTAGTTTATCTGGTATGAATTTGAAGGTAGATTTTCTTTAAATTGTTGGCTAGACAGTTCTGGGTGATGATGAAGGGTGGGCCCATTATTTGGCCATTATTTTATCTGCTGGGCCCAAGAAACCCCATTCCAACACTGAGCAAAAAGTTTGGCTTTACCCTGGATTCATGGTAGAATTTTTTTTCTAACTTTATTTCTATGTGAAAGCATCTGAGGATATTTACTTAGTTAGCGGGTTTAAAAAAAAGTTCAATCAGAGAATGCATAGACAGTCCCGAGGAGAGACAATAATGATATTTTACCGTAAAAAGACATTGAAGTCATTTTTGATGTCTTAGACAGACCCTGCTATGAAATGCTCCAGAGCTCGGCTATTCTCCAGATCAAACCTTTTGTTCACAAAAAGGAACTTTGAGGTTTGAGATCAGACTATCCTACAAAGTACAGATTTCCAGCAGGTTCCTGAGATTGGTGGTATAGGCACAACCTAATCTTCAGATACCCAGGTAATTCCATGTTTTACATTGTAGAAAACACTGTACTGTCAAAATTGTAGACAGGAATAGGAAGTGAACCCATTGGGGCAGATTTACTTACCCGTTCCATTCGCGATCCAGCGGCGCCTTCTCTGCGGTGGATTCGGGTCCGGACGGGATTCACTAAGGCAGTTCCTCCGCCGTCCACCAGGTGGCGCTGCTGCGCTGAAAAGCATCAGAACGCGTTGGAGTTCACCGGCTCGGGCTGAGTGAAGGTAAGTGCAAGCTCCGCGACAGATTTTCCGTTTTTAAATGCAGCGTTTTTTCCGAATACGTCGGGTTTTCGTTCGGCCACGCCCCCCGATTTCCGTTGCGCGCATGCCGGCGTCGATGCACCACAATCCGATCGCGTGCGCCAAAATCCCGGGGCAATTCAGGGAAAATCGGTGCAAATCGGAAATATTCGGGTAACATGTCGGGAAAACGCGAATCGGGCCCTTAGTAAATGACCCCCATTGTGATAAATGGAGGATGGTGCTCCGAATCTACTTCCCTATTTAAAAACCTCAATGGTTGTTAATTCAGCCGTGACCACAGAAAGTGCATGCGGTCAAACTGTGCCAAATTATACACCTTCCATGCAGACTCATCAAGCAGCTTTGCTTTATTAACTATTACCATAGAGGTGGTGTAATCGATGGCGTTTGGGCTGGAGAAATTTGCAGTGAATTAGTTAATGATAGGTTCCCGGATGCTGCACAGCGAGTCATATTATCTCACAATCATTATCTGTGCGATTACAGTTAATTAAACTTACAGTCTCCCTATAGAAAACTCTTCAGTTTTATCTGGTTGCTTAATGAATGTCTGTGTTTTTTCTATCTAATTGTCCTATAATCATCAAATCAAACTTGAAATGGTTTTGTTTCACACAAGAATGCGTCATCTCCATCAACAAATATTAATATGTTTCACTCTAGAAAATTATCTCCTAAACGGATCTCTGGCAATTATAAATGAGACAATACTATTCTGCAGACACAAAATGCATTAGCTCGGATAGTGTGTACACAAGTAGGGAACGGGTAGCAGATCAGCACAAAGTCAAAAAAATAAACACTGCAAAATGCATGTTAAAGGGGACTTCTGGGTGATGAATATTCAGGACCTTCACGATAGGATATCAAGGTTTGAGTCTAATATTTAGCACCCCAGACCTGTCAGCTGACAGCAGATGCACCAGCTAAGGAAGTAGAGGCAGCTAAGCTGTAGTACACCAGTTTGTTTGCAGAACGGAGGTTTGTTCTCTTTCTTAAAGGAAATCTATCAGCAGAATCTATCATGATAAAACAATGATACTAAGGGCTCATTCAGACTGCCAGGTGCTCACCTGGACCGCATCCCGGGCGAGCATAGGGCCGGGTGGAGGAGGTGGGAGGGTTTAGCACTCTTCACCCCTTCACCCTCTGTCAGCAGACAAGCGGACGGGCCGCAAATCTACCAAACTAAAGGCCAAGTTCTATACTTTGCGGCACGTCACCCAACTTGGTGATGGTGTGGTGACATTGTGAGCTCACCGCACCATCACTATTAGACATAGAAGTCTATGGGGGCTGTAATATAGTCGCAAATCATGCAACCACATCAATACCCCCTAAACATAAGCCCTGAAGGGTGCCCCCGACTGTATAAGGCTGCTGCTGCTCAGTCCCTCCCATAGCTGAGCCTTTATAGGGCAGGCACTGGGCCTGCACTTCCTCTTGCCCGCGCCATCTTCAAGCTGTCCCTCCCTCCCTCCCTACTGTTACTTGGTTTTTGTTTTTTGATGTTTTCGGTTTTCAGTGATCATCTCAAGTCACAGCTGACGGAAAATGTGAATTGATGTGGATTTTGCCCGGAAGTCGAAGTGCTGATTCGGGAGTCCGGTTGAGCAAACCGCTTCGGGCAGCGATGGTTTACAAAGAGATGGATGAAAATTGGGGTTAATTTTTTAAAAGTATTAAGTAATAATTGTTTTCGGAGATCATCTCAAGTCACAGCTGAAGGAATATGAGAATTGATGTGGAATTTGCCCGGAAGTCGAAGTACTAATTCGGAAGTCCGGTTGAGCAAACCGCTTCGGGCAGCTATGGTTTTCAAAAGAGACGGACGGAGATTGTGGTTAATTTTGAGTATTAAAGTAATAATGGTTTTCGGTGATCATCTCAAGTCACAGCTGGCGGAAAAAAGAATTGATGTGGATTTTTTCGGAAGTCGAAGTGTTGGTTCGGGAGTCCGGATGAACAAACCACTTCGGCAGCTATGGTTTCCAAAGAAACGAACAGAGATTGCGGTTGATTTTGAGAATATTAAAATAATAATAATTGTTTATCAGCAATAAATAGCTGTGACCTTTTCTGCCCAACAGGAGCCTCGTGTCATCATTTCTTAGTTATGTTTAGTTATAAATGGTTTATGGGGTTAATGTTACGGGTAGGATTATGTATCTTTACTAAAGTGCCTTAATGTGGAGTTAAATGGGTAATGTTTACTACCTCCCAGTCTTCATGTGCTACTGCAGGTTAGTAGGACAGTGTATTCAGTAGCATTTATACAGCATATGTTGATAATGTCCTATCTTGTATAAATATGAGAGAAAATACAAATCGTGGTTTAAAACTTAGCTTTTACTGAATTTGTTTAAGAGTGAACAAGCAGTAATCTGGCTTATAAGAAATTATGTCGACGCACGGTTGCCCATCTGAAAAAAATAGGAAAAGACAAAGCAAGTGTGAGCTGAGTGGCTTCCTTCTTAAAGTTAAGGTGTATTGATATGGCTTAGAGTGAAAAGGGAAGCTCACCTCCGTGGGCTGCACATCTTGATATGTAGCAGGTTAGGGTCTATACTCAAGTATCCGAGGTTTCCTCGGTGGAGGTGCCAAAGAACAAGAGGTCAGTGGGATAATTATGGGCACCCTATGTCCATATAGAGTATAGAAAGAGAAAATGAAAAGAGAAGGAAACAAGGTGTTGTAACTAGAGGCATGGGAGGCAAAGGTCAGGCATGACTGTCACTCTCCCTGTTAATGCCCTGAATTCAATTTCTTGTATACCCTGTTAGCCTAAACTCGGGGTTGTGGCCCTAATTGACCACGAACCCCGACTGGAACCTTACCCTAGTCTTCTGGCCCTGTTATTGGACCTAGTCTAGGGGTATCGTCCCAGTCAATTCAGTGTGTACAGACGGTATAGTAGATGTTCCGTATGTACAAAAAGTGTATTGGATGATCCTTATGGCACGTCTGACTGTAGGTTTACCAACCAATTTGTTTCCTCACTAGGGAAATCACCACATTACCACTATAACGCAAGGGATTTTTGTATCACCCTAGCACCAACTACCAGTATAGTGCAAGGTAAGAAAATACACTGTATATTACATAATATCACTTTTTGCATACTGTTTGTAGGTTACACATACCTGAACATATACCAGTTACATTGTTTACCATATTTTTCCCATTAGGGTGCTTCCAATGCGGACCTTATTATCCCCTGATGAGCCCAAAAGGGTGAAACAGGCCCTGTCGGGATTTGGTTGCGCAATTGCCCTTTGGATATACCCCTTGCCATAAGGATCATCCAATACACTTTTTGTACATACGGAACATCTACTATACCGTCTGTACACACTGAATTGACTGGGACGATACCCCTAGACTAGGTCCAATAACAGGGCCAGAAGACTAGGGTAAGGTTCCAGTCGGGGTTCGTGGTCAATTAGGGCCACAACCCCGAGTTTAGGCTAACAGGGTATACTAGAAATTGAAGTCAGGGCATTAACAGGGAGAGTGACAGTCATGCCTGACCTTTGCCTCCCATGCCTCTAGTTACAACACCTTGTTTCCTTCTCTTTTCATTTTCTCTTTCTATACTCTATATGGACATAGGGTGCCCATAATTATCCCACTGACCTCTTGTTCTTTGGCATCTCCACCGAGGAAACCTCGGATACTTGAGTATAGACCCTAACCTGCTACATATCAAGATGTGCAGCCCACGGAGGTGAGCTTCCCTTTTCACTCTAAGCCATATCAATACACCTTAACTTTAAGAAGGAAGCCACTCAGCTCACACTTGCTTTGTCTTTTCCTATTTTTTTCAGATGGGCAACCGTGCGTCGACATAATTTCTTATAAGCCAGATTACTGCTTGTTCACTCTTAAACAAATTCAGTAAAAGCTAAGTTTTAAACCACGATTTGTATTTTCTTGGATAATTCATAGTGGGTTTAACCGTTTCTACCAAGCATTTTGGGTTGAAACACTTTTGGATACTCTTGTATAAATATGGAAGACTCCCAGTTGTGAGGGCAGCTTAAAGGAAATCTACCATCAAAATCCATCATTATAAACCAGGGTACCTTACTCATAGATCCAGACAGCGTGACTATGGTAATCTTCTTATATACATTATCAATGGTCTCCATCCTTACAAAATAAACGTTTTAAATTATGCTAATGAGTCCGAAGGGCTCTGGGGGATGTTTCCGTGCTGCAGCTTCACAGGGTGTTACAATGTGCAAAGCAGGTCTCCCTTCCCCTTGCACTTTCTGCTGCTAGATTAAACAGGCAGAGGAAGGAGGCAGAGAGCAGGGAAAGGTGAAGCATGTTCTGCTGATTGTTTAGTACAAGAACAGCAGCATTTAGAAGAAAAAAAAGTTTTTTTGAATATTCAAATAAACCTGAAGTGCTTTGCAGAGCACCTGTAAGCTTGTCTGTCGTCTGGCAGGGGATCAGTCAACTAGTTGATTGTAAAGCAACTGTACTTTTCTGAAATTTGGCAAAAGCACCTTTGGAATATTTATGTAATGGGCATTGGGAACCTGTTCTTGTTGAAAAATAGTCATACTGACAGGTTCCCTTCAAGGTACAAGGCTCCCAACTATAAATGATGCCACCGATGAAGTATGTTATAACTGTAAGGTTAATCCAGCGACAAAGGTGACCTCCACTACATTTCTAGTTGCGTATAGTGTTACCTGTCCCAAATCTCAGTCAATGAAGCCAATTTACATTGCCAATCAAAACCGCAATTCACAAGACTCCAAACAATCAATGGTAAATAATGAAACTATGGCTGATCTTGATTCTTTACCGCCATAATAATCCGATAATGGAAATACAACTTGTAGTAGGACTAAACGGGTGAAGTTCAATTTCCTGAAAAAGTTTTATAGGGGAGAAGCTCAGCAGTCGCGTACAGTGTATTTTCATGTCACCTGGGCAGGTTACAGGAGACCTGTAAGGCCAAATTCACACAACATCTACTGGATTTTGAGATTGTCATCCCTATATTGCATCAGAAAACTTTGGGTTGAGCTTCAGTGTTTTCTTCTGCATTTTAACATAGTATTTGTATATATTGCGTTATTAATGGCCTAAGGTTTGTGGGGAAAAACATACTTTTAAGAAATTATTTGTGTAGGTACACGTTATATACAGCGGCAGAATACTTTCTATGTAAAATACACACTAAATATGGACAGTCTGTCATCTGTATCATAATTTATGTGGTTATTTTCATAATTAACAGTGATCTGCTATTTATTTGTGTTAAAACTACAACTCCCAGCATGCCTCAACAATGTGCGGCTGTCAAAGGCATGCTGGGAGTTGTAGTTTTACCAGACGTGGAGTCTCCTAGGTTGTAAATCGCTGTAAATTTGTAGTTATCGTCCTTCAGAGATGTGTGAGGTTTGTCATGTATTAGTGCGGTGCTGTGTAGTTACATCCAGCAGCAGTCATACAGAAGGCGGCTCCTGGAATAGCTACAAGGACGCGCTACTGTCAGGAACAATAAAGCTACGAGCGTTTGAACTGACAGCGGGGACAAGATGGCAGCGTCCGTTCTGGGATCAGTGCTGCGCAGCGCCCGGCAGGTTAGTGGAAGGACAGAGGGAGAGTCATGCATCGTGATATACAGGGGCAGGAGGACAATGTGTGGATGGTTATGTATCATGATATACAGGGGTGAAGCTGTAGCTTGTCTTACCAACCTGGTCGGTGCCCTGGTCAGTCCCTTCCGCAGGGTGAAAGTGCCTTGATCAGTGCCCTCTGCAGGGTGAGGGTGCCCGCCGCAAGGTAAGGGTGCCCTGGTCAGTGCCCTCTGCAGGGTGCCCGCCGCAGGGTAAGGGTGCCCTGGTCAGTGCCCTCTACAGGGTGAGGGTGCCCGCCGCAGGGTAAGGGTGCCCTGGTCAGTGCCCTCTGCAGGGTGAGGGTGCCCTGGTCAGTGCCCTCTGCAGGGTGAGGGTGCCCGCCACAGGGTAAGGGTGCCCTGGTCAGTGCCCTCTGCAGGGTGAGGGTGCCCGCCACAGGGTAAGGGTGCCCTCTGCAGGGTGAGGGTGCCCGCCACAGGGTAAGGGTGCCCTGGTCAGTGCCCTCTGCAGGGTGAGGGTGCCCGCCACAGGGTAAGGGTGCCCTGGTCAGTGCCCTCTGCAGGGTGAGGGTGCCCGCCACAGGGTAAGGGTGCCCTGGTCAGTGCCCTCCGCAGGGTGAGGGTGCCCGCCACAGGGTAAGGGTGCCCTGGTCAGTGCCCTCCGCAGGGTGAGGGTGCCCTGGTCAGTGCCCTCTGCGTTAGTGGTGCCCTGCGCTATGTGATGGCCCTCTCCTTTGTGGGGCCTCCTGTAGCACTGCCCTGGTATTGCCCTGTACACTTTACCAACACCTCCTTAGTTAGCAATTCCTTACTGTAACAATGCCACCCGCACAGTAATGTTGACGTGCCACAGTTAGGACTCCTCTACACAATTAGGATGCCAGCAGTTATTGTGATATGACAGTAGCACCCAAGGAAAACTTGTTTGTTATTGTCTTTGCTGGCGGCAGGATATATAAGCCACAACCCCTCCAGACTACAGGCCGTTATACTGCATCTCGTGTCACAGCCCCCGGATGGGAGAGCAGGGTCACTGAAACAAAAATTACTAATTGACTTTTTTCCATTATTGTGCAGATGTTCAAATAGAAGTCAGTGTAATAAAGCAGAGTATGTCTTACTTATGTCCTGTTATGATTATTTTTGCTTAACCCTATGCAGTTGCTCTCGTTCTCCCCGGTCACCTGTTCAAACCAAGTAAGATGTTACTATGTGGACTGGAGGATGTTGCGAGATGTGAAGAGGAGGAAGATGGCCTTTGAATATGCAGATGAGCGGCTGAGGATCAATGCCCTGCGGAAAAACAACATTCTCCCTAAGGAACTACGGGTAGGATATGGCTAAAAACTTGTTGCTCATGGGGGTGCACATTGTTCTGAATTCAATGACCTGTTCTAAGGATCGGATGTCAGAATGTTAACAAAGAAAGGAGTTTCTGGGACTAACTCTTCCTTCTTGTTTTGCAGGAAGTGGCAGATAAAGAGATTGCGGCGCTACCAGTGGACAGTTGTCCTGTACGGATCCGCAACCGTTGCGTCCTTACCTCCCGACCGCGCGGCGTGAAGAGGAGATGGCGCCTAAGTAGAATTGTATTCCGCCATTTAGCTGATCACAATCAGATGTCTGGTATTCAAAGGGCCATGTGGTAGACAGCGGGATACAAAGTTATTAATTCCTGAATTCTATTGTCTACAATACATCCTGAAAACCATTGTCTTTTTTTATATTGTGTGCATGTTAAATGTAAGTCGCTCTTCAATAGCTGTGCTCTGTGTTGTTTCATTTTCTTTCAAGTGGTAACTAAGTTTCCCATTTAGCCCAGTGTCTCACAAGCGATTTTGTTCAATCTTACATGTTTCATGGGCCTACCAAAAAAACTGAGGCAAACGCTGAGCATTTGGACTCCTGCTCGTGTGCAACAGCCTTATGCCTCATTCACACGATCATATAGGAGTCCCTGATCCAGCCACATCATTTGCGGCCAGATCTTGGCCCCCATATAGGTCTATGGCACCCAATCTCACCACACTGTGACCACTCGGCTTTAAATAGAGAGGAGGCGATGAGTGCTAACTCCCCCTCCCATCGTGTGCTACCCCTGGGATCTGGTCCAGGCGAGCACACTGCTGTGTGAATGAGGCCTTAGAGACAAAACCATCTATATTAGTTGCACTGTGAAAGAAGGGGCAAACTGCTTGCACAGGTATTTGTGTCCATGCCGGATGTGTCGCACGTGACCCTTTTGTGGCGTGCTACATGCAACACAAATTTCTGCAGTGAAGGGGGCTTTCTGGTCTGGCCTGCCGCCAGCACCCGGGCAAGTGCTGGAGGGGCCCACTTGGGCCCCCAGATCAATTGTACCAGTATCACTTCAAGACACTGGTACAAATGATCACCATCCGGCTTGATTACTTTTCTGCCTCTATGCTGCGCTCCCGACAAGAAGCACAATCCAAAACTCACCTTTCCTCGTTCCCCCAAAGCGGCGCTCTGCACTGTATGTGACGGCTCTGAAGCCGGCGCACATCATAACATCAGATCACGTGTGTCGGCGCGTACACCAGGCACATGCCGAAGAAAGATGGCGGCTGCAGGTGCTGCTTCGGGGAAACGAGGAAAGGGGAGTTATTTTTCTTTCCCGGAGGTGGGGCAGTGTGTCCACAGGGGGAGGGGGGGGCAGTATGGCTACTGGAGGGCGACCCACGAAGGGGCCCACTAAGGCTCTGTCGCCCATGGGTCCACTAAAACCTGGAGTCAGTGCTTAGTTGGACCATGTGCCAGATTTAACAAGCAAAGCCCTAGAGAATTGTGTCGCACTCCCTATGTTAAAGGTGCACCAAATAAAAAAGTGCTGCAGGGCAGGGAGTGCCAGATTTATGAAAACGTGCACCATGAATCTGGCGCCTCCTGCACACTACACAGGCAAACTGCACATAGTACAGACTGCACTGTTCTTAGTAAATGTGCCGCATTGTTTTCATAACATGAGTAAAGAATCACGGAGACAGAGTTGATGAGGGGGGTATGGAAAGGGCTCTGCTACTTCCTTTTCCGGACCTGCACCCAACTATCAGAATCCAGAAAGTGGGCCCTTCTTGGACCCCAGGACAACACTTAGAATGTAAGTGATATCCTTCTCATGGGGACCCCTCATTGTATGAAGCAGATCCCATCTGAAACTGGACGTAGCGGTTATTTTTTTTTTTTATTAAAGTAAATCTACCAATTAAAAATCCATAATTATAATCCAGGGACGCTTACTTATAGATCCAGGAACCGCGACTGTTACTCATATGTTATCCATGGCCTCCTATTTTCTAAAATCAACTTTTACAATACATTTTCAAATTATAATTTCATAATTATAATCAACTCTGGGAGGGAGTGGTGATATCACAGACCCTCAGAGCTGTAGCTTTACCCTCATCCTGCACTTCCTGCTGCAAGATTACACAGGCAGTCGGAGAAAGCAGAGGGTTGGCAAGACATGTTCTGCTCATTGTAACAGTCAGTAAATCTGCAACATGGTGGGACTCATTAGCATAATTATAAAAGTTGATTTGAAAAGGAAGGCAGCCAGGGATAGCAAATATAGATCCAGACAGCGTTTGAGTAAGTGTCCCTGGTTTATCATGATAGATTTTGATTTTGCAGATTTACTTTTTTCTGGGAGTCTTCAATATTCATACATTATCAACGTATGGCAATAGAGAACCTTCCTGTGTAAATGGATGCTACGGAATACACTGTCCTACTAGCCTGCAGTAGCAGATGAAGGGCTTATTCAGGCATGTCCACAAAAACTGCGGATGTGTGATCTCCGTGTGCAGTCACACATGTGATGTCGATGTGCTGACCGCACATGGATGGCATCAGTGTGACCTCCATTTTTGTGTTTTTTTTTTAATCCATTGACAGTTCGTGGTCCGTTTGCAAGAAAAACTAAATAGCGCTATTTTTTTCTCACTGTCAACACATCCATGAAAAAGAATGGACATGTGAACAGACATACAGAAATCAATGGGTCAGTATTTGAGACATGAAAAAAAAACGTAAAGCATCTGGACATCAAATCCGTGCAATGTTGGCCATGTATGGTACTACCACAACACAATGGGGCTCATTTACTTACCCGGTTTCCCGCGGCATGTTGTCTGACGTGCAAGTGCTTGATCTTGCGTCACATTTCATTTTTTAAATTCCGCATTTTTTCTGAATCCATTGGGTTGTCAGATGGCCACGCCCCTGATTTCTGTTGCGTGAAAGCCGGCACATGTGCCAAAATCCCGGCGGAATTTGCGCAAAACGGAAAAATTCGGGAAACCCGATGAAAGTGCGGCCGCGGAGCCCTTAGTAAATGAGCCCCATTTATCAAAACTAGCACTGCTCCAGAAGTCTAGCCCATTATTTTTTTACACTTAGTTCATGCTGCAGAATTGTGCTGCACGTCAGTAATAAATTTGGCGCAAACTCAGACTAAGGAGTAACAGTCCCTTTCGGTGCATTTTTTTCTGTCTTGTCGGACGCAGAGCAGCCGCGAGACAAAACTGGCGCAGACATTATAAATACATGTACAAGAAGTCTGCATGTTCTTTTCAGTGCAGAAGACTCTGGTAAAACACAAAACGACTAATACAATGACATATTTGGCAGAGTTTATTATACAACAAAAGAAAAGACATGTACAAATATTTCGAAACAAAATAATAAATTCCAGACAAAATATCTGCAGTTAGATCCCAGAAGGCTCGTGTTACAGTAGAAACGTGCACCCTGACCGCAATGGCGGGAGGGTTGGTTTTAGGATTCATAGTCCAATCAGAAGGGGCTGTAGAGCAGCACCAGGTGCATGCTGGGAAGTTGCAGGATTGTAAACAATGGATTCTGTAGAGATCAACTCTACTGCATGTAAAGCGATGCCTGTCCCTGTACTATGAAATTGTATAAGGCGAAGGGGCGGGAGCTTCTCCCTTCAGAAATCCATGTCGCCCTTCAACTGTTTCTCCCGAGATTCCGCCCAGGCTTTATTCAATGTTCTCTTCATCTCATCATCTCCTTCATCGTAGATCTTCTTCAGGACATTCATTAGACCGGCACTGGGGTCTTCTGCTGCGTCAGGTTCAAGGGATGGTTTGCTTAAAAAAATAAATAAAGTTAATTTATTCTTAAAATATAAGGAGATTGGTGGGGAAACTAAAACACACAATACAAGTAGTGATCAGGATATACATTGTAGCTAATGTCTGCTCTCATCAGATCTTTCTCTCCGTTTTCTTCTACCCATGATGTACCAGGAAAGTATCACAAGTGTAGCTACAGACTGTACTATCTCTGCCTGCTGGGAGGACAGTGCTATGACCCATTTCACTGCAGGCGGTCCCCTACTTAAGAACACCAGACTTACAGAAGACCCCTAGTTACAAACGGACCTCTGGTAATTGGTAGTTTACTGTACTTTAGTCTTAGGCTACAATAATCAGCTATAACAGTTATCACAGGTGTCTGAAATTAAGCTTTATTATTAATCCTGGTTCTTATGACAATCCAACATTTTTAAAATCCAATTATCACAGAGACCAAAAAAAATTTGTCTGGAGTTACAATGATAAAATATACAGTTCCGACTTACATACAAATTCAATTTAAGAACAATCCTACAGAACCTATCCTGTAGGTAACCCGGGGACTGCCTGTATATGCTACAAATCTAAGAGATCCGTGTTCAGCTAGGAAGATTCCCTGTCCTCTCCATCATTGTAGTAGTAGCCTCTCTGATCATCATCATTACTGTGATAGGAGTCTGTGCTGTCCCCTGTGAGGTACATTCCACAAAGTTTCATCAGGAAGACAGATTAAGACCTCTGGATGTTACCAAAAGGCGGTCAATATGACATTACATCTCCTAACTGAAACGATGGATCCCCACTTTATGTTATCGTCAAGCATGGAACAAACAATGGGAAGTGCAATGACAGTATTGGAGTAAACAGAATGGTCGCTAAAATCTATGAAAAACAGAGCGCTTCTAGTTCATAGATATAAGCCCCATGGCGCCTGGTACTCTTATCAATTGTGAAGATTCCATAAATATCACTACTCACTCTTTTTCCTTTGTTTGCTTCTCCACCTGCGTCAGATAGTCCCATTTGCTTTCAGATCTCTTTTTCAGCATGACAAGTACAGTGTCAGTCTTCACCTGCCAAGGAAGCCAGCACTGAGGTTAAGTCTCTGATCACTGGGACCCACAGTCAAAGCAAGAACATGGATCCCCAAGACCCATGTGAATGGGGAAGTAGTGTGGGGTGCTGAAAAGTACTTTCCCTTGTAAAGTTTTAAGAAAAAAGCCGCCTTCATGTGACTTCCCTGTGTCCCGATAGCTTCTGGCGGATGGAGGGGACTGGGCAACCATCCCTTCCGTTATAGCCACAGTGGTCGGAGGAGCGTGGGGATGCCCAAATGGCTTTACAGAAACTTTACCAGGATAAGTACTGTATGGGTAACCCTATTAGGGTCTTTTATGTACAATAGTAAAGTTTTGTGATAGTGGCCAACCCCTTTAAATCAAGGTTTGCAGCTTTTAAGAATCCTGAACTCACTTTTCTTGAGCTGTTCTCAGGCACGATGGGTTTCAGCAAGTTGTTCACAGTCATGGAGTGATTCTTCCCATTCAGATCCTTCACAAATAATTCAAAAGACCTGCAAAAAGGCAGAAAACAAATAGTCTAAATATCCAATGATAAAAGCCACATACTACACACGGATCCCCAGTCATATTATACAGGTGGGGAAGCCGCTAACTTACCCCACCCTACAGCAATAACATGATACAAGAAGACTTATATATTCATTCTTACAATGCAGTATTTATCCATACCGGTATATAACCAACCTCAAACACACAGTATATGAGAGCCCCACACCTACCGTTCTGTGAACTGCACTTGTACATTATCAATGGGGATATTCTGAACTCCTTTCAAGGTTATGTACATTTTCACAAACTTGTCTGATTGATCCCACCCTGCATAAGAAGAAGACGGTGGTTAGGGTCTTACAAGCCATAAAACATTAGCACAGTAAGTTAAATTAAGATCAGGAAAGGATCCTAAAGAAATATTAGATTTTCTAGCCTCTGAAGACTGCATCAAAGCAGCAGCTGTCATCTAAGCTCCTGTTACATTTGCAATATCTATATATCTATATATATATATCTATATATCTATCTATACATCTATATATATATCTATACATATATATCTATATATCTATCTATACATCTATATATATATCTATCTGATCACATGATATCACAGCAGCCTCCATAGAGGGTGGGGAAGAGTAGAAGTCCATGGAGGCATGCTGTGATTTCATGTGATCAGATACATACATAGGGTAGACATTGCAAACTGTGTAAAGGACCTTAGATGACAGCACTCTGGTCACTGGAAATCCTTAAAAGAGGCATTGGACATAGGGATGAGTAGAAGGGAGGGGCCAGTTAAGCATGACACGCCCACTCTGATGCAAGGCATTATAACAAAGTTGATTTATGGAGTTGTAAGGTAAAAAAATTTTTTTTAGCTAAAACGGGGTTAATAGGGCTCTATGGGAACCGGTTACTAGACGTATTTGTGAAAATGTGCTGACAGGTTTTCTTTAGATACAGATGGGGTCTAATTATTTGGTGATCTTATAATGAGGGTCTGCAAGTCTACCACGACTGCCCTATAGTGAAATGGTCCATTCTATTAGCTTTTCTAGGACTTCTGCTTTCAGGATGGACCGTCCTGAAAAGTTTACTTAGTAGAAGGATGTTAATGGAAATTTGCAACCCGCTTTCTGTTCATTTCCAGGGGTCCCTAATAGGGCTGTGGAGTCATGAAAAAATGGACCAATTCCACTAACATATAATTATTATACAAATTTCGAGATTTCCTTTAAATGTCTATTCTATTCCTGATCAGGGCCAGGCTGGAGCAACAATTATTGATCCAAGGGCCACACCATCACACTGCTCAACTTTAAGGGGAAGCACAAAATACAACACAAATGCCAACCCACAAATGATAAATGCCACAGTACAGCAATAAATACCACCCAGCCACCAGATACTACATTCAGCGCAGTGCAGAATAGTGCATACAGTACTGGAGACCACATAGTAGTTTTATGCTCTGGGGGTCTCCAGTATTTTAAGCCTGCTAATACTGCAGGCCCCCATATAATAACAACACTGGAGACCCTATGGAAGACAATACTGGTGACCCCAGAGCATAAAACTAGTAATACTGGAGACCCTAGAGCAGACAAATATTGGAGACCCCATAGAAGAGAACACTGGAGACCCCTAGAGCATAAAACTAATAAAACTGAAGACCCTAGAGCAGATAAAAAATTAAATCCTCTCCTTTCCTGGCTCCTTTTCTTCCCTCCATGTGCTGCTCTGGACCGGGGACAGTACAGTACAGCTGACAAGTACTTACCACTCCTGGGTCTTGACATCAATGCATACAAGCAGTGTCAGGATTCAGGACACACACTGGAGCGACAGAAGAGGACCTGGGAATAGTGAGGACTTCTCAGATGCACTCACCGCTACTCAGCCTTCTGGACCGCTGAAAACTTCCATTAGTTACATGTTACATCAGTTATGGAAGTGCTCATTGGACTCTAACTGTCAGTAGGGCACGGACTGCAACTCTGGTTTGAGAGGCTGCATGAGGCCTGTTTATCACTGTCCCCCCTTTCAGTTGAGATAGATGTGGCTGCACTTTATGTACATGCTCAGTAGTAAACCTCCTCTACTATAGATTACAGGCACTGGGAAGGATTGTCTGCATTTATCTCAAGCACTGCTAGCGTGACCAGAAAAACAGGACTGTGGAGTCGGAGACCATTTTGTTGGAGCTGGAGTCAGAGCTGAAGTTCAGGGAAATTGAGGAGTCGGACGTTTGGCTTACCGATTCCGCAGCCCTAGACCCAACAGTCTGAACCCCAAAAACTAGACACTTCATTAAATGTCCTTAATTATAAATGCCTTCAATGCACAGTGTACAAAGGACATGGCAATTTGTGAAGACCATGTGAGATTCCCTTTCTGCCTGAAAGGTATTGGGAAATGGAGTCACCAAGAGGTTCTGCAGGAGCCCGCAATACATGGTCTGTATACAGTGCACCCATACTTACCGTAATTGTTAATTTTCACTGTGTAAGTGCTGGCCATGGGAGGGACGATGGCCGACGGCTTCTGAACATCCGTAGACTCTCCCACCTGTTGCTGCTGCCTGTTGGCAATTTCTGTCTCTAGTTTGCGCTGCTCCACAGTCAGCACATCTTGGACTCTCCTCCTGGTGGCCTTCTCCAGCAGCTGCTTCACTTCTTCTAGATCCTTCTGGAGCTAAATGTGAAAACATCACATGAAATTTAGAAAATCAAGTCCCCACTGTGCACAATCTGTATACTCCTATATGTCATCCATTGTCATCCTGCAGAAGTGTCGGGGAGCAGCAAATGGATCAAAGCAGTCGGGGAGAGGGGAGAAGTTTTTAGCAATTTTATTGCCAGGAAAACCCTCTTAAAGGTAGCAATGACCATACAAAGTTGAACACTGTGTTAGGTATTATAACTGGAGATCCAGTAACCAAACTATCGTGTGTCGTTAGTAGCAGCAGGACTGTGAACAGTGTACGTTTATATTCCAGTTTGTAGGGAGTGTCCTCACACTGTTGTGTTTTTCGCATTTAAATATTAATATCTTACCAGGAGCCTCCTACTGCTCTTACACAGAGCAAAGAGGAGGAGCTGTGCTGTTCTCAGTGGAGAGATCTCATACCACAGTGCTATAAGTCCATATACAAACCTAGGATAATGCATTTTTCACAGTCCTGCTGCTACTAACATCACACAGAAAGGTAATAAAAAAATATAAATAAATTCATTTTGTACCGTGTTAGCCAGTTCAAGAAATTCCTGTTGCTTTTGATAGGTCAAATAAAGTCACCTTCTAGAGATTGTGATACCTTTTAATGGGTAACTGAAATATAAGATGTTACCATTAAAGGTACCACAATCTCAAGAAGGTCACTTAAATCGACCATGAAAAAAGCAAAGGTATGGCAACACAGATCTCCAGGGCATATTCCTACTTCCCCTCGCTGTAGTATTGAAGTAATGAGGAACTGGGGGGTTTGGGACCCCCTGTGCAATGACTGGTAAAGGGACAAATAATGCATATAGGGGTTTTGCTTGAACATCCTAAGAGTATTCCGGATTTCCAGGCCCACCTGCATTATCTGCAATGAAGGTGCCACGGGATATAGAACCTATGCCCAACCGTATGTCACCTAGTATCCAGGCTAGAGGTGGCCAGACAGGGTCCTAGAGCCTCCTGTGTTATTTACACTTTTCCCCAATAAATGGTCACTCAACAGAAGTTATTAGACCAATAAAATGGTTTGTTTTGGTAGGCTCTGCACTAGGTATAATTCAATGAATCAGCTATTAAAGGGAACCTGCCACCACATTTTCAACTGTAGACAGCGCTGTACAATGGTTGGGTCTCTTCAGTACAGCTTAAAGGGGTTGTCCGAGAGTTCTGAAAAAAAAACTATAAGTGGTTGTGAGGGCGCTGCTTAAAAAAATAAAGTCCTACTTATCTTCCGGTGCCCGCCGGAGCAGCGCTGCATTCTGTTTCCGGCCGGCCGTGGCCGGGCACGCCTATCCGTCCCTATTCACAGCATTGTGTATGGGGGCCGGAAGGTTGTCTGGTCCGACCGGAAGCTTAATCCAGATACCGGAGGACACCGGAAGGTAAGTACATCTTTATTGTTTTAAGCAGCCCGCTCCCGGCCACCTATTGTTTTTTTAAGAACTCGGACAACCCCTTTAAGGAACTGGTTTCCTACACTGTACTGAAGAGATGCAACCAGGTTGAAACAGCGCTGTCTACAGTTGGGAGTCTGTTCCTTCTGGAATAGATCTACTGGTTTGGCTTAATCCCACATCATATATTAGACTTCTGGTAGGTCATGCTTGGTGTTAAAGGGGCTGCCTTTCAATGTAGCAAAAGGAGGCATTGTTTTCCTTATCCCCACCTGGGAAAATGTATTTGCATATTTACCACATTTTCACATAGACAGCAAGTGTCAGGTTCCCATAGAGTCTTATTAACTAACTGACACCCTTCTTTTAGCTAAAAATCGTTTCCCTCACCTCCCCATAAATGAACTTTATCTTATATTACCCGGCATCAGAGGGGGGGTGTCCTGCTCAGCTAGCCCCTCCTCCTACTCCTCCCCACGCCACATAGAGTGTGAAGACACCAGAGTGATGTCATCTAAATTCCTGTTACATACATGGGGTAAACATTGCAAATATAACAGGACTGTAGATGACATCACCCTGGTCATATGACATGAAGTGCCTATTGATGTAACAGTTCTCTCTCAATGTCCCATACAGCAGCATGTCCTAGCAGTGAGACCTGTCAATCAGGAACAAGGAGGCAGGGCAGTGCAAGTAAAATTTGCTATTCAGAACTCACTTAGTGTCCTTAGACTTAAGAGTTGCTTATAACTTTACAAACTGATTTAACATTTCAGCCATGGGAAGGAACCATTTAGGGATAAGGGCAACGCTTTATAAATCATAGTTTTAATTAAGTATTTCTCCACGGGACATCACTGCCTCTAACATCACAGGAGACATCCAAGACTGACGCTCTACTAGACAGTGGATGAGATGCTGGAGATACCTCAGCGCTGAGCTCAGCAGTCTTATAACACTACTTTAGCATTGTGACCCCAATTCTCCAGCTTGCTGGGAGTCTATTTTGATGACTGTAGGGGGTCCCAGCTGTTGGATCTGCACTGACCAGATTGTAATCCCCTAGTCTGTGGATATAGGGATAACTTGCAAACTTGATCCAACCCTTTTAAGGAAATGTATCCATTAAATGGGCTACCCATTGGGCAAAATCAGTTATGTATCATTCAGCCCTTGCTATGTAGCGGGTCTTCTACCTATGACACCCTACAGGACATATATTTCTATAAGATAACAGAATGACAGCCCGTGTGAGGATCATGTGTCCAGCTCCTTCTTATATAAGAGCGCTGTGACGGCCATGCTAGAAAATTGGACTCCCGCGGCTTCCTTACCTCGAGCAGAGCGGAATCCATAGCGGCAAAGGCGATCTAGTGTGGGAGACCCCGAACGATGAATGAACGGCAGCAGGATGCACAGCACTCTGGAACCTTCCTCAGCTGACCGTGACGTCACGAACCAACCTACTAGTGGGAGTTATTTTGACCCTTCTAGAAAATACCAGATCGTCGGTATAATCGCGGCCATTTTTCCGAAGATCAAAAACCACAACGAAGTAACACGAGAGGACACAGAAAAATGGCGCCAAAAGGAAAAAGGAGTTGAGCCGAACCTCTAGTGTTTACCGCGCAGACGGCCTGGTCACGTGATCGTGATAAGGCTAGCGGGTTAGTGCGGCGATAGTTTTAGTCAATGTGCACGCGCAACCGAACTTGCGTGCTCGTATTACCGCACTGTGTGAATCTCATCCTATGTTTCACACACGAAATATAGAAAAATAATTATCAATAAATATTACTAACACCGAAAATTAGAGGGGTTTTACAGGATACATGACGGTTTCTTCAAGAGCCACACCCGTGCCCATATTGTGTGTGCCATTGCACCTCCGCCCTATTCACTATAATAGAGCTAAACTGCATTACTAGACAAATCTTATGGGCATGAGTGGTGCTGTGTTTCAAGGACAGTACCCTGATCTAGGACACCCATCTAAGGACATTCCACTTTCGTTTTTTTTCTACAATATTTTTTAGAAAGTGTTTTTTATGATTTGGTGCCAAAATCTAGGTTTAATGGGCGATATTTATCGAGGCTTTTACACTAGTTTTCTGGCAAACAAGCCATGAAATAATCGCAATGCCTAGCGAACAAACACGCATTTCGATTGTTGCCCGTTTAACACCTCAATGCCAAGTGGGTGTGGAGTGGAGGTACACGGGGGGGAGGGGGGGGGGGTAGTATATTCACTATAGCCTGCGACCATTCAAGCCTGAACAGTCACTAGCAATAGCGCAATCCTACGCAAGCGCTAACAGATTCCAAATACATCACGAGGCCAGAGCCACATGATGTATCCAGCAATACCAGAGCATATGTGTCCCCCAAAGAATGGTGCAAATCTGCATCTAAACTCCCATCTAAAGAGGTTGTACCAATTTTACATGTTATATATACAATAAGGGATAACAAGCTGAGCAGTGACTGCCCCCAATCACAAGAATCAGATCCCTCACTAATGGGTGGTGTAGCAGGACAAGTATGCATCCTGCTGCTTTGGGGACAACAGGATCCCTGTTCTAGATCACACCAGACCCTGGTAGATCTATCCAAATATGTGAACTTATAACAACTCTTAAAAGAAACCTGCAAATCAGACCAATATTCAAGTAAATTTTCTTTTAATTACACTCAAATAGAGATGAGCGAGCACTAAAATGCTCGGGTACTCGTTATTCGAGACGAACTTTTCCCGATGCTCGAGTGCTCGTCTCGAATAACGAGCCCCATTGAAGTCAATGGGAGACTCGAGCATTTTTCAAGGGGACCAAGGCTCTGCACAGGGAAGCTTGGCCAAACACCTGGGAACCTCAGAAAAGGATGGAAACACCACGGAAATGGACAGGAAACAGCAGGGGCAGCATGCATGGATGCCTCTGAGGCTGCTTAATCGCACCATTATGCCAAAATTATGGGCAACAGCATGGCCATGACAGAGTGACAGAATGAAGCTAGATAGCATCTAAAACATCCAATAATTGACCCTGACACTATAGGGGACGGCATGCAGAGGCAGCGGCAGCAGCGGCAGGCTAGAGAGTGGCATGGCGACATACCCTAAATGGACTCAGGCTTCAAACCAATGGGTGGCAGAGAGGAACCAAAGGAGGTGAGCAAGAAGCGCTCAAATAATATCGCTACATGATAAAAGTTTGCCAGTATATTTTGTGGATTACACAGCAGGGTGGCGACAAAGTTAACAAGTTTGATGTGGAAGCCATGAAAACAACCCAAAATTCTGCCTGACACAGCTCGTTTGATAAGGGGACCATGTATGGAGGCAGTGAACTAGTAGTAGATTAAAGGTGCTGCAGTTAAAACTATGTTAGTTGGATCTTGGCATGGAGCTGGCGCTCCGCTGCCAGGCGAGCTTTCGCCAATCCAAGCCCCTGTCTCTAGGCTACTCCCCAAACAACACTTCTAAGAACCTTTTGTATAAGATCAAGTGTAGTAGCGTTCTTATAAGTTTGGGATATGGCGGGTGAGGGGAGTGTAAACAGATGCGCAAGAAGCGCTGAAATAATATCGGTAAATGATAAAAGTTTGCAAGTATATTTTGGGGATTACACAGCAGGGTGGCGACAAAGTTAACAAGTTTGATGTGGAATGCCCTGTAATAGCTCTTGGGCGGTGTGCCTTTTATCGCCTAGGCTCAGCAGTTTGAGCACCGCCTGCTGTCGCTTAGCGACGGCACTGCTGCTGTGCCTAGAGCTAGCGACTGATGGCGCCATGGCCACGGATGGTAATTCGGAGGAGAAGGAGGTGGATGAGGGGTGGGAGGAGGAGGAGGTATAGTAGGCCTTTGAGACCTGGACCGAGGTAGGCCCCGCAATCCTCGGCGTCGGCAGTATATGACCAGCCCCAGGGTCAGACTCGGTCCCAGCCTGCACCAAGTTAAGTGTAGTAGCGTTCTTATAAGTTTGGGATATGGCGGATGAGGGGAATGTAAACAGATGCGCAAGAAGCGCTGAAATAATATCCCTAAATGGTAAAAGTTTGCCAGTATATTTTGTGGATAACACAGCAGGGTGGCGACAAAGTTAACAACTTTGATGTGGAATCCATGAAAACAACCCAAATTTGTGCCTGACACACCTCGTTTGATAAGGGGACGATGTATGGAGGCAGCTATATGGACGACTTTTGGAGGTAGCAATGGAGACAACGTGTGGAGGCTGCTATGGAGACAATTTAATTTGGATAGTGCCTGTATGTGGCAGTCCAAAAAAGTTTTCAAACCAGAGGAGCAGGTAGGTGGCCCTCCAGAAAAATTGAATAGATTGAGTGCCTGTATGTGGCACTCCCAAAAATTGTTTAAAACAGAGGACCGGGTAGGTGGGCCTCCAGAAAAATTAAATGCATAAAGTACTATAGCTAGAGCCAGTGGGCCCTGTCAAAAAATAGCCAGTTTCCTCTGCTTTAGTGTAGAAAGAGGAGGAGAAGGAGGAAAATGAGGAGGAGGAGGAGTGCATAAATTATTCAGGTTGAGCTTCCTTCACCTGGTGGAGATTGGAAATTATGAGAAATCCAGGCTTTATTCATCTTAATAAGCGTCAGCCTGTCAGCGCTGTCAGTCGACAGGCGTGTACGCTTATCGGTGATGATGCCACCAGCTGCACTGAAAACCCGCTCGGACAAGACGCTAGCGGCAGGGCAGGCAAGAACCTCCAAGGCGTACAGCGCCAGTTCGTGCCACATGTCCAGCTTTGAAACCCAGTAGTTGTAGGGAGCTGTGTGATCATTTAGGACGATGGTATGGTCAGCTACGTACTCCCTCACCATCTTTCTGTAAAGATCAGCCCTACTCTGCCGAGACTGGGGACAGGTGACAGTGTCTTGCTGGGGTGACATAAAGCTGGCAAAAGCCTTGTAAAGCGTACCCTTGCCAGTGCTGGACAAGCTGCCTGCTCGCCTACTCTCCCTCGCTACTTGTCCCGCAGAACTACGCACTCTGCCGCTAGCGCTGTCAGAAGGGAAATACTGTTTCAGCTTGTGCACCAGGGCCTGCTGGTATTCATGCATTCTCACACTCCTTTCCTCTCCAGGGATGAGAGTGGAAAGATTTTGCTTGTACCGTGGGTCCAGGAGAGTGAATACCCAGTAATCGGTGCTGGAATAAATTCTTTGAACGCGAGGGTCACGGGATAGGCAGCCTAGCATGAAATCTGCCATATGCGCCAGAGTCCCAACGCGCAAGAATTCACTCCCCTCACTGGCCTGACTGTCCATTTCCTCCTCCTCCAACTCCTCTTCTTCTGGCCATACACGCTGAACAGTGAAGGTCTGAGCAATGCTCCCCTCTTGTGTCTCGCCAACATTCTCCTCCTCTTCCTCCTCATCCTCCTCCACCTCCTCCGATATGCGCTGAGAAACAGACCTAAGGGTGCTTTGGGTATCAACAAGGGAATCTTCTTCCCCTGTCTCTTGTGACGAGCGCAAAGCTTCCGACTTCATGCTGATCAGAGAGTTTTTCAACAGGCCAAGCAGCGGGACGGTGAGGCTGATGATGGCGGCATCGCCACTGACCATCTGTGTTGACTCCTCAAAGTTACTCAGCACCTGACAGATATCAGACATCCACGTCCACTCCTCATTGTAGACTTGAGGAAGCTGACTGACCTGACTACCAGTTCTGGTGGAAGTTGACATCTGGCAGTCTACAATCGCTCTGCGCTGCTGGTAAACTCTGGATAACATGGTCAGTGTTGAATTCCACCTCGTGGGCACGTCGCACAACAGTCGGTGAGCTTGCAGTTGGAGGCGGCGCTGCGCTGCCCTGAGAGTGGCAGCATCTGTGCTGGACTTCCTGAAATGCGCACAGATGCGGCGCACCTTCGTGAGCAAATCTGACAGATTGGGGTATGTCTTGAGGAAACGCTGAACTATCAGATTTAACACATGGGCCAGGCATGGCACATGTGTCAGTCTGCCGAGTTGCAGAGCCGCCACCAGGTTACGGCCGTTGTCACACACAACCATGCCTGGCTTCAGGTTCAGCGGTGCCAGCCACAGATCAGTCTGCGCCGTGATGCCCTGTAATAGTTCTTGGGCGGTGTGCCTTTTATCGCCTAGGCTCAGCAGTTTGAGCACCGCCTGCTGTCGCTTAGCGACGGCACTGCTGCTGTGCCTAGAGCTAGCGACTGATGGCGCCATGCCCACGGATGGTAGTTCGGAGGAGGAGGTGGAGGAGGGGTGGGAGGAGGATGAGGCATAGTAGGCCTTTGAGACCTGGACCGAGGTAGGCTCCGCAATCCTCGGCGTCGGCAGTATATGACCAGCCCCAGGGTCAGACTCGGTCCCAGCCTCCACCAAGTTAACCCAATGTGCCGTCAGCGATATATAGTGGCCCTGCCCGGCAGCACTCGTCCACGTGTCCGTGGTCAGGTGGACCTTGTCAGAAACGGCGTTGGTCAGGGCACGGATGATGTTGTCTGACACGTGCTGGTGCAGGGCTGGGACGGCACATCGGGAAAAGTAGTGGCGGCTGGGGACCGAATACCGAGGGGCGGCCGCCGCCATGAGGTTGCGAAAGGCCTCGGTCTCTACTAGCCTATAGGGCAGCATCTCCAGGCTAAGCAATCTGGAGATGTGGACATTAAGGGCTTGGGCGTGCGGGTGGGTTGCACTATATTTTCTTTTCCGCTCCAGCGTCTGGGGTATGGAGAGCTGAACGCTGGTGGATGCTGTGGAGGATCGTGGAGGCGACGATGGGGTTTTTGTGCCAGGGTCCTGGGCAGGGGGCTGACTATCAGCTGACACAGGGGAAGGAGCAGTGGTGTGCACGGCCGGAGGTGAACGGGCTTGGTGCCACTGAGTGGGGTGTTTAGCATTCATATGCCTGCGCATACTGGTGGTAGTTAAGCTAGTAGTGGTGGAACCCCTGCTGATCCTGGTTTGGCAAAGGTTGCACACCACAGTCCGTCGGTCATCCGGTGTTTCCTTAAAGAACCTCCAGACTTCTGAAAATCTAGCCCTCACCGCGGGAGACCTCGCCACGGGAGCTTCACTACGTGACACATTTGGCGCTGATGCACCAGCTCTGGCCCTGCCTCTCCGTCTGGCCCCACCACTGCCTCTTCCAACCTGTTCTGGTCGAGGACTCTCCTCCGTCTCAGAATCACTGTGTTCACCCGGCCTCTCAACCCAGCTTGGGTCTGTCACCTCATCATCCTCCGATCCCTCAGTCTGCTCCCCCCTCGGACTTCCTGCCCTGACAACAACTTCACCACTGTCTGACAACCGTGTCTCCTCATCGTCGGACACCTCTTTACACACTTCTTCCACTACGTCAAGAAGGTCATCATCACCCACAGACTGCGACTGGTGGAAAACCTGGGCATCGGAAAATTGCTCAGCAGCAACCGGACAAGTGGTTTGTGACTGTGGGAAGGGTCCAGAAAACAGTTCCTCAGAGTATGCCGGTTCAAATGCCAAATTTTCCTGGGAGGGGGCAGACTGGGGGGGAGGAGGCTGAGGTGCAGGAGCTGGAGGAGTGGCGATTTCGGTGACATGGGTGGACTGCGTGGAAGACTGACTGGTGGACAAATTGCTCGAAGCATTGTCGGCAATCCACGACATCACCTGTTCGCACTGTTCTGGCCTCAACAGTGCTCTACCACGAGTCCCAGTAACTTCAGACATGAACCTAGGGAGTGTAGCTCTGCGGCGTTCCCCTGCTCCCTCATAAGCAGGTGGTGTCTCACCCCGCCTAGGACCATGGCCTCTGACCCCTGCAGTAGTTGGACGCCCACGTCCCCGCCCTCGTCCTCTACCCCTAGCCCTCGGGTTAAACATTTTGAAAATGAGAGTTATAACTTTTTTTTTTTTTACTTTTTTTTGTGGTTTTTAGTTTTTAAAACCAAACGATGCTATCCTATTGCTATGGCTATTTTCTAGCCAAGTATGAAAGCACACTACTATGCCAGATGAGATGACGCTGAGTTATGAAAAAATAAACGTAAAATAAAAAGAAACTGCCAGACTGTGCCTAATTGAAATCCAACCCCTAATAAATTATCCCACTTCGGTCTTTGCGATGGATATATGCGTCACTAAGCGCTAAACACAGCGGTCGCAAGTCTTCCTCACAATTGGCTAGTATATGCAATGCAGCAAGGACAGCCACCAGCAGATCAACCAGAAATAAAATATATATAACGCTATTGTAGGCGTAAGTAAGCCGTTTGGATTCTCCTTTGGCTATTTTCTAGCCAAGTATGAAAGCACACTGATGAGATGACGCTGAGTTATGAAAAAATAAACGTAAAATAAAAAGGAAATGGCAGACTGTGCCTTATTGAAATCCAACCCCTAATAAATTATCTCCCTAGTGGCATCCAGACACAGAATGATCCGAGCAGCGCGGGCAGCGGCTAGTCTATCCCAGGGTCACCTGATCTGGCCAGCCAACCACTGCTATCGATGTGTAAGGGTACCACGTCATGCTGGGTGGAGTGCAGAGTCTCCTGGCTTGTGATTGGCTCCGTTTCTGGCCGCCAAAAAGCAAAACGGCGGGAGCTGCCATTTTCTCGAGCGGGCGAAGTATTAGTCTGAGCAGTTTCGAGTACGCTAATGCTCGAACGAGCATCAAGCTCGGACGAGTATGTTCGCTCATCTCTACACTCAAACCTTTGAGATAGGGCAGACCCACACTCATTGAAGCCAGTGGAAAAGAGCCAATTTCATTTATTTATACTTTTTGACATTTGTTTTCCCACTGATCTCCTTGAAAAAAAAAATCATTTACTACTGATCAGTTCAAAAACTGATTTGTGAAAAGCCAATTGAAAAGAAATGGTTCTTAAGGAATCAATGAAAAAGCACTGAAGCCAGGAGAAAAAAAAAATAAAATCTGTGCCCTCAGAATGGCTTCAATGAAAAACTGGTGTGAACAAAAAAAAAAAAAAATAAAAAGCCATTGTGAGTTTGCCCATAGACTGAATATGGAAATAAAATTTTGCATTAGCCCCGTTGTGACGGGGACATTGGTGCCTAAATGTGTAGATGTACAGTTGTGCACCTTTTTTAAAATGACAAAATCTTTGGAAATAAAATTTCAAAGCAATTTATTTTGTTTGAAAGTTAAGATTTTTTTAATTAGCAAATCTGAACTCAAAGTTACAGAATTTTACAGCATCATTTCATCATCCTCTCCCCAAGATCAGCTTACAGAAGTCCATGCACCCTCTGCATTTATAGCCAAATCTTTCCTAGGCTTTTGCCTTCAGCCAACAGGCTGGAGAGAGCACATTTCCAACACCTACAGGACCATGGTCCCCGTGTAATTAAACAGGACATTTTTCCTGATTTCAAAGAAGCCAGATCCTCATTTAGGATTTTCATCAGGAAGGACACATTTGAGTGCAGCAGCTATGGGATACAATTGCTGCTTAATGACTTATGGAATATCCTGCTGAATGAACCCTATAAAACAAGCCCCAGAGATAATACATGGGCTTTAAAGAACATTTATTGAAAAAAAAAAAATAAAAAAAAAAATGCATGCTTGCATATTTGGGAGTAGGAGTGTCAGTTTACACCATTTCAGTATGATTACATTCTAGATTTTAACTCTTAATAGGCCTCATTTATGTGAAGTGGTCAAAAAGCTCTGAGTATCCACACAGGAAAACCTTTGAAATTTTTGGTAGAGTAAAACTGCAGCAAATACAGGTTCCAGGATAAAGTAATCAGTTAAACTACAAAAAGGGTCTGATGAATTCAGAAGAGGAAGCTGCAGCATTCTCATATACATTAGTGACAGTGTCACGCTTGGGGGTCCATCACTTGCTTTGCTTTTTATAGGACAAGCATATGTGAACAGCAACTTTCACATAACCCAGGGACTGCCTGTATTTTATGTACTAGATAAGAACAAGCCTACAGAAGCAAAGATAAATTTGTATGAGAAACAAAACTGTATATTTTAGAATTGTATCCCCATTTTTTTGTCTGAGAATTGGATTTTAAGTGTTGGGTTATCATAAGAACCAGGATTAATAAACCTTAATTGCAGACCTGTGATAACTGTTATAGCTGATTGTAGCCTAAGGATAAAGTGCTGCAAATTACCAACATCCAGAGGGCTGTTTGTAACTAAGGTTTGTCCAAGTCTTTAGTTCACTGTTCTTAATTAGGGGACTGCCTGTAGTATCCCAATTACTGAGGGCTTACACATAATCAGGGTCATCATATTTCATAGAAAAAGCCCTTACGAACACAATTCGTATATATTGTATTGTGCAGTGATTACAATGAGATTGTGTCCAGTTAATATTTGACACAAGTTACTCAGTAAAACTAATTTCATGTGCAATTGCACACATGCAGTTCAAACCAAATTTAACCAAAATGGTTAAGGGAAATTTCAGGTTTCTTCAATTGAAGACCCAAAGGAAGATCCAAGTTCCAGACACATGTGAGCCAGTTGTTACATCAAGAAGCACAAGGACAGCTTTAGGTTATAAATAAGCCATTTATTACAACTTTGACACTTTGTTCCAACTTTCTCCTTTAATCCAGATGGCCATAAATCTTCAGTTTCTGAAAACAAGAGATGCCAGTTAGTAAATATCCAGAAAATTTTGCAATGCCCAGCCAATTATATGGGGATGTCAGTCCTTTAAGATGTCATCTCTAGCTCAGTGAGAGAGTTCAATGTGATCATCATCATTCAAACCCATTAAATACAAAATTTGGCAAGAATAGACTAATGACTTACCATAGGAGTATATAGATCTTGCCCTTGTTGTTCATATGTGTGCTACACTACAAAAGAAAAAAAATTTGGTCAGCCAAATAATCCTATACATAATCCTCGTGGGGAGATATAGCAAACTGTTTATGCCAGAAAAGAGCTGTATCGGATATGCTGTGGGCCACATTTGCATGCACTAGACCATTTTAAACAGTTTTCCAACTTGCTTAAAGAGTATTGCAGTCTTGCAGGAAATGGCCCATGAGCCTCAAATTCATTGTGGTGCTGCATATTAGCCCAACCTAAGGTGGTCCAAGCACAACCCCCCACCTCATACTTTAAACTATAACTAATAGCTGACACATTAATACATCTCCCCGAATTAAGTTGTTGCACAACACAACTTAAAGGAAACCTACCACTTGTAGTGGCAGGTTTCTGATGGAAAGACCAGGCACCAGCTCAGGCTGAGCTGGTGCCGGAGCTTGTTTTTGTTAGCGTTTTAAACCGCGGTATCGCGGTTTAAAACACTTTTTAAACTTCATACCCGGCGCAGGGAGGTACGCACTTGGCGCTCCTTCACTTCCTATGTAGCCACGTGCACGGTAAGCGCGTATCTCCCTGCGCCGGCTATAAAGTTTAAAAAGTGTTTTAAACCGCGGTTTAAAACACTAACAAAAATAAGCTCCGGCACCAGCTCACCCTGAGCTGGTGCCCGGTCTTTCCATCAGAAACCTGCCACTGCAAGTGTTAGGTTTCCTTTAAAGGGTTGCAGAAAAGTTACTTCACCAACCGATTATAACTTGCTTCAAAGTAATGCAGCAATGAAGCTGTAGCACATGTGCGCCCACCCAAATTTTACCTGTTCACAATATGCAAGTCAACCCCTTTAAGCAAGGCTAACAAGGTTTAACCTGAGCAATCTCACTATAGCCTCAGAAAAAATATGGAACGGATAAAGGTGTTATCAGTTTAGTTCATATGGCAGAATATTTTCCTCATTGGCTGTAGGAGTGTTGACTTAACATCTGTTGTGATACTGCCAAGTAGTCTGCATCTTCATTACAGACCAGTAACTGAGCTACAATACCACTAGCCTCTAACCAAGTCAAGTTGTACTTACCAAGACATGAATGCAGTGCCCTCAAGCAAGCCAGTCAGATTACTATGGAAGGAAAACCAAAAATTTATGAAAATTAAGATCAAGTCACAGCAATGCTACAGGTTCAGTAACAAGCTTGTGGTTTCCCCATTAGAAAGCCCTTCTCTTGTCTATATGCCCATACAAGCAGACCTAGTGGTCAACTAGTTGGCCTACTTTGAGAAAAGTCACAAGATGCATCAGATAGGAGCGAAAGACAAATCATTTGTTCATCACCAGTCAGATGAACTATGAAATCATCACGTGATCCTGTGCTGTACAAGCCCTTTAGGCATGTTCTCAATGCAAGCCCATTAAATTTTAGTAAAAACCCAAGTACTACCAAACCACCAAGTGGGTAGGTGACAGATTCAAGAGGAAAGGATCAATTAAGTTCTATGTCACACATACTACCTTAGGGCACATTCACATGGCCATCTGCGGGGACGTACATGCGTACATAGACTGCAATAGCAGTGCAGATACGGTGCCACACGTGTGGCACTGATCCAGCCTGCACACTGCAAAGAGCATGCTGTATCTTTTGGCTTGTGTGGCCGTGCGCCGCTATTCTCTTTGGAGGGAGGAGGGGTCAGCACCTCAGCACACCCCCGCTGCGGGCATCCCGCGTGTGAATGGACCCTTAAGCCGATGGCAAGATGTACTCACCTGGATATCAAGTGTCCAGGATTGTGGAGTAAACCAATCAATCAATAGAAAGATGAGATCTGTAGACAGAAGTAAAAGGATTACATAATAGAACAATTAACTGGAATCTGAATAGAAACTGCAAGTACATGTCAAGCATAGCTGAAAGTCAGATAGAGCTAATACCAAAACCTCCATGGGAAAGTCAAGGTGGTTGAAGCATCATCATGTAACAGTATAAGATTTGACTGTCCATGCAGAGTCCTTGAGTTACAGAACTCTAGGAAAAGTCACATCAGTAGTTACTGCAATCTGGAGACCACCCCCTCCATTATACCTGGGGTATATGCAAAAATTCAAATTGGAATCTCACCTTATGGATTGCATCTCCAGCAATGACTGCCCCTACAAGATTTAAAGGAGATTAGTACATTGTAAAAGACACAAGCTTAGTAATGATAGAAGATGCACCGTCAGTAATAAAGGTCATCTTTCATTCTTATTCAGAGAGATTCCCATTGATTATTAAATCATCACAGGGTCAGGTAAAGATCTGCAGATAATTCTATGTACTCACACAAGTGATCTTCATTCTGTAAAATAAAACAAAAACACATTTTAGAGACCTCATGCAATTAAACACATGGGTATAGCATCCAAGGTGGTCAATAGAAAGGAGTCACATGAAGTTTTGTAGCAGTTGCACACTCCAAGGCATTGACGCATGCAACTACAGGGATAATTGTCTTGGAGACATGCGCTTCATCAGCACTTCTGGAGGTCACACTACACACTGTCCAAGACTGCTGAGAACTGTTCAGCGGTACAACCCATTTTAAGGGTTTTCCCCCCCAAAGTAGTTGGGCCTAACCCACAAATCACGAGTACAGTGGCCCGACAGGGTCCTTCACAATCCAAGTCAGCTCCATGAGATTTCTGGAGGAGAGGTGGCGGGGGGGGGGGGGGGGGAAGCCATCTGCCACTCTGGGTCTGAAGGAGTTACCTCCGACCCCTCGTTCTTGTGATCTTAGGGAGGTTGCATCATTGATAACAATCAGCAAGTTAGGGCCCAACTTTGGTGGGAAAACCCTTTATTCAGGAATTGAGCCATGAAGACTGGCTGCGTGACAAGTCAAAGCTTAGACCAGAGCCCAAAGCAGCAGTTTTAAAAACGCTTAATTACACTTATAAAAGTTGCCATCAGCTAACAGCAATTTTGTTTTAGCATGTAAAATCCAGGCGACCAGATCCTTAGTGCAAGGCCAACTTGGCTCAATAGCAAAGTGGTTTTCAAGACTACATCCAGTAAGCATGCAGGTTTCTAAAGTGTGTAGCCCGAGTGCAGTCTTACCTAGTCCAGAGTCCATGAGATTCTGAGCTGTGAAGATTAAAAGGGCAAGGATTACAATTCAACAAATAACTGTAGACTATATTTGTCATTGTGGAAGGTGCTCAGAAAATATAGGAACGGTTCTAGTTGTAATCATCCTGATCATTTGGCAGAATCAATTTCATCACTGCAACCACACAACAACAAGTGCCATTAATTTCACCATACCCAGACTTACCAGCTTTAGCCATGTGGTACGTTCATTTATTAACCTAAAACAAGAGAAATTGGTCAGTGGTGCCAGTTATACTACACCTATACATGAACGGTTCAGGGGTCAGGTCAGTATTAAACTTAGTCCACACATAATTTCAGGTCAGACATTTGGAGCATCACAAATAACCCCAATATTGAGTTCTAGATTAGTGGATGAGACATTGTACATGCAGATGCATTAAACCCAAGGCTACATCACAGCCCTATTTGTAGGAAAGGCTGGGACTTCCCAGTCGGCTGGAAGTTTACACAACTACATAGCTGCGCCATTGCAGGCAGATACCAAAGTTTAGGGTTTTAAACCCATGAACAAGACTTGATCTTAATCTACAGGATATTAGCAATTACTGCACATGAACTTTATCGAAAAGGGAGTAGTTTAATATCTTGTGTATTGAGGTCAAGTCTAGCTCATAGAACTCCCATTTAGTTTTATGAGAAGTTTACTCACCAGGTCCCTCAGGCAAGATGTTCCACATGCAGGTCCTGAAATCAGGAAGATTGAAGGTTTAGTTATTTAGAATTTGGATAAACACATGAGAACAATTCTGGTTACTGTTCTCTTTAAGATGCAGCTAGAGACCTTGAAGCAAAGTTTCTAAACCAGCTTCTATACTTTGTAATAACCAATAAACAGGTTTTAAAGGGGTTTTCCCACAAACACAAGTTACACCCCATCATCACACCCAGCCAGTTCCAGCGGCTTCATCGAGATTAATGGAGCAGAACAGTTATGTGGCCTTCTACTCCATTACTCTGGTGATGTATGTGGGACCTCCACTAATCAGCAAGTTGGACCTGTCCTGTGGTTAGCGCCGTGTTTGTGGGAAAACTCCTTCAAGGGATTTTGCTCTTGACTCATTTATCCCCCATTGTTAGTCACAGGAAACATCAGATAGGAGCGAAAGACAAATCAATTGTTCATCACCACCAGTCAGATGAACTATGAAATCATCATATGATCCTGTGCTGAACATCTACAGAAACCTTTAGCCTCCACATAAGTGCCTGCTACTACCTACTGAAGCAGCATGTTCTCAAGTCCCATCATATTAATGACTGAATAGACAGAATACTTACCGAATGGAGTAACAAGTGATGGAATTCTTATTTCCCCAGAATCACCTTAGGGGAAAGAAAAAAAAACCCATTACAATAGATTCACCAGCTCATAATGTTATGGTATATTTAGTGACGACACATCAGATAGAAGCGAAAGACATAATTATTGTTCAACACTGTTCATCTGCTGAACTATGAAGTCATCATTGTGTCTTAAGATTTATAGCTAAGGAATGTTTAATTATTGTTACACATCTTGATGGCAAGTAGCCTAGAGTGATATCTTAAGTTAACAGGAAACTTTACTTGTTCCCTTGCTACAGTGGCTGCACATTTGACATTAGTGTTCTGTTTTGTCTGTCAAATTAATTCTGTCCTGTCTAGTTGAATTAATAGCAGCTTTTTAACAAACGAAAATATGTACAGCCATCAACCAATGCAACAGTTAGTTCCACCGCCTATGCAGCAAGATTATGGGGAAAGTCTATCACAAGCACCAAAAGCATGTAGACACCAACCTTCAGGTACACGATCCACCATCTTTGGTTACAGCTGCCATCCTTCCCCTAGGAAACAAGATAAGGACATAACTACACAGTCCACACTCCAGTACCCCAAATCATTTTACTCCTCTGTATCAGTATGAAGGCTATCCCTCATTCTTTTTCAGAGAGATTCCCATTGATTTGTTAATAGATCATCATATACAGTAAAATGAGAAGTTCATACATCATGATCAGCAAGCTTACCTGTATCGCTGACACATGCAGGAGTGTATAATCTAGAAGGAAAGAACACACAATGTTACAATATTGAAGTATCTGTTAACAGTCAAGCAGATTGTTGACTAATGCCTCAGAATGAAGTATTGGTGGTAGCCATCTCGTCATCCAGACAGTCAAGAGTAGCAAATAGGAGTCATCAGCGGCATTAGATCTGAATGGAGTGCGACACTGCTGATACCACAGGATGCACAAGTCCCACAGTATTCCTTAGATTCATGACTCATCTCAAGCAGTCAGACCCTCCAGGAAAGCAATTGTGACCCTTTTAGAGACCAAGTGCCTAAACTAAAAGCCAAAGCCATGCATTTTAAAGTGCAAACAAGGCAATTGAAGCAGCAATTTACTGCTCCCTGCTCTGTCATTACTTGATAACAACTGCATCCCAGTGAAAATTATTAGAAACGAGGACAAATTAATGGCCTCCTGGACAGGAACTACAATGATAATCCAGATCTGTCAACACCCTTTTCATCCTTCTGTAGTTTCAGGCAAGCACTGTCACTTTAAAAATGGCACTAAGCATAGCAAGTCCTGGGCTGTATGAAGATAACTGTTATCTTCTGGTGATGCCCACAGAGGGCATCTCATAGGTTCCCCACCACTATAAGGACAAGCCAGTTTTGAAGATCCCACACCAATCAGATTTGACATGTGATCTTGCAAACTGGAGTAAAGTGCAACATTTATTAAAATGTTTTAATAATTCTTTATGTAGCGCAAACAGATTACGCAGCGCAGAACTTGCCAATCAGTCCTCGTCTCCAATGGGGCTCACAATCTAATCAACCTCTGAGTGTGGGAGGAAACCAGAGGACACCCGAGGAAACCCACGCAAACATGGAGAGAACATACAAACTCTGCAGATGTTGAGCCTGGGACTTGAACCCAGGTCCCCAGTGCTGTAATGCTAACCACTAAGACACCATGCTGTTTTAAGCCATTTCAAGGCTACATGCCCAAAACATGTAGCAAACTTTTCTACACATGTCCTTAGTTACTAAAATGAAGTTTTGGAAAGATACAGCCATGTTTCTGAACGCCCTAGACAACCCCTTTAAAAAAGGAACCATTACTATAACAGATGTAATGACAAAATTCAACTTACATTGAGAAGTCTTGAATCCATTTCTATAGATGGGCTCCTAAAAACAAAAGAAAATTGTAAACCTCAATACTTGACAGTGACAGAAAATGAGGCCCTGCCATGACACCCCAAAAAATAAATTCAGGGGTGTATTTTGCAAATGCAAAAAAAAAAAACATGCATTAGTGGAAGCACTGTAAGCTATACACAAATTATAGCTGTCACAAGAGCCTGATCAGAGTGTTGGGATTTCATCATTCTGTATCTGATGTCCCTACCAACACTACTATCATCATAGTCAGGCAAGTCATAGGAAAGGCAAAAATCAGAGTTAGCTGTAAAGTTTATTCCCAATAATAAGAAACCAAATATTCTAGACATTAGCCATTGCAGAGAGCAAAGCATGGCCGCAGTATACAGCGGGCACAGGCGCAATCCAGCAGCATCCACTGCAAGTACAAGTGAGATGCAGCACCACAAGGATTGCACGTGTAGAAAAGGACAAAATGAGTAAAGTTGTAAGAATATTGAACGCTTTAGCGTCCCGCAGCTCCCACTCCCAGCGACCACTCACCTCCGAGAGCAGAGAGAAGGACGAAGAGGAACATACAGCGTGCGGCAGCGGCTTATATACGGCGCCGAACACCCGGATATGACGTCTTTGCGTAGCAGAACCTGGGGGAGGAGTACGTGGCCTCTCCGAAATCTACCGATGGGCGTTTCCTTTTTCCGGAATTGTCGCCCGCACGCTGTAAAGGCGCCATGTTTTTGGTTAGAAAAGGCGAAAAACATTTTTAAAACTGTCCCGAATTCATCAAATAAGACTCAAAAGTTATGACTATTATGTCGAACCAGACATATATATTTCCCTGCTCCAAACTGGCAATCATTGCTTGTTTACACATGTAGGGCTAGTGTACTGGGGGTTAACTTCGGCTCAATCGCATATGCATTTTTATAGAAACGCAAGCAAGCCGTAAGGCCGCGGTCACACGATCCGCTAGGCGTCCGTTCATAACGCGACGCTAGCGCACAGGGGGCGGTCCTCGGCCCGACCGCACATGCTTTAACAGGGATGTTAACGCATGTGTGTTCGGGCCGAGGACCGCCCCCTGTGCGCTAGCGTCGCGTTATGAACGGACGCCTAGCGGATCGTGTGACCGCGGCCTAACCAGAACCCCCCCCCCCCTTCCTTTTTGCATTTTCATTTTTCACTCCCCACCTTCAAAAATCTGTAACCTTTTAATTTTTCCATGTACAGAGCTCTGTTTGGGCTTGTTTTCTGCGTAACAAATTGCACTTCATAATGACAGTATTTATTATTCCATGCCGTGTACTGGGAAGAGGGCAAAAAATTCAGATAGCAGTGAAAATGATGAAAAACCACATTTGCGCCGTTTTCTTGTGGGCTTGGATTTTACAGCTTTCACTGAGGGCCCCAAATCACATGTCTATTTTATTCTGTGGTTCGGTACGATCACAAGGATACCAAATTTGTATAGGTTTTATAATGTTTTCATAAAAAATTAAAACCTTCTTTACAAAAAAATAAAAATTCTTCATTTTGCCATGTTCTGGCACTATTAACTTTTTTATACTTCAGTGCACGGAGCTGTGGGTGGTGGGGCCCGCCCCAAGTACAATAGCCCTACACTTGTAAACGCAGCGCTAGCGGTACCTTTGACCACACCCCGAGGGCGCGTTCATAGCGCGACGCTAGCACACAGGGGGTGGGGCTCTGGGCGATCGCATATGCGTTTCCAGAGAAAGGGTGCGTTCACACATTGCACGTTTTGAAACGCATTACAACAGCTGAGAAGAGTTACCTGATTGCTGTCAACAAAATTTATGCGTTAGGCCCCTTCCACACTTGCGTTGCAGATCACGTCAGAGTCTGATCAGGCTGCGATCAGGGTTTGGTCAGTGAAAAGTTGACAATTTGCATCAGAGTTCAATTAGTTTTCACTCAGTGCGCGTTCACACGTTGCATTTTGTCCTGCGTTTTCATTGCGTTTGAAAAGCATTACAACAGCTGAGGAGAGGTGATTTACCTACTTCCATTACTGTATACATTTGATAACGCAATGTTAACATATCTGTTAACAAAATACATATGTTAACACATTGTTAACACATATGTTAACATTGTGTTTACTATGCTTTTTGTAAACAGAAACATTAACAGTAATGTAATTAGGCAAATCACCTCATCGCAGCTGTTGTAATGCGTTTTAAAACAGCGCATTGTTTGAACGCGCCCTTACAGCACGTTCACACTTTGGGTTTTGATTGCGTTTTCATTGCGTTTGAAACACATCACAAAAGCTGATGAGAGTTAATTTGCCTAATTACATTACCATTTACGTTTGTTAACACAATGTTAATGCATGCGTTAACGTGTTGTTAATGCATACGTTAACATCGTGTTTACGATGCGTTTTGTAAACGGAAATGTTAACAGTGATGTAATTAGGCAAATCACCTATCCTCAGCTGTTGTATATGCGTTTCAAACGCAATGAAAACGCCCTCAGGCCGGCGCCACACAGGGCGCTTTGTCTGCGCTTGCAAACGCAAACGCAGACAAAGTCGCGCCCACCGGGGCGGTCCTCGGCCCGATCGCATCGGCGTTTCTATGGAAACGCCTGCGATCGGGAACGAGCCGCCGGTGTTTCGCGTTAAATTAACGCAAAACACCGGCGGCTCGTTCCCGATCGCAGGCGTTTCCATAGAAACGCCGATGCGATCGGGCCGAGGACCGCCCCGGTGGGCGCGACTTTGTCTGCGTTTGCAAACGCAGACAAAGCGCCCTGTGTGGCGCCGGCCTCAGAGTTTGTTCAGTGTCTTAGTTTTTCACGCGAAGATAACACGTGTGAAAAGGACTCAGGACTAAGCTCTATCTTTTCTATGGCCATTGATGTGTGAAATTGAAGTGTGTCTCCTCCTCCCCCTGTATGTGCGGGCCTGCTGTTCTGTGCATACGAGTAGCTGCGCGCCAAAGATTTTTGGTAGGAGAAAAGAGGCTACTGGAGCATGGAGTAGCCGCGACGTGTAGCCTCATATCCAGCTACTCCACGCCCCGGTAGCCGCATAAGAAAATTTACATATCTGCCTAATAAAACTTATCAAAAAAGTGTGGGGACGTGAGGTTTAGCCCTTAAAAGGTCTATCCTCACATCCTATTCATCCACCTACCACCCGATCTACCTTTATAGGTAGATTCGTGGTGGTAGGTTCCCTTTAAAGGAAACCTACCACTTCCAAATAGTACTTGTAAGCTTCAAATACCGTGCACCACCTCAGGGTGAGCTGGTGCCGGAGCATATCTTCGATATTTTCATAAACCATTGTAATTGTAAGGTGTTAAGGGACCAAGTTGTCAAGCCACAGAATTCCCTTTAGCAGCGATAGTTATCCAGACCCGTCTCAGGGCCATCTACCCGGCGACCAACAGACCAAACGCAGATGAGCTACAGAAGTCAATCCACGGGGACCAAATCATAGTATATCTCGAAATCTGGAGGTCTGCCAGATGCTCCATGGATCTCATCTCCTCCATCCTCATTATGTTATTCAGTACCTCAACCCACTTAGCTCTGGTAGGGCTCATTGTAGATTTCTGTAACCTAGGAATAATTTGTTTCATAGCCGTAATGCAGTAATACAAGGCAAACACCGCTTCCCATAAGTCCCAGACAAGACCACCATGGATCCCCCCTCCCTGCTTTACATCTCCAGCAGATGTCTGAAGTATTGGGGAACATCCCCATGTAACTTCGCAGGGGTGCGGTACCACCTAGTGACTATCTTAAAAAGTTTGTTTCCTGTATCTGGCAGACAGAGCTTATGTGTCAGGATAAATGCTTTATCCCACTCCTCAGGGAGACATGTGCGATTTAGCTCCTTTTCCCAAACCCTGCGGTAAGGTACATCAGATTTCTTTGTCCTGTCTCCTAGCAGCCATCCGTAGATCATAGAAATTCAGGGCCCGTTCACACGTTTTGGTTGCGTTTTCATTGCGTTTGAAACACATATACAACAGCTGTGAGGTAATTTGCCTAATTACATTACCGTTTACGTTTGTTAACACTTTGTTAACACATGCATTAACATCGCGTTTACTATGCGTTTTGTAAACGGAATTCGTTAACAGTGATGTAATTAGGCAAATCACCTCTCCTCAGCTGTTGTATATGCGCTTCAAACGCAATGAAAACGCAGGTCAAAACGCAACGTGTGAACGCGCCCTAAATGTCAGGGTACAGAAGTTGTCGATAGTAAGTGTTCTGTGGAGGTTGCAGCTAAACCCCTTAATGGGGCCCAAAGATTGCTACTCAAATTAAAGGCTTTATCCAATGAACCACTTGCTCGCTTTGAACCCTGTAATTTCTGCCTTGGGGTCGGGGACACCATCATGGATGTTCAAAAAGTAAATGAAAGTATATAAACCTGTACCCTGATAACTTAACCCCTTAAAGGGCACCTACCACCACGAATCTACCTATAAAGGTAGATCGGGTGGTAGGTGGATGTATGGGACGTGAGGATAGCCCTTTTTAGGGCGCTGTCCCACGTTGCGTTCGCAAACGCAGGCGCATTCAAAACCGCGCCCACCGGGGCGGTCCGCGGTCCGATCGCATCGGCGTTTCTATGGAAACGCCTGCGATCGGGAACGCAAAACACCGGCGGCTCGTACCCGATCGCAGGCGTTTCCATAGAAACGCCGATGCGATCGGACCGCGGACCGCCCCGGTGGGCGCGGTTTTGAATGCGTCTGCGTTTGCGAACGCAACGTGGGACAGCGCCCTTAGAGCTAATCCTCACGTCCCCGCTAGCATACCATAAACTTTATTGCCCTAATATGTTAATTTAATTAAGCGGCTACCGGGGCGTGGAGTAGCCGGACACGAGGCTACACGGCGCGGCTACTCCACGCCCCAGTAGCTGCTTTCCCCCGCCTACCCTGTGATCTTCGGCGCGCAGCTCCTGGCAGCTGCGCGCCCTCGTCCGAGAAGCCGGAGTTCTGCGCATGCGCAGTAACTCCGGCCTCGTTCCCGAGATCGCGCATCTTGGCCGGAGTTACTGCGCATGCGCAGAACTCCGGCTTCTCGGACGAGGGCGCGCAGCTGCCAGGAGCTGCGCGCCGAAGATCACAGGGTAGGCGGGGGAAAGCAGCTACTGGGGCGTGGAGTAGCCGCGCCGTGTAGCCTCATGTCCGGCTACTCCACGCCCCGGTAGCCGCTTAATTAAATTAACATATTAGGGCAATAAAGTTTATGGTATGCTAGCGGGGACGTGAGGATTAGCTCTAAAAAGGGCTATCCTCACGTCCCATACATCCACCTACCACCCGATCTACCTTTATAGGTAGATTCGTGGTGGTAGGTTCCCTTTAAGGACGCAGCCATTTTGTAGCTTAAGGCTCAGACCGATTTTTTGGATTCTGACTTGCTTCGCTTTATATGGTTATAACTTTTGAACACTGTTACTTATCAAAGCGATTCTGAGATTGTTTTTTCCCCACATGTTGTACTTCATTTTAGTGGTAACTTTTGGCAGATAAGTTTTGCGTTTATTTACAAAAAAAAAGAAAATATGATACATTTTTTGAAAAATTTGCCATTTTCGTAATTCTAAATCATTGCGTTTTCAGGCAGATAGATTTACCACCTAAATAAGTTGCTGAATAACATTTCCCATTTGTCTACTTTACATTTTCATAATTTCTGAAATGTCTGGATAATTTATTTTGATGTCACGCGGCTTACAAATAGAATATCGCTTTTCCGGATTTTCAGAATTGACTATTTTGGGGATAAATACAGTTTTGAATGAAATTTTACATATTTAGCATCAAAACCCCCTATATAATCTACCCATTTTCAAATCTGCACCCCTCAAGCTATCAGAAACAGCTTTTACGAAGATTGTTAACCCCTTGAGATCTTCATAGTAATTGAATCAAAATGGAGGTGAAATTTAGAATGGGCAAATTTTGTCAGTTATACGTTCATTTAGCCCTAAAATTTACACATTTCCAAAATATAAAAAGAGAAAACCCACCATACAATTTGTTCTGCAATTTCTCCTGAGTACAAAGACCCCCCACATGTGGCTGTGACTTGTTTTATGGGGACACAGCGAGGCGCAGAAGGGAAGGAGGGCGCTGCAGCTGCCAGGATTTTAGTTTCCTCATTGGCCCCTTTTGAAGGCTATAAAATTTTTGCTTTTTCGTTATTGGGGCCATGTGACGGCATTTTTTTTGCGGGACGAGATGCTTTTTCCATTGTTACCATTTTGGGGTTAGTATCACCTATTGTTGAAAATTTAGGAACTTTTTTTGAGGGCAGGAGTAGAAAAGCATCAATTCTGTACTGGATTTTTTACTTTTTTTTTTTTGGTGTTCACCGTATAGACTAATAATCCTGTTATCTTTATTCTATGGGTCGATACGATTACGGGGATACCAGACATGAATATATTTTCTTACGTTTTACTAAATTTGTCAAACAAAACCCTAATGTGGGGAAAAATCTATCATTTATGTATTGCCGTCTTCCAAGTGGCATAACATTGTTACTTTTTTGGCTACGGAGCTGGTTGATGGCTTGTTTTTTGCGGGACATGTTGTACTTTGCACCAGCATCATGTCTGAGTACATATGGTTTTTTGATCGCATTTTATAGCATTTTTTGTGGGATTGAAAAGGTAAAAATCATAATTTTTGGAGGGTTTATAACAGTTTTTTTTTACGGCGTTTATCGTGGGGGTTCAATAATAATTTACTTTTATTCTACGGGTTGTTACGGACGCGGTGATACTATATATGTGGGGTTTGTGTTATGATTTAGACTTTTTTTTAGTTATATGTCTCTTTATATGTTTTGGGGGTTTGGGGCATTTTTAGTGATTTATGACTTTATTTTTTTATTGAAAAACTTTTTTTTTTAACTTTTTCACTTTTATACCATGGGACATGAAGAAGCAATCATCTGATTGCTTCTTCATGATAATATTCTGCAATACTGATGTATTGCAGAGTATTATCAGTGTCAGCCTATACACTTGCATAGGCTGGCACTGTGCCAGTAAGATGACGTCACAGACGCCATCTTACCGGCAATTCTTGCAAGTAACTCTGGGGTCCAGATCGGACCCCAGAGTTGCTATAGCAACGATCGGCGCCCCCCGAAAATGGTTCGGGGGGGCCGATCGTGGGGGAAAGACCCCCCAGATGCATGTTAGATGCCGCGGTCGCGCTGACCGCGGCATTTAACGGGTTAAGCACCCGCAATCGGAGACAACTCCGATCGCGGGTGTTACACTGGGGTGCCGGCTATTAGTTACAGCCGGCACCCCGTGTTTCCCGATGCCGGTTCGGCTCTGATTCAGAGCCGAGCCGGCATAAGCGCCGTGGCGGATATATCCGCCACTGAGCGCTAAGTCACTGCGCTCCGTGGCGGATATATCCGCCACGGAGCGTGAAGGGGTTAAACACATTGTCAGCTCATAGAACTAGATGGATCATAATGTGTCTGTTTAGAAAGTCCCCGCCCACACCCTGGGAATTTACCTTGATCATCATTTAGTGAAATTGTACAGTAAGGGGTTAAAATCATCTTTGTGTAAACATCAATAGGGGATAAACATTTGAGAATTTTCTTTTGTGGGAAATACTAAATTACTTAGAGAACACAAGGCATCATGGGATCTGAGGGCAAACAAGCTAGCCTCAGGTTAAGGGCATAGACTGACAGATATCTGTCTTCAACCACTTCACCTCTATAGAGAAAGATTTTTGTCAAACGCTTTAACAGAAAAGGACAAGCCGCACAGTAGGTCTCGTTCAGTGATTTTAAAGGAATTGCTTATAATAATTTGGTAAAATCATTGTAACTTTATCACGTATGCGGTGAAAGCATAACTGTAAACACCAACGCAAAAGAGCGACAGTGGTCACATGTGCCGGAAGCATTGCATTCATAACACAATGGAGGGTATAGCTTAGCCTTATCACACAATACAATTATCGCATTATCGCATGCAATTGGTAACCAGCCCCTGATGTATTGTTTCATTTATGAACACAATGCTAGTGGCATATGTCACCATGGCCTAAGGGGGCTGTCAGTGCTTACTTGTACAGTTTTTAAACTCATGCGTTTTTGTAGGTTTTCCATGCATTTGGTTTTAACCTGTTTCACAGCTGCTTACACTTCCAGAAAAACAGATGCAAGCCAGCCACATGATAAACATGAAAAACCGCATGTGCAACAACCCTGCCAATGCATATGGCTGGCTGGTGTTGTGAAAGTGTCCCTCTCCTTAGGGTGTTACCACACATGGCGTTTTGAAACAGTTTGTCCGTTTATTGCGCAAATTCAGAAAGCCTGTCAAAACCGGATGTTTTCAAAACCAATGCGTTTAACGGATTGCTTAGAAATGGACAAAAACTGTTTCAAAACGCCATGTGTAGCATCACCCTTATCAGGAGCTGTCTAGTGAGCCTGCACAACTCCTCCAGGGACTCCAACATTAAAACACGTGGCATTTTTGGGCCGTTTTTCATCAGTCTGTTGAAAAACATGGTTTTTAAAAATTCATCTTTTTGAAGAGGCATCAGTTTTTCCAATCATAATTGGAAAAACTGATGCATTTTAAAAGGACTGTCATGGTGAGGGCGCCGCCACCTCGTCACGTGACTTGGGGTGCAACTGTATGGGTTAATTTAGCCTACTCAAACTTGCACTCACCTTTCACTCAGGACACAAATTGAGCATAAATCACACCTCATACAGCTCCAGCACCAGAACCGCTGCCACCACTTATTGCATTTAGGGCACATTCACATGGCCGTCTGCGGGGACGATTTTCCGTATTTTCAGAATTGACTATTTTGGGGATAAATACTGTTTGAAATTAAATTTTACATATTTAGCATCAAAACCCCCTATATAACCACCCATTTTCAAATCTGCACCCCAGAAACAGCATTTACAAAGATTGTTAACCCCTTGAGATCTTCATAGTAATTGAATCAAAATGGCGGTGAAATTTAGAATGGTCAAATTTTGTCGGTTATACGTTCATTTAGCCCTAAAATTTACACATTTCCAAAAGAGAAAACCCACCATAAAATTTGTTCTACAATTTCTACAGCGACCCCCCACACGTGGCCGTTACTTGTGTTATGGGGGCACAGCGAGGCGCAGAAGGGAAGAAGCACCCTGCAGCTGCCAGGATTTTAGTTTCCTCATTGCCTCCTTTTGAAGGCTATAAAATTTTTGCTTTTCCGTTATTTGGGCCATGTGATGGCATTTTTTTGCGGGACGAGATGCTTTTTCCAGTGTTACCATTTTGGGGTTGGTATCACCTATTGTTGAAAATTTAGGAACTTTTTTTTGAGGTCATGAGTAGAAAACCATCAATTCTGTACTGGATTTTTTTTTTTTTCGTGTTCACCGTATAGCCTAATAATAACGTTATCTTTATTCTATGGGTCGATACGATTACGGGGATACCAGACATGAATATTTTTACTTATGTTTTACTAAATTTGCCAAATAAAACCCTAATGTGGGGAAAAATCTATCATTTTTGCATCGCCGTCTTTTAAGTGGCATAACATTGTTACGTTTTTGGCTACAGAGCTGGTTGATGGCTTGTTTTTTGCAACAATATCATTCTGGAGTACATATGTTTTGTTGATCACTTTTTATTGCATTTTTAGTGGGATATAATACGTAAAATCATAATTTTTGGCGGGTTTAACTTTTTTTACGGCTTTCATCATATGGGTTCAATAGTTATTTAGTTTTATTCTATGGATTGTTACGGACGCGGTGATACTATATGTGGGGTTTGTGTTATGATTTAGACTTTTTTGAGCATTATATGTCTCTTTATATGTTTTGGGGCTTATGGGCATTTTTAGTGATTTATAAAGTAATTTTTTATTGAAAAACATTTTGTACATTTTTTTACATGATCCACCATGGGATATGAACAAGCAATCATCTGATTGCTTGTTCTTGATAATACTCTGCAATACTAATGTATTGCAGGTTATTAGCAGTGCCAGCCTATGCAAATGCATAGGCTGACACTTTGCCTTTAAGATGATGTCACAGATGCCTTCTTAAAGGCAATGCCTTCAGGCTTCTCTGGGGTCCCGGCCGATCGTGGGATAAAGACCCCCAGAAGGCATGTTAAATGCTGCGGTCGCATTGACCGCGGCATTTAACGGGTTAAACACCCGCGATCGGAGCCCACTCCGACCACGGGTGTTAGCCGGGGATGTCAGCGGTAGATTACCGCTGACATCCCGCAGCTAACTATGCCGGTTCGGCTGCTGTACACCGCTGAACCGGCATAGTCTCTGCGCCGTAGCTGTACTGCGCTGAGCGCTATTCGCGGGACTCAGCGCAGTACAGCTACGGCACAGAGCGCTAAGGGGTTATACAGTTCTTAGTTTCCAAATCCCTAGATGCAGGGGTGGGGGTAGGTGCAGAGAAAAGGTGACCAAATGGCTTTTGAGGTCACCACAGAACATTCTGCGGGTCAGAGTTTCAGGTTGTAAGGATCTCCAGGATGTTGTAAAGGAGGCCTGGACGCTTCAATAGATGCCACATTTCAACAAAGTTTGTAATTGCCCTGTAGTTAAACCAACCTTATACATTCACAATAAATATCTCCTTGACAGACTGCATAAGAACAGCCCCAAACCACCCTTGGGCTGGTGCCACACGTAGCGCTTTGTCTGCGCTTGCAAACGCAGACAAGGTTGCCCCCACCGGGGTGGGCCTCTGCCTGATCGCATCTGCATTTCTATGGAAACGCCTGCGATCGAGAATGAGCTGCCGGTGTTTCGCGTTAAATTAACACAAAACAACGGCGGCTCGTTCCTGATCGCAAGCGTTTCCATAGAAATGCCGATGCGATCGGGCCGAGGCCCACCCTGGTGGGCGCGACTTTATTTGCGTTTGCAAGCGCAGACAAAGCGCCACGTGTGGCGCCGGCAGGGCCGGATTATAGGCGGGGCTCTAGCCCCGGGGCCCCCACCATCTTGCCCCCCCAGGGGGCCTCCACCAGTTTGCACCCCCGCGGCTCAACTCCTCTGCCGCCACCTCCCTGAAGCCCGGCTGCCCCCCGCCACAGGTGACTTCCAACTGCCCGCCTCCACGGCATAGGTCACCTCCTCCCCACCCACCTCCATGTCCGAGCCTACCGCCCCCGTCCATCCCCCTGCAAGGCCGAGCTGCACGCCCACTGCACAGTCGACCGCCAACACGCCTGCCCATCCACCTGCGCTACAATGTTAGTACTCCCGCCGCCCCCCGCCCAAAAAACGCCCTCCGCAACTCCCTCCGTCACAACCCCCTTCCCCCCCCCCCCCGCTGGAAAAAACGCCCGCCCTCCGCAACTCCCTCCGTCACAACCCCAATCCCCCCCCCCGCTGGAAAAAGCACCTGCCCTCCGCAATTCTCTCCGTCCGCCCATTCCCCCCCCGGCTGGAAAAAGCACCTGCGCGAACACTGCCGCCCCACCTCCGCCGAACAAGCAACCCTGCCGCCCCTCGCCCGAAAGAGCACCCGCCCTCCCCAGCTTCCCCCGTCTGAAAAATGCACCCGCGCACACCCCCCCCCCCCCCCCCCGGCCGAACAAGCACCTGCAAGACCCCCCCACCGGCTCGAACACCCGCCTGACGCTGTGGCCAGTAACCCTTAAAGGTAAGTATATAAATATGTATTTGTGTGTATATATAATGTATATACTGTGTATATATGCATCTACCGTATATATGTGTATATACTGTGTATATATGCATCTACCGTGTATATGTGTATATACTGTGTATATATGCATCTACCGTGTATATGTGTATATACTGTGTATATATGCATCTACCGTATATATGTGTATATACTGTGTATATATGCATCTACCGTATATATGTGTATATACTGTGTATATATGCATCTACCGTATATATGTGTATATACTGTGTATATATGCATCTACCGTATATATGTGTATATACTGTGTATATATGCATCTACCGTATATATGTGTATATACTGTGTATATATGCATCTACCGTATATATGTGTATATACTGTGTATATATGCATCTACCGTATATATGTGTATATACTGTGTATATATGCATCTACCGTATATATGTGTATATACTGTGTATATATGCATCTACCGTATATATGTGTATATACGCATCTACCGTATATATGTGTATATACGCATCTACCGTATATATGTGTATATACTGTGTATATATGCATCTACTGTATATATGTGTATATACTGTGTATATATGCATCTACTGTATATATGTGTATATAATGTGTATATATGCATCTACTGTATATATGTGTATATACTGTGTATATATGCATCTACTGAATATATGTGTATATACTGTGTATATATGCATCTACTATATATATGTGTATATACTGGGTACATATGCATCTACTGTATATACTGTGTAAATGTGTGTATATGTGTATGCATGCATCGACTGTATATACGTGTATATACTGTGTAAATGTGTGTATTTGTGTATGTATGCATCGACTGTATATACGTGTATAATGTGTAAATGTGTGTATATGTGTATGTATGCATCGACTGTATATACGTGTATATACTGTGTAAATGTGTGTATATGTGTATGTATGCATCGACTGTATATACGTGTATATACTGTGTAAATGTGTGTATATGTGTATGTATGCATCGACTGTATATACGTGTATATACTGTGTAAATGTGTGTATATGTGTATGTATGCATCGACTGTATATACGTGTATATACTGTGTAAATGTGTGTATATGTGTATGTATGCATCGACTGTATATACGTGTATATACTGTGTAAATGTGTGTATATGTGTATGTATGCATCGACTGTATGCATCGACTGTATATACGTGTATATACTGTGTAAATGTGTGTATATGTGTATGTATGCATCGACTGTATATACATGTATATACTGTGTAAATGTGTGTATATGTGTATGTATGCATCGACTGTATATACGTGTATATACTGTGTAAATGTGTGTATATGTGTATGTATGCATCGACTGTATATACATGTATATACTGTGTAAATGTGTGTATATGTGTATGCATGCATCGACTGTATATACGTGTATATATGTGTATATACTGCGTAAATGTGTGTATATGTGTATGTATGCATCTACTATATATACGTGTATATACTGTGTAAATGTGTGTGTATTTGTATGTATGCATCTACTGTATATACGTGTATATACTGTGTAAATGTGTATATACTGTGTATCTACTGTGTATGGGTACATTCACACGAGGTATGCCCAACATGCGGGCACCGCCATGTGCTGGAGAGGAGGAGGAGGTGATCCCTCCTCTCTTCATAGAAAAAAGCGTTGAGCGGCCACACACACGCAAAAAGATAGAGCATGCTCTATCTTTCTGCAATGTATGGCACGGATTGGTGCCACACATGTGTGGCACTGTACCGCTGCCGGGCCGCCATTGCCCTCTATGGGGACGTATATGAGGCCGCAAATTTGCGGCCGCATGTACGTCCCCCCAGACGGCCGTGTGAATGAGCCCTAAATATGTATATACTGTGTATATATGCATATACTGTGCATATATGTTTATACTGTGTATATATGTATATGCTGTGGATATATGCATAGATGCATATACAGGCAGTCCCCGGGTTACATACAAGATAGGGTCTGTAGGTTTGTTCTTAAGTTGAGTTTGTATGTAAGTCGGAACTGTATACTTTATCATTGTAATCCCAGCCAGAACTTTTTTGGAATCTGTGACAATTGTATTTTAAAAATGTTGGGTTGTCATAAGAACCAGGATTAACAATAAAGCTTCATTACAGACACCTGTGATAACTGTTACAGCTGATCATTGTAGCCTATGACTAAAGTACAATAAATTACCAATATCCAGAGGTCCGTTTGTAACTAGGAGTCGTATGTAAGTCGAGTGTTCTTAAGTAGGGGACCGTCTGTACTGTACTTATACACGCATAAATTTATATGCACATATATAGGTGCACCTTTAAATATATGTATATATGATGTGTGTTTTTATATATGCTATGTATATGCTCTATATAGTGAGTGAGTGTGTGTGTGTGTTTGTTGCTGTGCGTGCGTGTGTGTGCGCGTGTGTGTGTGTGTGTGTTGCTGTGCGGGCTGAGGTGTATGTTACATGGGACTGCATATCTGGTAGCGGTGAAGGTAGATATAAAGATGTGTTACAGGGGGGCGAGGCGGCTGTATGTAGCTGTGTTACTGGGGGCGAGGCGGCTGTATGTAGCTGTGTTACTGGGGGCGAGGCGGCTGTATGTAGCTGTGTTACTGGGGGCGAGGCGGCTGTATGTAGCTGTGTTACTGGGGGCGAGGCGGCTGTATGTAGCTGTGTTACTGGGGATGAGGCGGCTGTATGTAGCTGTGTTACTGGGGACGAGGCGGGTGTATGTAGCTGTGTTACTGGAGGCGAGGCGTCTGTATGTAGCGGTGTTACTGCGGGGATAGTGGATAGTGAGCAGGAGGACGTGTGTGCACGCTACAATCAGTGGGGGCCTCCACCAGATTTTGCGCCCAGGGGCCCCCACCAACCTTAATCCGGCCCTGGGCGCCGGCCTTCCTGTAAGGAAGGAGTGTGCTGGTTGGAGAACCACTGCCACCTCATGAGACCTGCCAGGCTCTGGACACATCCCCTGTGCCCATAAAGCATCCTGAATTACACCTAAAATACATCAGCCATGCAAATCTAATGACAAAACAGGCACAACACTGAAAACAAACATGATGAACTTTATTACACCATTTTGCAGAGGCAAGCGCTGCATAATTGTGTGCACTATACAAATAAAGATTCAAAATGACATTAGATAAAATCTCCCCCGCCCTGTGCACTTAGTAGGGTTACATTCACAGGTGCTTTTTAGTGAGCACATGCGTTTCAATGGAAAAGCCTAGGCAATTGGGCCAAGCACCAGCCAAATTCTTTATTTATACAGAATTGAGAATTTTATCCAAGTTACAAATTGACAGTTCATGCAAAGTAACATTAGACTGCTTGATGTAATGCAACCACTATTCGGAAAAGGTGTTTCTCCGCCAGGTGACCACAGAACAAGTCTTTCTGCAAAAAAAAAAAAAAAATTAACCCTTGTTAAAATTTCACTATATGGTATTTCAGCCCACTAGATTTAACCCTTCAGGGTGCAGTCACACATTGCAGTTAAAACTGCATCACAATTAGTTTTGCGTTGGTTTTAGGTGGTCTTATTTTAACAAGCGAAAGACATCAAATCAACAGGTGAATGAAATTTGTGGAACAGCTTTCTCTTTCAAAATTAGATTCACCAATTTAGTTCATGTCTTTCACCTGTCAAATTGACAAAACTGCACCCAAAACCACCTCAAAACTGTGGCAGTTAACCACAACGTGTGACTGCACCCACAGGCTGTGTTCAGTTGTAGACAAATTTGTATTGCATTAACCACTAGAAAATGTAACAAGATGTCAATTAATGTTGGGAAAACAATGTAATTAGGCAAATCTCAAAATCATTGCATGGAAGAAATGCATTGAAGAGTTTTGCCCAATTAAATGGCCTTTTAACGTTCAGTTTAAAGGGAACCTACCACCACAAATCTACCTATAAAGGTAGATCGGGTGGTAGGTGGATCAATGGGAGGAGAGGATAGCCCTTTTAAGGGCTAATCCACATGTCCCCGCACTTTTTTAGTAACTTTTATGCAAATTTTATTATGCGGCTACTGGGGCATGGAGTAGCCACATCTTAGGTTACATGGCGCGGCTACTCCACGCCCCGGTAGCCACTTTACCCCTTCTACTCACCATCTTCGGTGCGCATCTGTTTGTAGCTGCGCGCCCTCGTCTGACGATCCTGCAGTCTGCACACGCGCAGAACAGCAGGCCTGCGCGGTCACTGCTCCGAAGCCGGGGCTGCACAGAGGGTGGTGACAGCTGCCATTTTTGGTTTGTTTTTTAAGCATGCGTTCAGTCAATTTTAAAACGCATCAATTTGAACCCGTCATTAACCCTTAGGCGCACCTGGATGTTATAGTACATCCCTGCGGCTAGATACTTGGCACACCGGGATGTAGTATAACATCCTGCTTCTGGCACCAGCTCATGAACAGAACCAGCACCAGAAGCAGCGGCTGTCAACGCATGCCAACACCATCGATCGGAGCAGACTTAGATCGTGGGTGTTAAATCTGAGCTTGGAGGTGTTGCTGGTTTGGAGGGGGGGGGGGGGAAAGAAATCTACTCCTTCCCCCTCTGGCCTCTTTAATTCCCCTTCCCCTCCTTTCCTCTCCCTTTCCTTTCTGATCCTCCCCTCCCCACAGGTTTTTCCTCTTTCATCCATAAACTGATTGTTATTACTGTGCCTCACCGTTTAATATTATAGACAGATGTTCGTGACTCATTAGATAATTTCTGTGTATATTGAATTGTCTTTATCACCTAGTCGCTCCCTAAGAGCGCTGTTTGTAAAGAAAAATTTTCTACTTTTATTTATGTTTTGTTTATGAAAAATTCTCAATAAAAACGTAATACGAAAAAAAAGATCGTGGGTATTAACCCCTTACATGCTGCGGCGTATAAGGGTGTTCCTGCTATGGATTGGATCTCCCGTGCCACTTACCGGGGAATCTGATCCTCTTCTGCGCAGCCCCAAAGTCTGCCAAGTGCTCCAGGGCTGCCCGATCTCCTTGGAAGTCAGACCCCTTCTGGGTCTGACTAAACTGTCAGAGCATGCTCTACAATAAGATAGTACTGTAGAGTAGTGTATTGGATTTGAACCAGCGATCAGAGCATCGCTGGTTCAAGTTAAAGTATGTACAAGGAGAAAAAAAAACAAAAAAAAAAAACAAAAAAAAAAAACAAAAAAAAAAAAACCACCCTATAGGTCAGTGATGGCTAACCTATGGCACTGGTGCCAGAGGTGGCACTCAGAGCCCTTTCTGTGGGCACTCAGGCCATCACCAGAGATGACTCCAGGTATCTTCTTGCAGTCCCAGACAGCCCAGGACTTGCTGTGCACAGAGCCATTTTAAAGTGACAGCTCTACCTGGGACCATTTTCTGCTTTATTGGTGTCAGGGTGCTGGTATCAATGAAAACTGTGACAGAGAAGGGAGTATAAATCACAAATTACATTTCTGTGTTGGCACTTTGCAATAAATAAGCGGGTCTATGTTGTAGTTTGGGCACTCGGTCTTTAAAAGGTTTGCCATCACTGCTATAGGTCCACAATAAAAAAAATGCAATTTATAGCCTGTACAATGTGACATAGCAAATCTGAGCTGCATGACACCTCCTTCCCTTCTATTCCCGTCTGTGCGCCCATACAGCAGGTTACCACCACATATGGGGTATCAGTGTACTTGTGAGAAATTAAGATTTAGAAACCTACCGGTAAATCAGTTTCCACTAGTCCACCATGACGGCCACCTGGAGGATGCCCTTTGACCTCTGTGGGAACAGGAAGGAGAGAGGTTAAAAGTCCCCTCCCAGCATCCTCCCACCAGTGTCTATCAAATAACCACACCTGGAATGGATGCAACTGTATTTATTAGTATGTTAAGTCACACACCTGAATACAACAAAACAAAAATATTAGGGAGGGAATAAATAGGCCGTCATGGTGGACTAGTGGAAACTGATTTACCGGTAGGTTTCTAAATCTTAATTTCCACCACGTCCCCCATGACGGCCACCTTGAGACTTATCAAATGAGATGATAAGCTAGGGTGGGATAACTGATTGAAGCACCTTCCGAAGGCCAAATCTTTATTTTTAGGAATGTCCAATCTGTAATGTTTAATGAATGTATTTTGGGAAGCCCAAGTTGCTGCCCTGCAGATTTGGTCTAACGTAGCTCCCCTTCTTTCTGCCCACGAAGTAGACATGGCTCTTGTGGAGTGGGCCTTTATGTTCGATGGAACTGGTTTGTTCTGTAGGCTATAGCACTTTGAGATTGCCATCTTGAGCCATCTAGCGATCTTGACCTTAGATGCCTTTTTTCCCTTGTTGGGCCCCTGGAATTGAATGAAGAGGTTATTATCTACTCGCCATTTCTCGGTGGATTGAAGGTATTTTAATACCATGCGCCTTACATCAAGAGTATGCCATTCAGCCTCCCTGGAGGATGTCGGATTATTGCAAAAGGATGGTAGGATAATTTCCTGGTTTCTGTGAAAATCCGAGACCACCTTTGGAAGAAAAGCAGAGTCAAGAGTTATAATAATTCTGTCATCTAAAATCTTTAAGTAAGGCTCTTGTATAGAGATGGCTTGGAGTTCTCCTAGTCTTCGGGCTGAGGTTATAGCTATCAGAAAAACTGTTTTTAGAGTCAGGTTTCTGATATCAATATTTTCTATTGGTTCGAATGGACCTTTAGTTAAGGCATTGAGAACCAAAGTAAGGTCCCAGGTAGGGATTTTAGTAAGGACCTGAGGATGGATCCTAGAAGAGGCGGTTATAAATCTTTTTACCCACCTATTGTCCATAAGGCAGCAGTCATGAAAGGCACCAAGGGCAGACACCTGCACTTTTAAGGTGCTTGTGGATAGACCCTTTTCTAATCCAGCTTGCAGGAACTCCAACACCTGAAAGATATTAGGGTTATCTTGTGATGGAGGTTTATCCCCACAAAAAGATAAATTTTTTCCATATTTTATGATATATGGCAAATGTCACTGGTTTTCTACTCGCCTGTAAAGTGTTCACCACCTTTGATGAAAGACCCTTCCTTAACAGGAGTTCCCTTTCAGGATCCAAGCCGATAGGTCGAAGTAGCTCGGCCTTGGATGAAGAACGTTCTCCGGAGGAAGTAGGATGGGTTCCTGAAGAGCCATGGATCTCAGAAGAGGGTACCAACTCTTCTTCCTCCAGTTCGGGCAGATTAGTATTACCCTGGCTTTGTCCAGGTAGATCTTGCGTAGTACTCTTGAAATCAGGGGAATTGGGGGAAAGGCATATGCTAGTGGCTGGTCCCAAGTATGGCTGAATGTGTCCAGAGTCGAGAATGGTTCTCTTGTGTCTAGAGAATAAAAAAGGTTGCATTTTGTATTCTCTCTTGAAACAAACAGATCTATGAGTGGTTTCCCCCATAAGGTGATCAGATGGTCGTAAATCTCCTGCTTTAGGCACCATTCGTTCGGTAAGAGTGTTTTTCTGCTCAGGAAGTCGGCTGTTAGATTCTCTTTTCCACGAAGATGGGTTGCAGAGAGAGAGATTGGCAATTGTCCTCTGCCCATTTGAAGATTTTCTGTGATAGGGCCAGTAACTCCGGAGACCTGGTTCCCCCTTGTCTCCTCAGATATGATACAGTGGTGGTGTTGTCGGATAATATCAGGAGGTGTGAATTCCTTAGGCGAGACCTGTTGGATCTCAGAGTTTCCCAAACCGCCCGTAATTCTCTGAAGTTGGAGTATTTGGCACTGATTTCCTGAGTCCATTGACCCTGTACCAGTTGATCCTGAAAACAAGCGCCCCAACCTGACTTGCTTGCATCCGTCTGGATGGTAATCAGGGGCTGTTGGATCCATGGGACGCCCCTTCCTAAGTTCCTTGTATCTAGCCACCACAGAAGATCTCGTCTGACGCTCAGCGGGATCTGGTCCCTTTTCTCTAATCCTCTTGGTGATCTGTCCCAGGATGAAAGGATCCAGCTTTGGAGAGATCTGGAATGGTTTTGGCACCATGATACTGCTGGGATACTGGCTGTCATCTTCCCTAAAAGCTTCATCGCTGTCCGGATTGAAACGTATGTTTTTTTCCCGAATGATAATACGAGGTGTCGGATGTTGTCCTTCTTGTCATGCGGAAGAGAAGATATTTGACGACATGAGTCTAAGATTACTCCTAAGAATTTTATCTGGGTAAGGGGGGAAAGACTTGACTTCTGAAAGTTGACGATCCACCCCAGGCTTGTGAGTGTAGAAATCGTGAAATCTCGAGACCTGACTAGGTCTAGGCTGGTATTGGCTATAATCAGGAAGTCGTCTAGGTAGGGAACGACAGACACATCCTGATTTCTTAAGAAAGCCACCACCTCTATCATCAGTTTGGAAAATACCCTGGGAGCAGAAAATATTCCGAAGGGTAGTGCACAAAACTGAAAGTGGTGAGTTACCCCTTCCAAGGAAAGAACAGAGAATCTTAAATATTTCTGAGAGGAAGGGTGGATAGGAACGTGAAAATAGGCGTCCTTTAAGTCTATGGTGCACATAAAGGAGTTTTGGTGGATGAGGGGTATAGCAGATCTTACCGACTCCATCTTGAAGCGTCTGTATATTATGAAGTGATTTAATCCTTTCAAGTTTATTATGAGACGGTTCGATCCGTTGGGCTTTTTTACTGTGAACAGAGGGGAGTAGAAACCTTGTTCCTCTTGATTGAGTGGAACTCTCAGGATGGCCCCCAGTTGTAGCAGGTTCTGGACCTCCTGCCAGATTGTGACCTGTGTAGAAGGAGAAGATGAGGATGGATAGAAAAATCTTTGTGGGGGAAGACGGGAGAATTCTATTCTGTAACCATTTTTTACAATGTCTCTTGCCCAGAGATTTGATGTAATCTTCTCCCACTGAGAAGTATAAAACTTGAGTCTTCCCCCAACCCTGGCGTCACTGCTTCTTACTTTTGGATGGGTCACTGTTTGACGAGAACAAGAAGCCACGACCTCTGCCTCCCTTGGAATAGCTCCAACGGCCTTGTTTGCCCTTCCCTCTGTAGCTCTCCCTTTGGTCCCTGGGGCCACGAAAAATTTTTCTCTTTGTGTCGGGACGATTTTCTGGAAACCCCATCTTTTTGTCGGTAGCTTTCTCGAGAATGACATCGAGGTCCGGCCCGAAGACAAACTCGCCTGCAAAGGGGATTCCACACAATTTTGTTTTGGAACGTATGTCCCCTCCCCATTGCTTTAACCAAAGCACTCTCCTTGATGCGTTGGATAGGGCCCCTTCTTTAGCTGAAAACCGGATGGACTCCGCCGAGGCATCAGCTAGAAAGGCTGTTGCTAATTTAAGGAGAGGAATATTCTCTAGGATAACTTCTCCGGGAGTATGGTCTTTAACGTGGTTTTCCAGCTCCTTCAGCCAGAAGAGTAGTGTTCTGGCTACCGAGGTAGCCGTCAGGTTAGTCTTCAGATTTAGCATAGATGTATCCCATGCTTTCCTGAGTAGTGCCTCGGATTTACGATCCATAGGGTCCCGTAGTTGCCCCGCATCTTCAAATGGTAAATCCATCTTCTTGGATACCTTGGAGACTTGTACATCCACCTTAGGACATGCGTCCCAGATGTTCGAATCATCAGGCTCGAACAGAAGTCGTTTTTTGAAATTTTTGGAGACCGTTATTTTCTTTTCTGGTTCTTGCCATTCTGCTGTAATCAGATCCTTCAAGGTATCATTGACAGGAAAAACCCTTCGTTTTTTTAGACCTCAGTCCTCCAAAGAGATCCTCTTCGACTGATCTAGGCGGGATTAGATCTTCAATATTTATATTCAAAATATTTTTATCAGATTTTTTCCTTTTGATTATAATAACACAAGAAACATAGACAGTTATACAGATGAAAGTACTCAGCATGTAAAAAAGAGAACACACAACCTTGAGGCAGGGGTCACGCAGGACCACACAGTATATAGACATTGGAAATATATCCTGTTTCGGGCCCGAAGGTCCGTTCTGAGATGTTTGTGGATAGTATAATCGTACATAGGAGGTCAAGCATGGCTGCCGCCCTGCCAGTTATGCGGAAAATGTAACATTATTCATAACTGAAGCCATAATAGGGAAGGAACATTGTTATTAAAGTTGTGGATAGCAGCAAAGGAGACCCCACGCAACCTTGTCATGAGGCTCCATTCATTATGCTGCTCTCTGATGACATCACCCCATATGGCTTTGATAATCTAACAGATATATAGGAACTACAATAACAAAATAAGAACAGTTTTGAGAAAGAGAAAGAAAAGAGAAAAAGAGAAAATAAAAAAAAAAAAAGGGGGGGGGAAGAGGGGGAAGAAGATAGAGGGGGGGGGGGGAGGGGGAGAAAAGAAGAATAAAGGAAAGGTTCAGGATAGGGGGGGAAAATGAGTGGAGAGGAGAGGGGGGGCAGGAACACACATCCAGGGCTAAGGATTGACACAGACAAATACCCAGGCGACATGGACTACAAATTGAACCAGTCTTTAGACAAATAAGTTGTTATACTCCGTAGTCTCTTTGAAGAGGAACCACGGCTGCCATAATTCCCCGAACTTCCCCGTTGTCTGATTGACTTCTGCGGTAAGTTCCTCCATACGGCATATGTTACTCATCTCCCGCACCCAATCAACGAATGGCGGGGTAAGGGGAGACCTCCAATAGCGTGGAATAACTGAACGGGCCGCGGTTAGGAAAAAGCGTAGAAGTCCCTTTTTTTGGGAACGGAAAGTTCCCGGAAGAACTGACAATAGGCCGATCTTAGGATTGAATGTGACCTTACGTCTGGTGACCGCAGTGTAGGTGCTAGACACTTTCTCCCAGAAAGGCTTAATTTTGTCACATTCCCACCACACATGAAGCATGGATCCACCATCACTCCCACAGCGCCAGCACACTTCTGGGACAGCAGGATAGTACCTATGCAGCATTTCGGGTACACGGTACCATCGAGTGAGAATTTTGTAGTTTTTTTCTTGTGCAGCGCAGGCAATAGAGAGTTTATGTGTGAAGGTGAACATTTTTTCCAGATCTTGGGGAGTAAGCTCCGTATTCAGCTCCTGTTCCCACCTGCCGATGTATCCCGGGTCGCCTGTGAGTCTTTCCGACTGTAATAGGGAATAAATTTGTGAGATAGCGTGGGGTTGGGGAGACCGTGAACTGAGAAGATCCTCAAAGGGCATCCTGCTCAAATCAAATGCAGCCCGTTCGCTTTCGACAAATGATCGCAATTGAGTATACTCAAACCAGGATAACCGAACATCCGGACATTTGAGCTGCAAAGCCTCAAATGTGGGAAAGGATCCATTCTCCATTATGCTACCCATACGAGGATCATTTGTATAGTGCCAAAGTAAGGAGTCCCTGTCCTTCCCCGGGGCGAACGCAGGATTGTGAAGAAGTGGCGTGAGGGGACCACGATTACGGGACAAAAGGCCCTTACGCAAAATTTTGTGCCAGGCTTCGATCGCTACACGGGGAAACCTTGCATGTTTTGCTAGGGATTGAAGTGCATGTTTACCTATCCAGGGAAGGTATCCCAGGGGGACTGAGGAGAATTTCTGTTCTAAAGCAACCCACTGCTTTGTCTTGGAATGAAATTGCCAATCTACGAGGCGTTGAAGAGTAACAGCCCAGTGATATATCTGTAGATCCGGGAGACCTGCCCCCCCAGCTGATTTAGGCCTAGTAAGTACCCGCCACCCTATCCTTGGTCTGTTGGATCCCCATACAAACCGAGTCATTGCTGATCTCAACCTCTTAAAAAAGGAAGGGGGTGGTGCTATTGGGGCCCCCTGGAAGAGATACAAAAACCTAGGAAGAATATCCATTTTGAGCACGTTTATCCTTCCAAACCAGGACAGCCTCTTTTTATCATAGCTTTTAAGATCTCTCAGAATGTGCTCCAATAGAGGGGCGTAATTAAGATTATATATCTCATCATAGGAAGGGGATATCTGTATACCCAAATATGTAATGTGATCGGTACGCCATCGGAATGGGAAGTTATCAGCCACGTGCTGTGCCTCATCTGGCGGCAGAGAGATATTTAGTGCTTCGGATTTAGTGTAGTTTATCTTGAAACTACTCAGGCGACCGTACCTTTCGAACTCATGGAGTAGAGCCGGAAGAGAAATTCGGGGCTGCGAGACGTACAATAATAAATCATCGGCGTATAGGGCCGCCTTGTATTGTGCGTCCCCTATGCATGCTCCATGGATGTTCGGGTTTTTCCTAATTGCTACCGCCAGATGTTCCATCACGATGGCGTATAACAAAGGGGATAGTGGGCACCCCTGTCTAGTGCCATTGTTAATCAGCAGAGGATCCGAAAGGGATCCATTAACCCTAACTCTGGCCGATGGACTAGTATAAAGAGCTACTACCTTGTCCACAAATCCCGGTCCTAGACCCATTTGCTTTAGTGCCTCTTTCATGAACCCCCAGTGGACCCTATCAAATGCCTTCTCCGCATCGATAGACAGGAGGCATAATGGGGTTTTAGATGATTTGGCCCAAGAGATCAGCAAAGCGGTTTTATTAAGATTATCCCGTGCTTTCCGCCCAGGCACAAAGCCGACTTGGTCGTTATGTATCACAGATGGCAAAAGTGGGCCTAATCTATTGGCCAGGATTTTGGAGTATAATTTGATGTCCACGTTTATCAAAGAGATGGGTCTGTAGCTACTAGGGGCCGTAGGGTCTTTGCCTGGCTTCGGTAATACACTTATATGGGCCTCCAACGATTGGGGGGCAAATGGGGTGCCAGTAGATATAGAGTTAAACACCCTGGTGAGAAATGGGGTGAGGGATTCTCTCATGAGTTTATAAAACGCGGGCGTGAACCCATCAGGTCCAGGACTCTTGCCTGAAGGGGTTTCCCTGATAGCATGATGCACCTCCCCCTCTTCTATTGGTTGCTCCAATGATTCAGTAGAATCACTAGTGATCCCCGGTAGCGCGGTGTCAGAAATATACTCCTGTATGCGATCTAGAAGGGCCCCCTCTCCCATATCTGCAAACTGTGGCCGGATGTTATATAACGCATCATAATAACTACGGAAGGTCTCTACAATCTCCCTTGGGTTATGTGTAAGCCCCCCATTAGCAGTCTTTATTTTAGGCATGAACGTTGCAGCACTGCGCGGGTGTAGAAGCCTCGCTAGTGGCCTTCCACATTTATCGGCATATTCATACAAATATCGGGAAAATTGAGTTCTATGATGAAGGTGGGCCTGGTCAAGTAGTCCCCTCAATGTCTCCCTTTTCCCCGTAAGTTGCGCCAGGAGGTCAGGAGCTAAGGAGGATTTATGGCGGGACTCCAAATCACTGATCTCCCGTGCTAAGGATGTGATTTTCGCACCCTTCTCCCTCTTCAAACGAGTGCCATGCCTAATGAATACCCCGCGGAACTCCCCTTTAAGGGTTTCCCACACCAAGGGAAGAGGTGTTGATTCACCCGAGTGTGTTGCTAGGAAATTATCCATAGAGGACTTAAGTTCGGTGACACATAAAGGGTCCTTTAGCAAATTATCATTAAGTCGCCAGTTCCAAGCCCGGCGCATTGAGTTAGGCAGTGACACTGTGAAGAAGATAGGAGCGTGGTCGGATAGAACTATGTTGCCTATTGTCGCCGTGGGCTGCCATTCCAACATCTTGTGACTGACTAAAAATGTGTCGATTCTACTATACGAGCCATGGGCAGAGGAATAAAAAGAGTAGTTTCTGTCTACAGGGTGTAGGATACGCCACACGTCTATGAGGCGTAGAGCATGAAGGTCGCGTTTCAAGGAGTGCATGTGCCTAGCAGAGACATTGCTACGTCCCGATGAGGTATCTAAGGTGGGATCCATTGGGAAATTACAGTCCCCCCCTGTAATGAGTGTGCCCTCAGCAAACTCTGACAGACAACGCAGGATAGATCGACAGGCAGGTATGGCCTGGGTGTTTGGCAGATACCAATTGGCCACTGTGAAAGTCATATTTTGAATACCCAATTTAATAAAAATGTACCTTCCGTTGGGGTCTATTCTAGTGTCCATGACTGTGTGCTGAAGAGACCTATGAAGGCCAATAGAAACGCCTTTAGAGCGAGCATCTGGGTTGGCACTATGATGCCAATCTGTGAAATACCGGTCGCGTATGGTGGGAATGTGCCCCACTTTAAAGTGGGTCTCCTGTAGGAAGAGTATCTGCACCCGTTGTTTATGCATCCCGTATAAGATTTGCGATCTTTTCTGTGGGACATTGAACCCCCTAACGTTGAGGGATCCCACCTTTAACGTAGCCATTCGATGTATTACTGCCGCCAAAGGATTAGTTACAAGGGATCACTTGCTACAGAGACAAGAGGACAGGGGTGAGGAGGTAAAGGAGGGTAAGATTTGCAGAGAGAGGAGGGGGAAAGGAGTAGATAAAGAAGACAGAGACACAAAAATAAACAGGAGGTAGGGTAAGGGGATAAGTGTAAGTCTGCACCTAAGTACAGAACAATTGGGGCAATATAAAACTACGTCACGAACAAGCCTGCTGCTCGTAACACCCCAAAGGGACGGTGAATTTCCATGGAAGGCGCTCCCGGGGCCCAGAAGCTACCAGCCCATATATTTTGAAAGAACATAGGAAGGAGGTGAGTGGGGAAGAAAAAGGTGTCCCCCCCCCCCCCTCTCCACCCCTCTTAACTAGTCATCACCCAAAGACAACCAGGTGCCTATACCAAACATCAGTTAGTACATATGCAAATCACAAGGACATTTAAACAAGATAAACGCCCTCAAATACCAAAATAACAATGGAACCTCTCGAGACGGTATCATCAATGACAGTCCACGACCTGATGCCTGCTATGAAATTAAGGAACATTAGGTAAATCAGATAATAACAACACTGTGGAATAACTTACAACGTCCATAGCTGAGGTATACTGGGTCATCAGGATGTGGAGGCCAAAAGGCTCAGAAGAAGGCCCAGAAGACGGAAACTTCGACTCTCACCAGAAGAAGCCTCATCTCGGAGGTTGCGGGTCTGGGCCCATTTGATGATCATCCCGGTGATTCATGGATCGCCTACGCTGCCTTCGCCGTGGATTCCTCTGTGGTCTCGGGGGTGGTGCCCCCTAGGTTTCAACCGGCCAATCCAGAATGTTGACGGGAGGGAGACCCAGGGCCTCAGTGAAAACCGGGATATCGCTAGGATGGCGGAGAATATGCGTCTGGCCATTCTGACGCACTTGTAAACGAAAGGGGAATCCCCATGAGTATTGAAGTGCTTTCTGTCGGAGGGAATCCAACACAGGACGCAATGCTTTGCGCTTCATCAAGGTTAGCCTGGATAGATCTGGGAGGAATTGCACCATAGAACCCTTGAAGCGTATTTCCCCTTGTTCCCTGGCACAGTTCATAATGGATTCTTTAAGTTGGTACCGATGGACCCTGCAGATTATGTCCCGTGGTCTATTCGGATCAGGGGATTTAGGGCCAAGGGACCTGTGGGCACGGTCAAGCTCTAATGGTGTATCTGCCGGAACGCCCAGGACCACGTTAAAGAGCTCTTGCAGGCTGGAATGTATAGCAGAAGGGTCAATGGATTCGGGGAGGCCCCTGACCCTAATATTATTCCTCCGGCCACGATTTTCCAGATCATCAAGGTGGTCGGATAACGCCAGAAGCTGGGAGGAATGCGAAGCCAGCTGTGCCGAGTGAGCCGCCAGCCTTTCTTCAACATTACGTTGGGAGGTCTCCGCTGTGGACACTCTCTTCAATATGATGTACTTCGTCCCTGAGGGTAGATATTTCAGATCTGTAGGATTGTTCGAGCCTGGAGACATAGGACTCCATGTCCTCTCTAGTGGGTATTGTGCGGATGTGCGCTCGCAGGGCTCTGATGTCCGCCAACACTTCCATATCCAATGAGATTCTCTGGGGATACATATGATGTTGGGACGCTTGATCCATTACAGGAACGCCACATTGTACTGAAGTAGTTGAAATAGAGCCAGCAGCATGCGTTGAGGAGGGGCACAATGCTGGAGAGGGCAAGGACACCTCATAGTTGGCTTGTTGTCCTGACCACTCAGGAGCCATTGGATTCAGTCCCTGAGGTGACATGGGCCACAGGGTCGGGGGCACCACATCCACAGGGGGGGGGGGGGGGGGAGCGAGGCTTGTGAGGAACCCCAGTGGGGTGATAAAGCCAATGACTGGCATGGTGAGGGAAGCTGCTCTACTGCCTGAGGAGGGCGCACTGTAGTGGATGACATGCTGGCCTGCACTGTGTGCTTGTGGGGCCTGTCAGCCAAGGCTGAGTCGCTTACCCAGCTGCTGGCCATGGTCTCTCCATCTCTTTGTGGCGCAGGGGATCGTGCGCCTGCGTCACCGGTCCCGTCCTGATGCGCCAGACTTTCGCGCTCCTCTGCGCTCCGCGGCGCCATCTTGGCCGTGCCACGTGGAGACCCCGAAGTGCCCAGAGTTACTGGCGTTAGTGGCCGTTCTCCTCGGCCCGGGTTAGGGGAATCCAGGATAGAGCGTTCCGGTTGCGGGGCCACCGGAGCTCCTGGCCGCGCAGTGGTCCCCGCCTCCGATGCGGCCAGAACAACGAGGTCCGCCGCCATTGCCGGAGCGCCGACCGCAGCTGCAGGAGAAGAGCGGCCCGTCATATAAGTCGCGATGTGGCGGGTCGATGGCCTGGATAGTGGGGTGGAAGCAGCCCTGGCACCTCTCCTCTTCTTGGCACCCATGCAGGAGGTAAGATGTGGGGTGAAGACGGTGATTTGAGCCGATTTCTCTGGGCCCAGCACGGGAGCTCTCAGGAGACACAGCCTTACGCTTCCATGGCCAAACCACGCCCCCTATATCTTCAATATTTAGAGTATCCCTTACTGCTTTGAGTAGTCTATCCATTTCTTCAATAGGAAACAGATACCTGGCTTCAGATTCTTGTAAATCAGAATACGTTATTTCTGAATCTCTATAAGAACATGACGGAGATTCGGAAACGTCCGAATCCGATGCTGGAGTGGCTAAATCAGGATCCATACGGGCTCTTTTAGGGGAGGGACCCTGAGGAGCCTGAGAGGTTGAGGCGAGCGATACAAATTTTTCTTCGATAAACTCCTTAATCTCATCCATAAAGGAGGTTTTTTCGTCTCTCAATAACTTATCTATGCAAGATTTACATATCGGTTTCTTATGCGTATCAGGTAATTTGCTAATGCACATATTACATCTTCTGCTCTGAACATCAGATGATTTTGATCTTGATTTCGCCACTTTGCCCCCTTTCTCCTGCTTCTCCTCCTTGCCTTTCCCCTTTCCACCAGATTCCTCCTGGAAGGGAAGGAGGAGAATTTGTTGCAGGAGACCAAAACAGATACAAATATATACACATGTAACATGTGGAGGACACCTCCAGCGCACTTACGAGTACCAGCGGGTGGAGAGAGCCTGCATCTGCCTCTTCAGACATGGCTGTGACGGCAGGGAGACAAAACACACGGCTGCACAAGAGTCCAGAACAAGACCTTGAACTTAGACCTCAGATCAACATGTATCCGCAAAAACCTGACTTAAATACCTTCTAGGGGAGCCCATCCCCCTGTTGAAGGCTGCAGCCGGCGTTCATGCTCCGGGACCCGGCATCGGAGCGTCACTTCCGGTCGCGCCGGAAGTCGTCATCTGACTCCGCGCGACACACCGGGATTTCTGATTTAAGGCGCACGGAGCGCCACCGCTCTCCCTTAGGCGCCGCTGCCAGCGGGACGAGCGGTGCTTACCAGGCCGGACGGGGATGACCAGGGAGGGCCGGAGCCGCCCGTGGACCCGACCTGCGTGGCTTGGTCGAGGACCGCGCGACGGTTAGGGTTTGTGTCCCCCCTTACACCTGGATGATGCAAGGAGAGAGCTTCTCTCCATCCTGACCCTGTGGGAACAGGAAGAACACTGGTGGGAGGATGCTGGGAGGGGACTTTTTAACCTCTCTCCTTCCTGTTCCCACAGAGGTCAAAGGGCATCCTCCAGGTGGCCGTCATGGGGGACGTGGTGGAAATTGGGCATCACACTGGAGTCTTTTCATTTAATCCATTACAATGGTAAAATTTTCCACATAAATTGAATGTATTGTCAAAAAAATATTACACCTATAGGGTTAACAAACTTAAGTGTTTTTCATAAAAATTCTAGTTATTTAGGCCTCAGTTAAATAAAAGTTGAGCAGGTCCATCTAAATATTAGTTTTGGGGATTTTCCCAAAAATGTGAAACACAGCACCCAAATTCTGAGCCTCATAACATTCTAGTGAAATATGTGGAATCTTAAAAAAACATCCAACATATGACATTTGGGAAACGCAAGTTACGAATTTGGGTGCTATGATCTGCATCAAGCGTAGAGAATCTAGAACTTTAAATTTAGCAAAAAAAATTATTTTCAGTTTTTTTTCATAACCAAACACGAAAGATATCATCCAAATTTTTTAAAACAAATTGAAGTACAATGTGTCACGAGAAAAACAATCTTATATTGTTCCAAAGCTTTTACACAGAACCACTGTCAGCTCACAGAACTAGATGGATCATAAAGTGTCTGCTAAGAGTCCCTGCGCACACTCTGGAATCTTACACTGACCATCACCAAGTGAGAAGCTAAAACAGCAATAAATCTGAGTATGAGCTTTGTAAAAATCACTAGGGGATTGAGATGTGAAAAGTTTTTCATAGGAAAATCTTTTTAAAAGGAGTATTCTAGGAATATGAACTTCTGATAAGTGAACACTGTATAAATTGTGACATCAAGTTTTGTTTTCTAATGTTCAGTTTTTCAGATGCAGTTTTTAGAAGAGGAACAACTCTTCCCAATGCCATGTTATCACCCATCTACACCAGCTTTTGGCTTCAAAACTGCACATATCAACGCACCCTTAGGCCGCGGTCACACGTTGCGTTTTAAGTTTTTTGATGGACTGCCAAAAATGGGTTAGAGTTGTCCAGTTAAGTTGGACCCCTCACAAAACATGCTAGGAACTCCACAGGATATTTGTCTCTATGGCCCTGAATGAGAGATATAGCAGAATATGGTGCTCAAACTGCACAGGTGCTTGTCACTCGCCCTCTGGTGTAAAATCATGGCTGGCGCCAGCACCCGGCTTACCCGGGCCCATGGCACACACTGACAACATAAGAAAACTCAATTACATCGGCATACTTTGCCGATGTAATTGAGGAAAGCGCCGCACTCAGTGCCAGCGCGGCTCATAGGGGGACGGCACCGCAAGCGGGCAGAGACAGATCACAATTGCATCGGCGCGGCCAATGTATTTCTGCTGCGTCTAATGGTGTGCAGGACGCTGGCCGACGTGATGACTTCATGCCGCCAGCGTCCCTGCTGCTGCACGATAGACGCTGCTCTCACACAGGAAGATGTAGCAGATGAAGAAGATGGGAGCAGCCCTTGAGGTAAGTTAGCGTTTATTATTTTTTTTTAATGTGTATTTAATTAAATTAATGGAGCCTGGGGGGGGTATATTAATTAATAGAGCCGGGGGGGGGGGGGGGGGGAGGGTATATTAATGAATAGAGCCCCGGGGGGGGGGGGGGGGGGTTATTAATGAATAGAGCCCAGGGGGCTGGGGTGTATTTTATTTGATGGAGCCTGGCTGGAGGGGGTGTATATTAATTGATGGAGCCTGGGGGGCTGTTTATTAATATTGGTTTCTTAAGGTCTGCGTTTTTAATGCCACCACATGAGCTACGGGGCCCAGTGAGGCACTCTTGCCCAGGGGCCCAGTGAAACCTGGAGCCGGCCCTGTGTAAAATAGAGCCCATTGTCAGTGGGGACCCATACCAGAGACCCCTAGAGATCAGCCAATCAGCTACCATCATCCAATGACCATAGTGCACTACATAGTGGCTGCATTTTGTACTGCAGCTTAGCCCTTTTTCCACTCGAATGTGGCCACATGCAGAACCATCTATAAGGAAAGTACACAGAATGTCTTAATTGTGAAACATCTGGCCAGTCAAGATAAACATTTTTAGAATAAAATATTGGTGATAATTGGCCATTCCCAACCCCATATGTTCATATACATAGCTCCCAACCATCCTGGATTTGGCAGGGTAGTCCTGGCGTTTGGGCACTGTCCTGGGTGGTTGGGAGGATGTACCGGCTTGACCCCACCCCACTAGAGCTGCAGAGCAGGGACCAGGATCAGCTCCTGCTGCTGTGCTCTATAGCAAGTGTTTGGAGGTAGCTGCTGTCCTGGATGGCCCCGTCCCCTTCCTGTCATCTCAGAGCTCCCGGGAGAGCAGGAAGCAGGAGTGCATGGGAAGGTGAAGAAGCAAGTAGCAAAGGTATTTTGTTTAAAACCCAGAACAGGAGAGGAAGGGGGGGGGGCACAGAAGTACATGGATGAAAAAAAAAAATTAAAGGGGTATTATATCATTAAATTACTTCTCAATATAGGAGTCTCAGGATGCATCAGATAGGAGTGCAGTCTTACCTAGTCCAGAGTCCAGGAGATTGACCTGTGAAGAAGGACAAGGATTACAATTCAACAAATCACTGTTGATTATATCCGTCAGTGTAGAAGGTGCTCAGAAAATATAGGAACGGTTATAGTTGTAATCATCCTAATCATTTGGCAGAATCAATTTCATCACTGCAACCACACAACATGGGCTATGGTGAAATTGATGGCACAACTTACCAGCTTTAGCCATGTGGTACATTCTTTTATTTATTAACCTAAAACAAGAGAAATTGGTCAGTGGTGCCAGTTATACTACACCTATACACATGTACGGTTCAGGGGTCAGGTCAGTATTAAACTTAGTCCACACATAATATTTGGGTTATTTGTGATGCTCCAAATGTGTGACCTGATAATTGAGTTCTAGATTAGTGGATGAGGCATGTAAAATCTGCTTGGTTTTGGGGTGCCAGTTAATATTAAATTAACAATATTCAATAGATCTTTATAGGGGATTTATTAAGGGTACAATACAGGGGAATACACATAGAGGGTAAACTAACTAAGGGACAGAGAGATGGTAGGGAAGGAAGTGCTCCAACTAAAGATCTGTATACCATCTTATATACAAACACACAGACCACACACATATGCCCATCATCCCACCTCCACCACTGTCTTGGCCAATCCAATGATGTAGAGTCAATACATTCTTATCACACAACTAGCAGGACAAGTAACTTGAGTCTTTGTTTCCCACAGGATCTGGGAGAATGTCCAGGGGGCAATGGCCTCCAGGTGTAATAGCACAGTCCATTGTTATCACATGCAGCTGTCTCTGCAATCTTTATTAGGGGCAATGTAGGCATTTATGGGTTAGTTCTTCCTCTGTCCACAAAGACCCTTAAACTGTCTCAAGCCACATCATGTCATATTTCCAACAAGGCATTATACATGCAGATGAATTAAACCCAAGGCTACATCGCAGCTCTAGACTAGGACTTCCCAGTCGGGTGGAGATTTCCACAACTATGTAGCTGCACCATTGCAGGCAGATACCAAGATTAGGGTTTAAACCATGAACAAGACTTGGCCTTAAGCTACAAGATATTAGCAGTATCTGCACTTTGACTTGAGTAAAGTTCATTATTGAATATCTTGTGTATTGAGGTAAAATCTAGTTAATCGAACACCCATGTAGTTTTATGAGAAATTTACTCACCAGGTCCATCAGGCAAGATGTTCCACATGCAGGTCCACTAAGGCATTGACCTGAAATCAGGAAGATTGAAGGTTTAGTTATTTAGAATTTGGATAAACACACGAGAACAATTCTGGGTGCTGTTATCTTTAAGATAAAAGAGACCTTGAAGCCAAATTTCTAAAAAAAAAAAATTTATCGGCCAACTGGACAATTGCCAGGATATACAGTGTCAGCCCTGGACCAGCTTCTATACTTTGTAAAAACCAATAAGTAGGTTTTAAAGGGGTTTTCCAACAAACAATTGCTGTGCCTGGCTGTAGCTTCATAGATTAATGAGCAGAACAGTCATGTGCGGCCGTCTGTTCCATTACTCTGACCAAGCAATGAGGGGGGTCTGACGATGTATGTGGGAGCTCCACTAATCAGCAAGTTGGCCCAGTCCTGTGGATAGGGCCCAACTTGTGTTTGTGGGAAAACCCCTTCAAGGGATTTTGCTCTTGACTCATTTATCCCCTATTGTTAGTCACAGGAAACATCAGATAGGAGCGAAAGACAAATCGTTTGTTCATCACCACCAGTCAGATGAACTATGAAATCATCATATGATCCTGGGCTAAACATTACGTGAACTATAGCATCCACACAAGTGGCTGCTAGCACTGGCTCATAGGCTGCAGAAACAAGAGAGTTGCCTCAACTCATATCCATGAATTGACATCTTGCACACTTACAGTATAGACACTTCCTGAAGTCCTTAGCCCTCGGTCACCTGCAAAACATCATATTCTATTACAACAGATTCTCCAGCCCATGATGTTATGTTTTATTTGGTGTAGACACATCAGAGAAGCGAAAGACATAATTATTCTTCAACATGGTTCATCTGCTGAACTATGAGGTCATCATTGTGTCAGAAGTTTTACAACTTATAGAAATGTCTGAATAACCTCACTGGTGAAATAGTAAAATGAAGATACATACGATACAGATAGTTTCAGACCACAGGGTCCTGGGGAGGTAGGGAGTTTATAAAGTGGTATTATAGAGACCATGTTGGTGGTTAATATGGGCCAAAATGCAAAACGATAAGACATTGGACAATGTTGAACCATTCTGGAGCTATTGTACATTTGCAGTGATGTCAATGTTTATTGCCTGTAGCAGCTATCTTTATTGTTTGTTAGAATGGGGTGGTTTGGGAAAAGGGAGAAAGGTTAAAAATATTTGATTAAAAAAAAAAAATAAAGTATGAATAACCACAATAAATTTTGTTGCACAGAGTTTGCAGGAAAGTTCATAGAGATAGGAAAGAACATGGTCCTTGCTACAATGTCTACCCATTTGTATTAAGTTAATGCTAATTATTAAGCAGCAACTAATGTGAGCATGGAGCAGGATGGAAGCTGGGTAGTGTGTAGCCATGACAGGCTGGGAGGGGGTTGTGAATCTAACTTCTGACTGAAGTCCAGATTCATATTCTGCAGACTTGATCCATAATGTATGTTACAAACCAGAACATTATGGTATGGTATCACTATTCACCATCTTTGGCCAAACAAAGGTTGTAATGAGAGGTGCACCTGGGGATGTACAGGTCAGTTAGCTTGCCAAGGTAATTAAGGGCACTTATTTTGTGGTCTTTACTCCAATTTTCTTTTCTGCCTGACAGAAGTTGGGGTTATTTGCGAGGAATTTTTTGCCAAAAATTAAGGAGCATGCTGGATACCCAGAGTGGGTGCAGGACCAGTAAATGGCTCTATCAGGAGGACCAAGGGAGAGCAAGACCAAGCCACCCACCAGACTGAGCGCCCGCAGCTCCCAATGCAGAACCCAACCATGGAGAGGTCTTATTGCTGCATAGGATGAGTGACAAGCACAAGTGGATCCAGCCAGAAGAGGGCTGCAGCAGTGAAGTTGGTGACACATGGTGCAGCTGTAATGACAATGCAGAGAAGATTCTGGTTGGAGGTGGTGGACGACAACACAAGCAGTGCACCCACCCCTGCACGTGGAAGGAGAGATGCTGATCCCCAGGGCTCACGGCAACACCAGGAAGTAGACCTGCAGTTCAGCTACTGCCTGTAAAGGAAATCTAGTTTTCTATATTTATGATTATTGTAACTATTGCTTCTCTGCATCGAGGTAAGTCATTGGCTGGAAGCCTGGAATTTTTTATGTTTTTTTAACTATTGTATTTTCAGGATGTAAATAAAGCTTGAACCATCACCATTTTCAACAATTTTTATTTTAGATATGCAGCCAATTCCCCAACCACATCAAGTCAGTCAGTCATGTTTCAGTGTTCTGTTTCTGATATCAGATTGCAACACACCCCCATTTGGGAAGCCCATCTGACAAGATACCTTGGGAATATAGGGATTCATTTTAGGACACCAACCTTCTAGTACAGGATCCACCATCTTGGGTCACAGCCGCTATCCTCCCCCTAGGAAACGAGATAAGGACATAACTACACAGTCCACACTCCAGTACCCCAAATCCTTTTACTCCTCTGTATCAGTATGAAGGCTATCCCTCATTCTTTTTCAGAGAGATTCCCATTGATTTGTTTATAGATCATCATATACAGTAATACGAGTTCATACATCATGATCAGCAAGCTTACCCGTATCGCTGACACATGCAGGGACACACCATCTATAAGGAAAGTACACAGAATGTCTTAATTGTGAAGCATCTGGCCACAGTTAAGATAAACAATGTTCTAGAATTAAATATTTGTTTCAATTGGCCATCCAAACAGAGTGTGGGTCCCCTTAGAAATAACATGGGGGTCATGGTGGTAGGAGATGAGGAAAGGGCCAATCTACTGAATGTCGCCTTCTCAACTGTCTTTACCCAGGAAAATCCCCTGGTGGAAGACACAATGAGGAATAATGTTAATTATTTTTATAATGTCAACAGTTTAACCCAGGAAGAGGTACGGCGCCGCCTCGCAACCACTAAGATAGATAAATCACCTGGGCCAGATGGCATACACCCCCGGGTTCTGCATGAATTATGTACGGTGATAGACAAACCTTTATTTTTAATATTTGAAGATTCACTGAGGACTGGTTATGTTCCACAGGAATGGCGCATAGCAAATGTGGTACCAATATACAAAAAAGGATCAAATAGCGATCCTGGAAACTACAGACCTGTGAGTCTAACTGCTGTGGTGGGGAAAATATTTTAAGGGTTTATTAGAGATGCTATCCTGGAGTATCTCACTGTGCACAACCTTATAACCCAGCGTCAGCATGGGTTTATGAGAGATCGGTCCTGTCAGACTAATCTGATTGGTTTCTACGAGGAGGCAAGTTCCAGACTGGATCTGGGGGACGCTGTGGATGTTGTATATCTGGACTTTTCAAAGGCATTTGACACCGTGCCACATAAAAGGTTGGTATATAAAATGAGACTGCTGGGAATAGGAGAAAATCTGTGTATTTGGGTAAGTAATTGGCTTAGTGATAGAAAACAGAGGGTGGTCATTAATGGCACATTCTCAGATTAGACTGACGTTACCAGTGGAGTGCCACAGGGGTCAGTATTGGGGCCACTTTTTAATATTTTTATTAATGACCTTGTAGTGGGTTTACACAGTCAAGTTTCAATATTTGCAGATGATACTAAGCTGTGTAAAGTAATAAATACTGAGGTCGATAGTTTAGCATTACAGAGGGATCTGTGGAAGCTTGAGGAGTGGGCAGAGAAATGGTTGATGAGGTTTAATGTAGATAAATGTAAAGTTATGCACTTGGGCCATGGTAACAAAAAGTATAATTATGTTCTAAACGGTCAATTACTTAGTAAAACTGAAGCTGAAAAGGACTTGGGGGTATTGGTGGATGGTAAACTTAATTTTAGTGACCAGAGCCAGGTGGCTGCTGCTAAAGCAAATAAAATAATGGGATGTATCAAGAGAGGAATAGATTCCCATGATAAAGACATAGTTTTGCCCTTATACAAATCCCTGGTCAGACCACACATGGAATATTGTGTACAGTTTTGTGCACCAGTGTATAAAAAGGATATAGTAGAGCTGGAACAGGTGCAGAGGAGAGCAACCAGGATTATTAGGGGAATGGGGGAACTAGAATACACTGACAGATTACAAAATTTGGGATTATTCAGTTTAGAAAAAAGACGACTGAGGGGAGACCTCATTACAATGTACAAATACCTGAACGGACAGTACAAGGATCTCTCCAAAGATCTTTTTATACCCAGGCCTGTGACCAGGACAAGTGGGCATCCTCTACGCCTAGAGGAGAGGCGATTTTACCATCAACATAGACAAAGGTTCTTTACTGTAAGAGCAGTAAGACTGTGGAACTCTCTGCCACAGGAGGTTGTTATGGCGGACTCTATGTACATGTTCAAGAGAGGCCTGGATGACTTTCTGGAGAGAAAAAAATATCACGGGTTATGGGGATAAAACATTTATTTAATTCTTAAAGGTTGGACTTTATGGACTTGCGTCTCCTTCCAGCCTTATATACTATGATACTATGATCCCCCCCAACCCCATATATTCATAGACAGACCTTCCTGGATTTGGCCGGGTAGTCCTGGCTTGACCCCACCCACTAGAGCTGCAGAGCAGGGACCAGGAGGCAGGATTGGCTCCTGCTGCCGTCATAAATCTCTGCTGTGCTCTATAGAGGTAGATGCTGCACTGGATGGCCCCGTCCCCTTCCTCCATCTCAGAGCTCTAGGGAGAGGAAGAAGCAGGAGTGCAGGGAAATGAGAAAAGGCAAGTAGCATAGGTTTTTTATTTCTATACCCAGAACAGGAGAGGACCACAGAAGTACCGTATATACTAGAGTACAAGCCGAGACCCCTAATTTTACCACAGAAAACCTATTGACTCGAGTATAAGCCGAGGGTATATGCAGCATACAGCTAAAAAAAAAAAATAAATAAATAATATACTCACCCTCCGGTGTCCCTGATGTTTGTTGCGGCTCCTTCACTCTTTCCATCTTCTCTGACCGGCAGATAGCGCTGGCCGTTGCACGCTGATGACTTCATCAGCGGCGACAGCGTTGCATCACAGTGTGCGAAGGCTGGCAGATCGCATGGACGTGACTCTGCCGGCTAGAGAAGATAGAAGACAGAAGAGGAGACACGGGGAGCCGCGACGAACATCGGGGACACCGGAGGGCGGGTATTAAATTTTTTTTTTTTTTTTTTTTTTTTAACTTTACTCGTGTACAAGCCAAGGTTTTTCAGCACATTTTTGTGCTTAAAAATTTGGCTTATACACAAGTATATACGGCAAATGGAAAAAAAAATTATATGGGTCTTTGTCCCCCTTTCAATAGCCCAAAATGTAGGTGTGCATATACATCTTTGCAGAAAGTTTGTTTCTTTAATATGCAGGTAAGAGGCCTCCAACCCCACCTCCCATTATTAAATTACTTCTCTATATAGGAGTCTCAGAATACATCAGATAGGAGCGAAAGACAAATCGTTTGTTCATCACCACTAGAGATGAGCGAGCACTAAAATGCTCGGGTGCTCGTTACTCGAGCCGAACATTTCCAGATGCTCGAGTGCTCGTTTCGAGTAACGAGCCCCATTGAAGTCAATGGGAGACCCGAGCATTTTTCAAAGGGACCATGGTTCAGGAATAAAATGTGTTATTTAATTGAAAAATAATGTCTTCTGATAATTTGCAAACATCTGCGATCTATTCTTCACTGTTCCGCGCGTATATTATCTCCCGACAAGTTAGCAGATGTAAAGAACAGTGAAGAATAGAATAAAAACAGTGAACACAGTGAACACAGGATCATTTAAGATAAAAACACAGTGCAGAACACAGTGCAGAATAGATTACAGATGTTCGGCACATCTGCTTACTTGTCGGGAGATACGCGCGGAACGGCGCGAACAAAATAGCATGTGAAGAACAATATATATGTGTGTGAAGAACACATTGCAGATGTTTAAATACATCTGCAATGTGTTCTTCACACATATATATTGTTCTTCACATGCTATTTTGTTCGCGCCGTTCCGCGCGTATCTCCCGACAAGTAAGCAGATGTGCCGAACATCTGTAATCTATTCTGCACTGTGTTCTGCACTGTGTTTTTATCTTAAATGATCCTGTGTTCACTGTTTTTATTCTATTCTTCATTGTTCTTCACTGTGTTTTTTTTAATTAAATGCTCGATCTCGAGCAGGGGAAATACTCGTCCGAGCAACGAGCCGTCTCGAGTACCCTAATGCTCGACCGAGCATCAAGCTCGGACGAGCATGTTCGCTCATCTCTAATTACCACCAGTCAGATGAACTATGAAATCATCATATGATCCTGGGCTAAACATTACGTGAACTATAGCATCCACACAAGTGGCTGCTAGCACTGGCTCATAGGCTGCAGAAACAAGAGAGTTGCCTCAACTCATATCCATGAATTGACATCTTGCACACTTACAGTATAGACACTTCCTGAAGTCCTTAGCCCTCGGTCACCTGCAAAACATCATATTCTATTACAACAGATTCTCCAGCCCATGATGTTATGTTTTATTTGGTGTAGACACATCAGAGAAGCGAAAGACATAATTATTCTTCAACATGGTTCATCTGCTGAACTATGAGGTCATCATTGTGTCTGAGAAGTTTTACAACTTATAGAAATGTCTGAATAACCACAATAAATGGTGAATTAGTACTCACCGGTAATTCGGTTTCCATCTAGTCCTCCATGACGGCCCACTTGGAGGATGCCCCTTGACCTCTGTAGGGACAGGAAGCAGAGAGGTTAAAAGCCTCCCCCCCGCATCCTCCCGCCAGTGTCTACCAAATAACTACACCGGTGGAAGGTAACAAAAAAATTTTTTATTTGTATGTTAAATATTCACATACATCTTATGGTACAGTAAAACCATAGGGAGGGAAATATATAGGCCGTCATGGAGGACTAGATGGAAACCGAATTACCGGTGAGTACTAATTCACCATTTCCAAAACGTCCTCCATGACGGCCCACTTGGAGATCTACCAGATTAGTAGAAACTCTAGGGTGGGATAACTGCCTGTAGAACCTTCCTTCCGAAGGAGAGGTCCTGTGAACTTGGTAAATCCAGACGATAGTGTTTAATGAATGTAGATGTTGACGCCCAGGTGGCCGCTTTGCAGATCTGCTCAAGTGATGCGCCTCTTCTTTCGGCCCAGGAGGCTGACATAGCCCTGGTGGAATGAGCTTTTAGATTAGAAGGAACTTCCTTCCCTTGTAAGGTATAGCATGTGGAAATGGCCGACTTAAGCCATCTTGCTATTGAGATCTTGGAAGCTTTTCTCCCCTTATTTTTCCCCTGGAATTGAATAAATAAGTTATGATCAATGCGCCAGGGTTCTGTAGCCTGCAGATAAGCTAGTACAACCCTTCTTACGTCTAGAAGATGCCATGAGGCTTCGTCATTCGAAGAAGGATTTTCGTAGAAGGACGGGAGGGTAATCTCCTGGTTCCGGTGGAAATCTGATACCACTTTGGGAACGAACCCGGGGTCTAGAGTAAGAATAATACAGTCAGGAAGAATGCGCATATAGGGTTCCCTGATGGAAATAGCCTGGAGCTCCCCCAACCTCTTGGCTGTGGTAACAGCAATCAGTAGAGTAGTTTTTAGCGTTAAATTTTTAATGTTAGAACTCTCCAGAGGTTCGAAAGGAGGTCTGGAAAGAGCGTCTAACACTAGGGTGAGATCCCACGTAGGGGTCCTCCTGAGAACCTGAGGTCTGATTCTGGAGGAGGCCGATATAAAACGCTTGACCCACCTGTGGTCCGCTAAGGGGAAATCGAAAAAGGCTCCCAGGGCCGAGACCTGCACCTTCAAGGTGCTAGTGGATAGGCCCAATTCCAGGCCCTTCTGAAGAAAGTCCAGGATCTGGAAAATATTTGGGTTGAGTTGAGATGGAGGATTATCCCCACAGAAAGACACAAATTTCTTCCAAATTTTGTGATATATGTTAAAAGTAACTTTTTTCCTACTTGCCTTGAGTGTGGTTACCACCGCTCTGGAGAGGCCCTGTGATCTTAAAAAATCGGACTCAGGATCCACGCCGCCAATTGTAGCTTCTCCGGGTCTGGATGGAAGATAGGACCCTGACGTAGAAGATCCTTCCTTGGAGGCAATATCACTGGTTGTTGGATGGCCAGGGATGTCAGCAAAGGGTACCAGCCCTTTTTTGGCCAGTTCGGGCAGATGAGTATTACCCTTGCCTGGTCCATAAGGATCTTCCTGAGGACCCTTGCGACCAAGGGAATAGGGGGAAAGGCGTAGGAGAGAGGTTCGGTCCAAGGATGACTGAAGGCGTCTAGTCGATCCTTCGGCTCCCTTGCCTCCAGAGAGAAGTATAGATGACACATTGAATTCTCCCTTGTGGCGAATAAGTCGACTTGCGGAGTGCCCCAGAGCTCTGTCAACTGGCTGAAGATTTCCTGATTTAAGCACCATTCGTTGGGAGAAATCACTCTCCTGCTGAGGAAGTCTGCCTCCGTATTCAAAACTCCTCTTAGGTGAGTTGCGGAAAGAGATAGTAGGTTTTCTTCTGCCCAGAAAAAGATGGTGCGAGTCAGGGAGGAAAGGGCTATTGACCTCGTACCTCCTTGTCGCCTTAGATAAGACACCGCCGTGGTGTTGTCTGTTAGGATATGGACATGTTGATTCTTCACTAGAAGAGGGTTGGACCTTAAGGCTTCCCAGACGGCTCGTAGTTCCCGATAGTTTGAAGGTTTCTTTGCAAGTGACGGGGTCCAGGGTCCCTGGGCGTAATGCGAAGGGAAGACTGCTCCCCAGCCTAGGCTGCTTGCATCGGTCGTGATGGTCAGACACGGAAGGCAGTGCCAGGCAACCCCTTTCTCCAGATGTTTTGTTTCCAACCACCATTGCAGATCTCTTTTTACCGAGGATGGAATGATGATTTTCCTGTCCAATCCCGAGGTTCTCCGGTTCCAAGAACGGAGAATCCAGCTTTGCAGAGTACGACAATGGCTCTGGCTCCAAGCTACGGATGAAATGCAGGCCGTGAGGAGACCCAGGATTTTCATTGCTCCTCTGATTGTAATGGAGGTCTTCCTCCTGAATGAGCGAATCTGGAGTCTTAACCCGTCGGCTTTTTCCTGAGGGAGAAAGGACATCATGAGAGTAG